>NC_137121.1:17066474-17666474 GCF_949357685.1 Gobio gobio | reverse complement strand
CATTAATTGGACTCGTGGAGGTGAAAGTTCACACAAGAAGGATTGAAGGTCTCGCAAGAGTGTTTATTTTATTTCTAAGTAGTGCTGTTGTTGTGCCATAGGCAAAAATTATGTCAGTCCAGCCCCGGTTATTTGCTTTTCAGGAGTCAGACCTAAGATTGATTAGTTTAGCATTATGTAACCAGGCACAATGAAAGAGAGGGTGACACTGTAATGCCCGCAGTGTTTTTCTTGTGGAAAAACCTTTGTCCTTCTGAAGGTGCGCCAGACTTTCAGCTGAGCTTGTGGAAAAGTACGAAAGGGCCAAGAGTAGTAGGACACAGAGAGGATGCACTTTGCCCTAGATGTCTGTACAAACTGCAGTCATCCACTGGGAGTCAGCCTAATGTTTTATGAAAGCTTCTTGTGTGTCAGTGTGCACAGGTGAGTTAAGGTGTTAGTGACCGAAATCCCCTGATAACTCACTGCTGTTTAACCCTTAACGCAAACCTCGGGTCTTCACTGTCTTCACTGATGCATTTTCTAAAGTTAGACATGAACCTTCTTAGTATTCCTCAATCAATTCATTATAAACAATATAACAAGATCAAATTATAAAAGAATGTCTGTTTTCCCATACATTTGTTTCAAAAATTGTGTAGGGTCGCTAATGACCCGAGGTGTGTAACAGTGTAAGTATATCTTTTTTTCTGCACAACAATTGAATCTTTGATGACTGAATAAGTCCAATTCACATTTATTCCACAAGGTAGCAATGTCCGATACACAATGATGAAGTGACGTTTCACTCATAGTTACCGCAGGCAGAAAACAAAAGAATAGGAAGCATCATCAGCAAAACTTGCGATTTATTGCAGAGCAAGTACTGAACGCAATCAAATATCAGTGTCACTTGATTGTGGGTCTGATTAAGAAGCTGTCAGCGATCAAAATGTTGATTTTGAAGATGTTGAAAATGATAGTTTTGAGAATATGTTTGAAATGGCGAATATGAGCCAGATGCTGAATGTACTGGGAAATGAGCTCTGAAGAGGACAGTGATTATTTTATAAAACATCTGCTCAAACCGAACCCTTACAAGCTCCGAAATGTAAAAAGATATGCTTTATTTTATTCTTCTGTAATTGTTACTCTAATATCAGGAGAGTTTTATATTATCGCGACAGGTAGCGATCCATCTGTGTTAGATATGGATCCGGGTCGAATATGCAATAATGATTGGCGAAACATTCATGCATTTAAGGTTTAAGGTAGCACTATTTCGATAGTCCACTTTAGACAGTCTACTAACTATATACTTTATACATACTTTATTAGTAGACTGTCTGCTTAATATCTGCTAACATTTTATTTTGATGGTCCCCCAACAGTCATTATTGACTCTAAGTAACCCTAATCCTAATGTAAATGTCTACTAATACTGTATTGAATACTTTACTCACCCTCATGTCATTCCAAACCTGTCTTCTTTTTTCAGTATAACACAAATAGAGGCATTTTGATGACTGTGCTGGACGCTCTTTTCCATGAAATTACAGTGAACTTCAAAAATGACACAAAAGCTCCATAAAAAATTGAGTAGTGCTCATGAAAGTAGAACAAATATTTATTTTCAGTCAGATGCTTTCATTGAATCAGTCAATCCAGTTCTCAAAACCAGCCTCAATGATTAGTCTACGAATCAAGTTTAACCCAGTGATTCGCAAAGTCGCAAAGGGGCAGATTTGAATTTTCCCCTTAAATAACAGTCATAGAACTTCAGAAGACTTGTAATAAAGCACATGCACAAGCACAAGTCATATGGACCATGTTTATGGTATTTTAATGTTACTTTTGTCTCCTTTTTGAAACTTGAAAGCTTTAAGGTGCAGTTACATTTACCATTGCTCAGCAAAATTTTGCAAGCGAAATCCGGTCATTCCAATGGGAACCCATGCGCTCTGGAGTTTCGTGTGAGGATGAAAAAGTTCGCCATGCAGATTTCGCTCCTCGTGTTGAAGTTGGTCATGTGAATTCGCAACACTGACCAACAGAATGTTGCTTGGCTTCTGTGTGAGCAGTGCTTCATCTCTACACTATTGACAATGGACCTGTTTTGCATGGGAAATTATGAAATTTTAACCCTTAAATGCATGAATGATTCGCCAATCATTATTACATATTCGGGTCTTTAGCGACCCGGATCCATATCTAACACAGATGGATCGCTACCTGTCGCGATAATATAAAACTCTCCTGATATTAGAGTAACAATTACAGAAGAATAAAATAAAGCATATCTTGTTACCTTTCGGAGCTTGGAAGGGTTCCGTTTGAGCAGATGTTTTATAAAATAATCACTGTCCTCTTCAGAGCTCATTTCCCAGTACATTCAGCATCTGGCTCATATTCGCCATCTCGCACATATTCTCAAAACTATAATTTTCAACATCTTCAACGCTGACAGCTTCTTCACCAGATCCACCATCAAGTGACACTGATATTTGATTGTGTTCAGTACTTGCTCTGCAGTAAATCTCTTAGCCATTTCAAGTTTTGCTGATGATGCTTCCTATTCTTTTGTTTTCTGCCTGCGGTAACTATGAGTGAAACGTCACTTCATCATTGTGTATCAGACATTGCCACCTTGCGGAATAAAGGTGAATTGCACTTATTCAGTCATCAAAGATTCAATTATTGTTGTGCAGAAAAAAATATACTTACACTGTTACACATCTCGGGTCGTTAGCGACCCTATGAATTTTTTTTTTTTTTTTTTTTTTACAAAAAATTAATAGTAATGATTTTTTTAAGGGTTAATGTGAAAGAGCCTTTAGTATTTCAACTACAGTTCCCTTTTGCGCCATTCAGGTTAATTGCGCCATTCAGGTTAATCATTTGTTTAAGACAAATTTTCATTTTTGAGTGAACTAACCCTTTAACACTTTACATAATCAGCCATCATAAAAATAAAAATAAACTTTATGACAGGAGAGAGTTTTTTTAAGGATCTTTAAAAGTGATTGTCGGTAATAAAAACATTGACTTCTCTTGCCTATGAAGCCTAGTCAAACTCTAATTTTAATAGCCCACCTCGCCCCAAGTTTAGTTTGCACTTATTGACCTCAAAAGTTGCAATTCTCTTTATCCGTCCCACCCAAGGACAGCTCGGCCCAGCAGATGTTATGGATCTGGAAGCCATAGCTGTGCCAGTTGCGTGCCAACCTCCCTGGCCATGCCACCAAAATGGGCATTTGGGGTACGTCTGGCACCAGTGCCTAGTTCTGGCTGATTTTTCCCAATTCAAATTCTCCTTAAATAATTATTTTAAACCACCTCCCTCCTTGTCCCATCCCTCCTGTTACCCGGGTGCATGCAAATAGGGCCGGAGGTATGTGTTAGTTATCTCCTCGGTGGAGACGTGCCCTTGTTGCTTCATATAGCTCAGCTCTAAAGCACCAGCCATTGATAAGGCTAATGTCTCTGATAGCCACTGCGCTTTCAAGTCACCCGCACAAAACAGCCGGCATCCTTTCATGTTGTTTTCCCAAGCCAAGGACAGACAAGCCTCCCCGCGGGACTGAACTGGCTAATCAGTAATCGCTAACTTGTTGAGTCCAGCACTGCCTCAGATGGGCTGATTCTCTCTCATTTACTCTCTATCTTTCACTTCACTCTCACTCCTTTGCTTCATTTTTGTTTTTTAGGGTGCTCTGTTGAACAGTGCAGCGAGTTTAAAAGGGAGAAACAATTCTTTAAGGGAGAATATCGTCCACTTTTATTGTCCACATCTTTGCTTCTGCCACCTGCCCTGTCTCCCACCCCTCCTTCCCCTCATTTTTTTCCATCTCTTCTTCCATCTCTTCCATTTTATTTCGTCTCTCCGGTCCAGCCATATAGCAACTGTTGGTCTCTGAAGATGAGGGTCAGCGGGACACAGGGATGAGCATCACACAGCAGACACATGGTGCTAAATTAAAACATTAGTACCACTTTATGACTTTATTTAACGTACGCCAAAGAAAACTGATTACACGTCTGCCTCGCAACAAAAGGGGAGTTGTCTCTGCGGTCTGGATTTCTTTTTTCATTTGAGAGTTTTATCCGTTTCAGAAATGGACTTGATGAACCCTGCGGTGTCAAGCTGCGCGCCATGCCATTTAATCGCTCCTCAGATCAGCTGGCGGATTTTCTTGATGATAGTCCAGGGTGTTCATGATTTATCCGGTTGCCGGGTGGAAACCTAGATACAGACAACATCTGCATCAGAATCCCACCCACAGTTATGGTCAGATTGTCATATGGTTCGTCCAGACTAAAGTCTAATGTACTCATCCAAGTCGAGTCAACACACTGATAATGGCCAAGAGACTTTCCCATATACAGTATATCACTGAGGTTATGTATTTGTACTGTAGTGTTTCCAACTTTATTATGTACATATTTTTGATACATTTCTTTCTCTTATCCTATCTTAATATGCAGAGATCTGTCTGTCTGTCTGTCTGTCTGTCTGTCTGTCTGTCTGTCTGTCTGTCTGTCTGTCTGTCTGTCTGTCTGTCTATCTATCTATCTATCTATCTATCTATCGTGCTATCGTGCTATCGTTCTATCGGTCGTTCTATCAACTCTTGTATTGCTCTATCTTTCTATCTATTATTCTATCTTTCTGTTGATCTATAATTTTTCATTAATGGAGACTTTTGTGTCCTGCTTCTCTTAATTTTTCTAGTAATCTCACATTTGCATTCACTAGAGCTTCAGAAAAGGTCTTGATAATGTTTCAGATTTACCAAGATAATATCAATATGAAAACGTAATCATTTCACATCAAATGAGAATAAAGACTGAGATGAGCTATCCGTTTTTTATATAGCAGTATACTCCCTATCATATGTCAAAAATGGTTTCTTTTATGTTAAGAAGAAACCTCTTAGACAAAATTGATACTTAAATCATTATACACTGAAAATTCAATTAAAAGGGTTAGTTCACTAAAAAGTTTCATGATTTACTCATCTTTATTTATTCTGTGGAATACAAAAGAAGATATTTTGAATGTTTTTGTACTTGTAATGAATATCAGGGAGAGCCAAAACAACATTGATCGGACCCCATTGACTTTCATTGAATGGAAAAAAACATATCTTCTTTTATGTTCCACAAAAGAAAGAAACTGTGAGCTATCCCTTTAAATCTCTGAGCTATGAAAATGCAAACTCTGAGCAATAACATTTTCCTCTGGGTAGTCAAACACATTGATGGTATTGTTGTAGTTCTGATGCAATATAAACCTGTTGATGTGTGTGACAGAAAGCAGTGTTGAGGGGTTCTGTGTGTTTGCAGTACATGAGCTATGCATTTCCCTCTCTCTCATTTTCTTTTTTAATATAAAACAAATTGACCCACCCCTTCTGGGATCAGAGGTCATGGAGGCGGTTGGCTGTTTGTAGTGCTTGCCAGCGGCAAACTGCAAATCAGTAACCCCAGGGCAAAGGGCAAATATGACGGCTTTTAAACTGATGGGAAAAAATGACATATGGAAGATTCTGCGTTTTAGGGCTTGACACTCATTGCCATTAATATGAAAGTACTATTTTTGGCCTCAGATCTGTCCAGTACCTTTCACCCTGACTGTATGATTTTAACCATACACGATTACCGTGTTTGTTTTCCAAACCTGAATGGTTATTTTTAGGTATTTCAAGGATTGACGCCTCTTGTTTGATTCAAAGCGGTAATCTTTATACTTATCACACACAATTTTTATTTAATTAACCTGTCACCTTCACATTTTACCATTTAACAAACAGGTGTCCAGATTTAGCACAGGGTCAGTCCCAGATCTCAGCTAAATTACACCAAAGCTTTAAAAGTCTGTTGCAGATTCATGGCGTAAGCGTTATCTTGAACAGGAAACTTTGAAGAGAAAAGTCATTGGTTCTGAACAAATATAGAACAGAAAACCTCTTTTATCACTCATACTTTGAGTGCTGTGTCATTTTCGAACGGTTTCTACAAATTGTGACTAATTCCGTATTGAATAACAGTTTTGGAGAATGTTACTTCTAAAAGTAATGTGTTTAAGCAGCATGTATTAGTATTAGTATTATTATTATATTATCATGTTTTGCTGCTTAATATTTTTGTGGAAACCATGATATGTTTTTTTTCAGGATTCTTTGATGAATAGAAATCTTTTGTAACATTATATATGTCTTTACTGTCATTTTAATCATATTTAATGCATTCTTGCTGAATTTAAGCATTAATTTCTTTCAGAATTTTTTTTACCCACCCCTAAACGTTTGTGTATATGAATCCACAAGCGCAACCAATGAAAAACAAGATCTGCTTTTTGACAGAAAACGTATTTGGTTGAAAACATCTGTGGGTTGAAAACACACAGAGATCGACCTGTCGACTTCTAGAAAGGTCAGTTGTTGCCACTTTGCAAGAGCTTCCACACTCTTTGCCATCAGGTTTATGGTTTCTGAAAACATGCCACAGTTTTCTTTCTCCTACCTCTGGAATTCTTTATCTAGTTGTCAGGAAGTTGTGTTTGCCGGGTTCATTCATTCACAGCTCATGTGATGCGTTTGAGGAAATGACTTGAGCATTCAAACATTGTATTATCTCATTTTTACCCCTCAGGACATTCCTTATAGAACTGACCACAGCAGTCAGAGATAAAACACCACAACACACATGTCCTAATGCAGCTGAACTCAGAAGAGCATAATAGCAGTTTGCTATTTTGTTTTGCTAACTTGTTCCCATTTATTGATAGCTTACATGCAGGCGACTCTATGGAAACCTCTGTTTCTCTTCAGTGACTTCACTTGCAATTTGTCACTTTGATGAATTCAATTCCATTCGAGAATTGTGAAAAAAAGAACGTTTTGTGGTTGAGATTCAAAACACACCTCCCCCCCTCACATGGAGTCAAAAGAATTCATCATCATTTCTAATTCGTTTCATCAGTGCTTGAAAATATTCTACTGAGATTTGACCAAGAATGGAATAAATAATGATTGGGTGAGTGTTTCGAGGTAGTCTTGACTTTTTAATACGTAATGGGCTCCTTTAAGCATCCGTATCCCTGAGGTTCCTCCCCAAATCATGATGGAAGAGCTGGCAACGGCTCTGTAGCGGAGCTCTTACAGTCATCAAGTGATTTTCAACACTTCCTTCAAGCTCCAGTGCATTGCACAACAAAAACCAAAACACAGACTCTGGCCAACTCCTAGATGTGTTCCAAAAAGAGCATCCTAAGGAAAAAGAGGAATGGAACTAATTTAGAGCAGAGGAAGTCATGGTTTTGGTCATGGTTTTTAATGGAGACGTGCTCTAGGAAGTGCTATTTTCTACCCAATTGCATTGCGTTGGGATATTACTCCCTAAATAAGGAATGAGTGGCTCCAAGAAAATGTATTTTTTTCTATTTGATTGAAAGTTGGTATGTGTCTTTTGGCAGAGTTAAAGCTGATTGAAAGTTATAGCAGTGGTTTGGCAAAGTACAATATTGCTCTGTTCCAAACTTAGAGTGAGCATTTTAAGTATAACTGTATTATACTTCCTCCTATAAGATCAGTGTCATTTAAGTGTCATTGAGGTACTATTTATTTGTATTAATATTTTTAATTAATATACATTTTTATAGTTTACATTTAATTTTAATAAATTTTGTAAAGTTTAAATTGGTACGGGACTTACAACATGGTGTGAACAGATCTTTATTCTGGTCTCAGGAATATTTATAACCACAGTTTTAATACATTACGTAATACGTACGTAATACGTACGTGTTATTTCAAATACTTATCTATTTATTGTTCCACCTTTAGAAAGTATATTGGATTAAAACGAACAACCAATTTCAGATGTAACAAGGAATCTGCAAATATTATAATGCACTTTAACTTTGGTTACAATTCTTTATGAAATAATGCTTTATAATGTATATTATGAATACTTTATACTTTAAAATCGATTAATCACAATTAATCTCTAACATAAAAGTCTGTCTGTGTGTGTATGTGTCATTTGTTAACATAGTTAATGTATTAACTAGTATGAACTAACAATGAG
Source organism: Gobio gobio (assembly GCF_949357685.1). Classification (NCBI taxonomy): domain Eukaryota; kingdom Metazoa; phylum Chordata; class Actinopteri; order Cypriniformes; family Gobionidae; genus Gobio; species Gobio gobio. The sequence continues at coordinate 17,658,404 of NC_137121.1, read as the reverse complement.
CAATACATTTGTTACAGTATATATTAATCTTTGTTAATAAAAATCACAAATGCTGTAGAAGTATTGTTAATTATTAGTTCATGATAAAGTAGTTAACTGTTTTTTGAAATTGTTACCATATATGACAGCACTACTTTTAAGTGATACCATACATGTTTTTATTTTATTTTTCTTTCAGTTAACGATAAAGAAAAATGGTTCTAGTTGGCATAAACTGTTGATTTAAATCTCATTATAATTTGCTCAACCTTGTTGTTAGTTTAGCACAATGTTATCGGTACAGTTTATGTATTTTGCATTATTAATAATTGTGCATTTTAATGGGCACTTTCAGGTTTCAGTCCATCGCTGTCTCCATATGTTAACTTTTTAAACCCACAACCATTTGGAGATCACTGGTCTCAATATAGCTAGATTAAAAGAGCTGCGTTTTACAGGACGTGTGTAAAATAAAGCTCCTGTTTCATGGTTTAACACCACAAAACGGGAGACAGTAACACCTCCAGACATTGTGTTCTGGTGTAGCTTTGAGGGGCTCAGGGGCCACTTCCGGCCAGCTCATTTTAGAGGAGCACTGCCTCTTTTTTCCCATGCACCACTGCCAGGTAGGTAACCAGACGCAGATGGTACCTGTTACCAGCACAAACCTCACTTGTTTTCCTTTGTTTGAGTTCGAACCCCGCCGGTGGTAAAGGGGGAGCACGGATCAGACATGCGTTCGCTGACTGTAGTAAGCGATGCACTAACTGAAGATCGCTGTTAGAGAGTATGGGGTCTTTTATCAGATGACAGGATGTGGGGGAACAATATCCTCCCTGCTTAAGGATGTAGATGGAAGCTGAAATATGAGAGATATTAGTTTTTAGTCACATTGTTATTTGTTTCAGCAGCAAACTTTTATCTTACAACTGCCATTGTACAGTTGACTAGCTTCAGAATGTGAACAGAACTTAAGTAACAAGCTACTTACTCTCTACTAAAAAATACTTTGTTAGTTTTCCTTTTTTTCTTTCTCCCTGGAATCTTACATTATTATGATTATAATTGATGTGTCGTGTCACACCATTCTTTTGCATAGATCAAACGCACAACATTGGAATATATGATTGTTATGGGCAAGGAATGTTATCTGATTAAGTGTAATATGTATATTGTATAAAAATAATCAATTATTTGTATATATATTCTAAAAAATACTGATTATATATAATAATTATATTAGTAATAAATGAGTAAATATATAGAAAAGTAATGCACAAAAGTTGTTAAAGTAATATGATGTCATTTCATAATATGTCCTTGATTTGGCTTGACTTCTTTAAAGTTTGTTATTGCTATAATAAGCATAAGCATAAGCGTGTAAATCTTGAAGGTGGTTGTGAAATCTCATATTCACACAGGAGTCTTTCTGAAATGACATGGGGCATTTTTATGATTCAAGTCCTTTAGAAAAACAGTGTTTAGTGGGAAGTTTAGAGACTTATAAAGTCAGCCCAAAAAGTTCCCCAACTATTCATTTAATCTGTCAATGAATCACATTTACTGTTGTATGATATATAATAATGGCAAGTTTTCTTTGGAAGACGATAATACTTTATTTAGCAAGGGCACATAAAAGTAATCAAAAGTGATTACTTCTAATAAAAATGTTTATATTTACAAAACATATTAAAAGAATCCTAAAAGAAAAAAATCCACAGAAATATTAAACAGCAATTGCTTTCGACATTAATATTAATAAGAAATGTTTCTTGAGCAGCAAATCAGCATATTAGAATGATTTCTGTTGATGATTATGTTACACTGAAGACTGGAGTAATTATGCTGAAAATTCAGCTTTTCATCACAGAAATTAATGGCATTTTAAAATATATTCAAATAGGAAACTGTTATTTTAAATTGGTAATAATATTTCACAATAAACTGTTTTTGCTGTATTATAAATGGAGCTTTGGTGAGCATAAGAGACTTACTCCAATCTTACCAACCTAAAACCTTTAACGGTAGTGTTTATGTGTGTGTGTGTGTGTGTGTGTGTGTGTGTGTGTGTGTGTGTGTGTGTGTGTGTGTGTGTGTGTGTGTGTGTGTGTGTGTGTGTGTGTGTGTGTGTGTGTGTGTGTGTGTGTGTGTGTGTGTGTGTGTGTGTGTGTGTGTGTGTGTGTGTGTGTGTGTGTGTGTGTGTGTGTGTGTGTGTGTGTGTGTGTGTGTGTGTGTGTGTGTGTGTGTGTGTGTGTGTGTGTGTGTGTGTGTGTGTGTGTGTGTGTGTGTGTGTGTGTGTGTGTGTATTTAATTACAAAATAAATGTAACTGTAATCAGTGACAGTTACTGAGAAAAAAATGTGTAATTAAATTAGTTATGAAAATGGTAATGATTACAATTAGAAAGGGGTTTACATCGGAATATTTTCTGTCAAAATCTAGGATATGTTGAATAATATGAATTTGTTGCTTTGCCTGTTTTTGATGTGCACGATGCCTCCTGGGATTCAAAGACCATTTAGTAAAGCGATGCTATTCTGATGCTTTTGATTGGTTCTCTTGTTTGAATTTGCAGCGCAACACGTAAAAATCTTTTTATCCAGAAATCTTTATTTAACCTTAGAATGATCTCAAAGTAAAAAGAGGTGTTAAAGTCTGATTTTGTGGTGGCTGTGCTTACAAATGTTATTATTATTATATATAATCTTAATTCAAGGATTTTGAAAGTTGACAGTAATCAGTGTTGAATACTACTGTAAGGTTAACCCTGCCTGGTTTAATGTTTGAAAATGATTAACAGTTGAAAACATTCGTTAGAAACTTAGAAAAGTAATCCAATGTAATCAGTTATATTACTTATTACATTTAAAACAAGGTAACTTGTAATCTGTAACCTATTACATTTCCAAAGTAACCTCCCAAACACTGTATATGTGTGTGTGTGTGTATATGTACTACTAAAATAAAGTTAGGCTGCCAAATTGGGTGAAAAGCTCATTAGAGTTCCTGCCAAACAAATCCAATTAGGTACATTCAAATAAGCCGTGTTCAGATCCCACAGCTGTCAGGCTTGTTTTTCAGTTCCGCAGCTATAATCGATGTTTCACCTACTTGAATTTCACTGATAGTTTACAGTGGATTTAGCCTACAGGGGCCATCTTTTCCCTCCTGTCCCAGTGGTTTACAGTGGCTGTGCATGCAGCATGTGGCAGTGATGTGACAGTGTCTCGGGAGAGGGAATGTGTTTGTAGTGTTTTGCAGTGTTGCATTTCCTTGTTGAGGTGGTCACGTTCCCTGTCCCCGGCTCTCTATTCATGCAGATAAGACTTACCGCGGGCAGCTCGGGCTCTGGAGGGGTGGTTTGTGCACAAACAGCGGTGTGAAAGGGTGCCAGCGGAAATAACATGAGCGGTCCAGCCGATAAGATTACATGACCCTCACCTTTATCAGACTGGCCTGGGAAAAACGCTGGGGGGTCGATGAGTGCGATCTCAGCGTCTGTTCATGAAGCTGTGTGGTGTGGGAAGCCAAACCCGGCGCTACTGTGAGAGATGACAGATAGTAGCCATGGGATTTATGAGTAATTGAAATCGCATATTGTAGGCGAAAAACAGTATGTGACAAACGATGTCCGAATTCACAGTACTCATAAAAGAGTAGTGAACTACTTCCTCCGGTGAGATTCTGAAGTGTGTGTGTACGATGGACACTTTCCTATCCCATGAGGCCACGGGAGAGGATTTGTGAATGGCGGTGATGCGACGTAACTTACGCTGGGTGGTCACGTGATAATGACAACATGGCGGATGCAGTACATCCGGATTACATTCACACATTCATATTAGAACATACTTTTTTAGTGGTCACAAAGTCATTACTTACTCAAGAGAATATGCCATTTCGAAAAGGAGGATTGAGGATGATGTATCATCAGTCTCTTGTTTCTGTATTCACAGGATCTTTAAAGGTGTAAGATTGTGTATCAGAAGCTGTGGGAATCAGAAAAATGTTTCTTCTCCTGTTCGTGGTATGCTTGAATCATATTTTCAAAAATGTGGTTCCACCACATAACTATAAATTGTAAATGCGTTCACCTAAAATGCATTTAATTGTAATGTGTAAATGATTGAATTGTTCTTGTTACAAGATATATAAATATAATAAAGATATATATTGAAAACATTATTAAAAAGCCATATCAACTGTATTTTATAGCAAGATGATGATGATCAGCAGTTATGACCTAATAAGGGAATTTACCCAAAATGTCTTCTTCAACTATTTGCATTTACAGTTATATTTCATCTTCCAATGATTGCTCTTCATTTGTCACTCCTTTTCTCTTTCTGTGTTTGAGACAAACGCACACACCCTTCCGAACTCTCACCTCTTCCTCCTTTCAGTCACACATACACACCCAATGATAATCATTTGTGCACCTCTCATGTCATAGTGAAATTGTCACCTCCCCGTTCAATCACCTTTTCCTGTTTCTCTTATATATAAGGTGTTGTACATCCTTATTCAATAAAACTTCTAACTGATAACAGACAAATGATGGACAGCACACTACCTCATGTTGCCCATAGAGGGCGCAAACCAAACAAATCAAAGTCTGTCTTTCATGTGCCTACTGCTGCAAGCAATAGAGAGACAGAGGCTGAATTTAAAATAGCACACTAATCTTACTATTTATGTATTTATCTGACCATATACTGAAAACTGCACAGTATATGCGTAACACCGCATGCTATGTTTAAAATACATCAGTAAATTGTATGCTACATTGTACATTGAAGTTCATATTTAGAAAACGCAGACACAGTAATAATTTATCTATATAGTAAGTACTCTTTCGTTTAAAAGTTTGGGGTCAGTATGATTTTTAAAAAATAATTATACTTTTATGCTGCAAAATTGCATTAAATTGATCAAAAGAGTCAGTAAAGATATTTATAATGTTACAAAATATTATTTTCAAATGTTCCAATTAAATGTTCTTTTAAGCTTTCTATTCATCATAGAATTCTGAAAAAAAGAAAATCCTGTATCTTGGTTTCCACAAAACAAAAACAAAAAAACTAAGCAGCACAATTTTTTTTAACATCGAAAATAATAATAAATGTTTCTTAAGCACCAAGATTATAATTATTTCTGAAGGATCATGTGACACTGAAGACTGGAGTAATGATGCTGAAAATTCAGCTTTGACATCAAATATACATTTTTAAATATATTCAAATAGAAAACAGTTATTTTAAATGCCTAATAATATTTCACAATATTACGGTTTTTGCTGTAGCTTTGATCAAATAAGTGCAGCATAATCGTCTTTCATATATATATTCATATATATATTCATATATATATTCTCATATATATATATATATATATATATATATATATATATATATATATATATATATATATATATATATATATATATATATATATATATATATATATATATATATATATATATATATATATATATATATATATATATATATATATATATATATATATATATATATATATATATATATATATATATATATATATATATATATATATATATAATATACTGTGTAGAGAGAGAGAGAGAGAGACTCAGATGGTTTATGTTTTATTTAGATCTGGTGACTGTGCGTGCAGGGCATGGGAGAATTTCAACTTCACTTTCAGGTTCATCAAACCATTCTGTCACAAATCTTGGTGTGTGTGTATTGGTGCATTATCATGCTGATACACGGCACCTCCTTCAGGGTACAATGTTTGAACCATTAGGTGCACATGGTCCTCCAGAATGCTTCGGTAGTCTGTGACAGTGAGACACCCATCAAGGGAATGCCATGATATTGCAGCCCAAACCATCACTGATCCACCCGAGCTTCACTCTGGGCAGCAACAGTCCAGGCATTAAGCCTCTTTGTGGCTTCTCCACACCGTGGGAAAGTCAGTGAAGGTGGACACAACAGAGAACAATACATGAACGATGAACAGTTTTGGTGGAGACAGGAGAGTTGAGGTGTGCATTTAATTCTGCAGTGAGTTGGGCAGCTGTGGTTTTATGTTCTTTTGGATACAATCCGGGTTAGTACCAGGACATCCCTTTCAGACAGCTTCCTCTTACGTCCACAGTTACTCCTGCTGGATGTTGTTCGTCCTACATGGTGGTATGAAGACAATGCCCTGGATGGCATAGCTCTCGAATCACCACCAAGACTTGCGGTCCTGGTCACAGATGAGCCAGTGAGATGCGCACCAACAATTTCTCCTCTTTTGAACTCTGATATGTCTCCCATTATGTTGTGTGGATTGCAATATGCACAGTGTTCTTTTTTAAATGTTGCCTGTCATATTCTGCGAATAAAGAAAATTCACATTCTGTGCCCATTATACGCAAGTATTAGTAGTATTCTGTAATGAATAAAACATGTAGTCATAGATTTTTCAGTATATCAAGGTAATTTAATATAAGGAAGGGATTACTCTTACTTTTTTGTAATTTGATCACAGTTACTTCTGATGTAATTTAACTAAATACTGCATAGACTGTAGAACAATTATATATAATACAATAGTGGAATTAACATCAACATTTGAAATGCATGTTTATGTATCCTTCTCACATTTGTAATACTTTGGTCAGTTAATGAGAATTTATGTAGTTTTATATTATTTATTGGAATTAATTAAAAGAGTCGTTTCATGCCCTTGAATCGCTTAGTCGAGGTTGATATAGGATTTAGAAAGTAATTAATAATTAAATACAATTAATTTGTACAGTAATCTAATTACACTATTGAAGATTTAATTAGTAACTAGTAATTAATTACTTTTTTTTTTTAGAGTAACTTACTCTCTAAAAAATGCTGCGTTAAAAATAACCCAAGTTGGGTTAAAAATGGACTAACCCAGCAATCGGGTTGTTTTAACCCATCGATTGGGTTGTTTTAACCAAGCATTTGGGTTGTTTTAACCCAGCGATTGGGTTGTTTTAAGCAAACATGTAACCCAACCGCTGGGTTAAAACAACCAAATTGCTGGGTTAGTCCATTTTCAACCCAATTTGGGTTATTTTTAACCCAGCATTTTTTAGAGTGTACCCACCACTGCTCATGATGCATCTTATTTTGCATATATGACCCAACAGCATACAAGGGTCCAAAGATTACCCCAATGTAAGTGACCTGCAGTTCATCTGCCTCACCTGAGTGAAACGTCATGTGTGATGTCATCATGTTGCATGTTTTCATATGCAAATCAAAGTTCACCCTGGGCTATTAGCAGTTATCCCCCCTTCTCAAACACGCAATTCCCAACCATTATTCGCCAGGGAATTCTCCTGTCACGTGAACGATCTTCTCTTATTTTGTGGGTCATAGGGCGTGTGAGGCATAGCTGACCTTTAAGTGGCATGGTTTTGTCAGATCAGATGGATTCTGCATATTTTTGGTTCTAAAAATGGCGAAATCAAGCAAATTCCAATGCAGAAATAGCATTGTAGCAATGAATTCCAAGACACTGGAAATTAGGTTTGACTAAAGAGCAACTGAATGCCAGCGATTTACTTCATTAACAGGGGAACAGTTTTACTGCGTGATTGTAAATCGTCGGTTGCTGCTTGATGTCAGAATGCCTTTTTATAGCACATTATAAAACAGATAGTTCTTTGGATGCTTATTGATTAATACAGCATTGTGGTTCTGCTAAAATATACAACATAGCTATGAGGTGCACGTCATACTGTATAATCGCTGCAATGCATTCATAGAGACTCTAGTTTGGGGTCTACTGTTTTATTAAAGCAATAAGGCGCAATCTTTCCAAGTCGACTGGAATACAGTAGTGTTGATGATCTCAGCAGTAACATGACACCAACAGCCAAGAAGCACAAAGGAGCTTTTCATGCAAATCAGGCTGAGATATAATGAAGTCAGCATACTGAAATGACATGCCGATTATAAGGGCAGAAAATAAAGGACTGACGGATGAGCCGGACAGACGATGGGACCAGTTCTGGTTGGCATGTCTGCTTAAATACCAGACACTTCCTCTGCAGCTCTGGGCTTCAATGCTTCTGACTGTCAGGCAGTTGAATGAGGCAGTAATTGTATGCATGTAAGTGTGTACATGCTTTGCTCAGCTCTTGCGTGTACAGTGCTGCATAGCAGCACGGCTTGCGTCACATATTGTATGGCAGATTCTTCAGCAGCGACATCTGCTCATTTGCATAAACAGATGTTTGAGGTATCCAACGTTCTTGTTTTCATATTTGTATTGTCTTCTGAAAAAATAATAGTTAAACAAATAGGGTATGGAAGCTTTTTACTTTCTGCCTCAAAGTAAAACATAAAACAAGTAATTGTGAGAGAGTTTTAATTTAGAAATAGTCACATGATTCAAATAGATACAAATTCACTAACATGAGAAATGAAGATGCAATTTTGGGAAGAAAGTACTGGGTAATATTAGGTAACTATGGGTTAGGACTAGGGTAGGTTCAGGGTTAGTACCTAGTTATATTGCAATGACTACAATAAGTACATAGTATATGTACATGGGAACAGGACAGTAAAATAAAGTGCTACCCAATTTTGAATTACCAAGTTACAAAGAAAGAAATGTGCAATTATGACATATAAGTCAAATTTGGGAGGAATAAAGTTACAGTTACCCTTTTGTTTTAATTTTTCTTTTACTCTGAGGTGGAAGTAATTATATCTTTTAAAATCTATTAAAATAATCACGTATATACAGTATGAATTCATGTGCACATGCTTGAATTGACTCCTGGGGTTATGGAGGGCTCCTCAAACTTTGTGTCCAAGGTGATATCAGACAACCCCATAATAATAAATTACAATAAATAAAACTTTGCAATTTTAAAGTAAACAAGTACACTACCATTTAAAACGTTGGGGTCACCAAAGTATTTATTTGATCAAAAATACAATAAAATCAGTATTATTGTGAAATATTAATACAATTTAAATACCTTTTTTTAAATACTATGATGGCATAGCATGATCCTTCAGAAATCATTCTAATATGCTGATTTGCTGCTCAAAAAACATTTCTTATTATTATCAATTTTGACAGCAGTTGTGCATATTCTTTGACGGTTTATGGGTGTGTTCACACTTGGCATGTGTGGTTTGATTAAAACGAACCCTGGTGCGATTGCTCTGTTAGTGCGGTTCATTTGAATAAGTGTGAACGCTGCCATCCGAACCCTGGTGCGCACCAAACAAGCGGACCGAGACCGCAGAAAAGATTCCCAAATGAACTCTGGAAGAGTTTGAAGGAAATATGAATGCAAAACGGACCAAAGACATGTGAGCGAAACAGGAAGATGAGACCCTAAAAAGGACAGAATACTCCCGCATACCAGTTTTTATCTCTTCATAGGTCGTTTTCACATCTATAGATCAAACACTATACGAATGTTATAATGCAGCTAAAGCAGGAATCAAGGCTTCATCTGGACAGCATTCTCGACGGAGAAGCGCAATTACACAACATTTTAAGATGAAGAGGTGCTCTTTTGGTTTTCAACTGTGATAACTTATGTGCTCACTCACAGAATCAGACACTATTTCTATAGCACATTTCCTATTATTAATTATAATACCATTTGGTTCATTGGGTCGGATTGCTTTCACACCTCAAGGGAACCATCCCAGTGTTCGTTTGCAATCGGGCCGAGACCACCTCGTTCAGGCAGTCTCGGAGCGATTGTTTTGGTGCGGATACAAGTGTGATTGCCATGTTGATATATGCCTAAACGAACCGAACCAAGGGCGAAAACGCACCAGGTTCCAAAACAAATGCTCAAGCTTGAAAGCACCCATAGTCATGATGTTGCCATCACAGTTCAGTACAGGCATCAGAACCATGTCTCCTCGCAGCAGATTTTCACTTGTGTGGATTCCTGCCGCTGTTTTGACTCCTTCACACATTTTATAAGCTCTTTATCAGAACTCTAACCGGACCAGAAAAACCAAGCAAACCGAACTACAAGTGTGAACACACCCGGTATAAAATGAAATAGAATAAAAGTATTAATTTAAAAAAATGTACTGACCTCAAACTTTTGAACAGTAGTGTAGTCTCCTGATCTATTGCTGACAATATAAAGTGCCTAGCATCTGCCTAGTCCATGTGCCATTGCATCCTGCCAAACCACTGCCATACCCGAGCAGATCGAATCAGCGAAGATGCTAGGTTTCCACAGGTGACAAATCTGGCAGCACGCCGGCGCTGTACTGGTGGGCCGGGAAGAGACGTCCCACCGAGGACAGTTGTGGGTCGGCAGGAGTGTGCTGATAAGGAGAATAGTAGGGGGCGGCGGGGGGTTATGGATTGGCCACAGCTGCAGGGGCGAGTGGTCAGCTTAACAGACAGCTGAAGGATGGAGAGGAAATGACTAAAATAAACTGCGTGTGATGTGTGCGGCCTCGTTCTGAGAGCAGCACTCCACCACTGCAGCTAACACATCTGGCCCGAGAGACGCACACCCTGTTGACGTAACGGACATAAATATTTAAAACGGCAGAAAGGTTGCAGAGTTGATTCACGCCGTCCAAAAGTGTGAGAAAAGCTTGTACAGTGAAGAGAACATGCTTTGATACGCGCCAATCGTGAGTCAGCAGCTAAGGATGTGCTAGTTAGCGTACTCGCAAACACTGGAGTGTTTTATATGATCTTCAGGTTACTGGGACTCCGTGGGAAAGGTTATAGGTTCTGTTTGCCTTACCATTGTCAACAAGTTCCACTCTACACAGACCTGGATCGCCGTGTGTCATGCTGTATGGCCACTGTGCTGGGAAACACCTAGCATCTCTGAGCTGCTTGTTTAGCGAGTGACTCAGCGACCTAGAAATGTCAAACCACTGTCCCTAAAGCTGCTGAAGGACAGACGGTCCTCTGCTAACAGTCTCAAGCTGAAACCTTGCACTGTATACTTAGAATTTAGAAATGTATGTCTCTTGCGGTTATGTGTTTATTGTATATAACAAGCCGTAACGTGTGCATATGTCCAGAAACACAGGCAACATCACTGCTAATTTGCATGAAGTTTAACACATTTTTTGTCACACATCAGCGGTCAGTGTCACTATAATCGTAGGGTCTGCGAATTCGGCTGAAGGCTTGAATCCGTCCCCTAAAATGAAGTTAAAGTACAGAGTTTGAGTGGTCTTAAATAATGTATTACACAAGAAATTTTTCAACAACATTTTCAAACGTGTGTATCCACAAAAGATTATAAGCTAGCCAAAGTACCAGTTTTTACCAAGTGTTCCGCCCTCGTGTTGAAAACTGAAGCCAAAACATCTTGATCATCCCCAGATGGTTGGTCCCAGTATAATTCATAAACCCTGCCCCTCCTCTCTAACCTAAACCCTGCTCTCTACTGCGCAGACTCCGGTCCCAGGGTCACTACTGCGTAGACTCTGTCCCAAATCTGCGCAAGATGTCAACGCCATATTCGGATGTTGGCGGCTTCACTTTTTTTCAGTGGAAGTTAGTGAAGACAATAACTCAATATTACATGTTTTTACTATGGTAACTATGGTTGAAGATGCTCAGTCACAGGCTCTCGAATGTTCACAGACCACTCCAATATGACAGACGGCTTATGTACAGCGGCCCATTGAAACGTGCACTAATGAGGAATATCAATTGTTGCATCAGTTCTGGCAGGTCACGTTAGTCAAGCACGCATCAGCTGATCATGTCTACCTATAGGAATACGACGTCTATCACAGCATACATATATAAGCTCCTTCAGTACTATCAGCAGCTATCGCGTTCTCCAGAGCTCATTTACCCTCCTCCATCCCCAGCTCGTCCAGTCAGGATTTGGTATTCTGATTCTCCTTGAACATTTATGATATCTGCAATACATTATATTGGTTCTGTTCTGTTTACCCTTAGGGGGGTTATTGCTGCTCTCCCTGCTCTTATCTATGCTAGGCTACATGGATCCGCAGGGAGTATTTGCCCAGAACAGAACCATACTGCCAATCCAAACTGTATGCTAATAGTCAATCAATCAATCATCTTTTGACGATAGTGGTCCTGACAAAACTATGTATATTTATACATCTATGTTTTTACACTTGACGCTTGTAAACAGATGCTCCATTATTAGCCATAGTCTCAGATTCATACACACAAGGACCGTTGGTTGAACGTCTGATGCATATGGCACACTTAACTGGAAACACTTCAGGATTTTTGAAGTCGTCATCTGATTGGTTGAATTCTACAGGATGTCCGGTAGTGTGTGTTGCATTCTTTAACAGTCCACCTGGAAACAAAGCCGTCATGACCCCAAACCTCCTCGTGGATGAAGGAAGCCATCGTGTTTACAACTGTGACAATGAGTGCTTACTAGGATCAACTAAACGCTCGAATTTCAAAAGTTGATGAAGTTCACGGATCCATTGTTGCAGTAAACTTGCATAATGTTCTTGAATTAATAATTTATTTGATGCATGCCGGTCTGTTGTTGTAGGGACATCGACTTTAAATTTTTTAAGAGCTGTCTCAATCGCAAAATCCTTCCAGTGCACTGAAACGTTCCCTTAAAAGTCTCACAATGCACCATGAAAACAGGGAGCATCGATGGTCACTATGTTCCCTTAACGGAAGTTGTGAGTTGTAGTGAGCTCTGAGTCCAACTGTCCTTACCAGTGCCCGAATTCGTGTACACAATATACTGATTCTCGACCTAGGAAGCAGACCCGGTGTCCAATTTGAACGCTGTACGCAAGGTTAGCATTAGCATGTCAACTGCTCTAAGGTGCAGCAGCCCAGGACAGACTCACCTCACCTCAGCCCTCACCCTACCCCCCGTACCGCTGACATTTGACCTCCACTCTTCCGTCTGCCAATGAGGTCTGACAACAGCTCCCTTTACAAAGAACAGGGTCTGACCCTGGCCCTGTGAGTGTGTGTTTCATGTCGACTCAAGCCGAACTGAGAGGGCACAAGCAGCTCTTTGTGGGACAGAGGTGGCTGGGCTCGGTCCAGAGAAGTCCATGCAGCTGTTCAACACTGACAGCAGCTTCATTCGCTGCGCTCCGTGTACATCTATGTGTGTGTTCGTGTCACGGGTTTGTGGTTTTGTTAATAGAGAGGAGACACTTTATTGATGTTCGGACTTTATGCAAATTATGCAAAGTAGCCCATTTAAAGAGTTGTTTTGTTGTGAGAGTGCTCGTGTTCAATACTTAAAAGTTGTAGTCACATGACACTTCCTGCAAATCAAGAAATCCATCAAATGTCCCAAAATGCATTTCATTCACTCATGTATCCCAAACCTTAGATATAAATAACTATGCCACATTTAGCTGATCTGAATTCTGCATAGATGCATAGAAACATAGATGCATTAAATGGGTCAAAAGTATATATATATATATAAGTTTATATAAGAATATAACTAATACATTTGTGCTCAAAAGTTTACATACTCCTTGCAGAATCTGTGAAAATCTGAATTAAAAAATAAGAGGGATCATACAAAATGCTTGATATTTTTTATTTAGCAACTTTAGCAAAAGTTGCTACTGTCCTGAGTAAGTTATTTTAAATACAAGATGTTTATATATAGTCCACAATACAAAAAAATAGCTGAATTTATAAAAATAAACTGTTCCTTGATTCTTAATTCTTTTTGTTTTGTGATGGTTGTTCATGAGTCTCTTGTGGGTCACATGGACAAACCAGTTGAGAACCACTGCACTAAAGTATGCAGTTGCTAAGCAAAAGTTGCTAATGTATCTACATCTCATATATCTATGCAACTTTTTCTCTTCGCCCCAGTTTTATTGTCTAGTACACTTTCACGTGCCGGGTCCAGATTCCACTGGAGAGGACCTGCCCGGACTTGCCTGGTCATTTTTCCAAACTGAACCCGGCTGTCAGTGCTGGTATATTGATAGAAGAGGAACCAGTGCTTTGTAACACAAAAGTGCATGGTCTATGTCCCATTAAGCCTTCTTAAACAGAACTGGCGATGAGGGGGGCCACAAAGCCACATGTTGTGTGAGCTCTGAGTGAGGAAACATCAAGAATGCGCTCCCCCCTGATTGGGCCGCTCTCCTGGTTTTTGCAACTTGTGAGTTTGTGTGTCTGTGGGTGGATGGGTGAAACCTTTAAGCCTGTATGAACGATCAAAGAACTTGGACATTTTCCCGTTTTTTTCTAGTGTTTTACACCTGACGGTTACAAGTGTTACAGGTTGGGACTTCAGTAGAAATAGAAACAGAAAGTATTCATGCCTTCATGTGCTCTCAAGGACAAATAACTGATATGGATTCTACACGCACATCCTTTTACCTTATTTGGATAATCACCATGGATCCTACAGAGGTGTGTGTGTGTGTGTGTCCAGAAACTTGTGTGTGTCCAGTCACATAGATTTTAAATGTGACTTCCAAAAGATTATTTTTGCTAAGTAAGTTTCATATAGTTTAAAAAAGACTCTCTGAAACGTAAATGTGACGGAAATATTTACGTTGGTTCCATCCAATCGAGTCGAACCTTCCACAGATCAGCATTTTTTTTAACTCTTTCCTCACCATTGATGAGATTTTCCGCCATTTATGGCGCAACGCTTTCCGATCGATTGATGAGTTTGATGATAATGTTTTCCAAATTCAAATTCCATGTTATACGTAGGGGCGCTGTTGTGAATATTCTGGAATAGGACAGCTTCTCCAGACACAGAAACAAGCGAAGAAAAAAGTAAACCAGAAGTAAGCTTAACATCCGTCCTTCGGATGAGACGTTAAACCGAAATCCTGACTCTCTGTAGTCATTAAAAATCCCAGGATGTCCTTCGCAAAAAGAGTAGGGGTGTAACCCCGGCATCCTGGCCAAATTTGCCCATTGGCCTCTGTCCATAATGGCCTCCTAATCATCCCCATATACCGATTGGCTTCATCACTCTGTCTCCTCTCCACCAATCAGCTGGTGTGTGGTGGGCGTTCTGGCGCAATATGGCTGCCGTCGCATCATCCAGGTGGATGCTGCACATTGGTGGTGGTTGAGGAGATTCCCCCCCTTCCATGTTTGCGTACCCAGAAAAGCGCTATATAAATGATTATTAGTTTGTTTTTGATGTTTTTTTGGACTCAATCTACGTTTTAATGGAAACGTATATTTGCTTCCTATCTAGACTAATCTGCCTAAACGTACACTTTGCTTCTCGCCTGGCCACCAAGCTCAAAAAAAGGTGCATGACACCCCTCTGTGTATCCAGTGTTTTTCAGTTCTTAAGAAACCCCACAAAACTGCAGAGGAATGTCTTTTCATGGACTATTCAGTCTCTGTCTGCGTCTCTCTTTCTTTTAGCTGTCTCTCCCTCTTTTTCATCCCCATGACAAGGTGAAACAGTTCCATCAATGCAATCCCAGCGTGTGCCGCCGCCAAAGAAACATCTGCGTGACACTGTCAGCTGTGAACAAACATGGCTCTGAAGTCCTCTCTGGATACAAACAGACACGGACAAAGACACTGAGAGGAAGTGATTCTGGCTTAATCCTCCATGTACTCACTAAATGAGAAGGTAAACCGAGCGGGAACAGACCTCGTCCGTCCTGCCAGTATTGCATACTTGTTTACTCAGCTTTTTTTTTGTCCACACATATATCAAAGCAGTTTGTTTAAAAAGGGAGATTGGAGGCATTGAAGAGGTGCGTTTGGACTTGATGCCAGCTCTCGCCTTTGACGCCCACCTGGATGACACTTGTGAACGGCTCTAACCACACCCGCAAAACAAAGAGCAACATTCCAATCATTATGTAAAAGCTCTTTTTTCTTTTGAGATGGAAAGAAAGACAGTATTAAGATGAAAGCTTCAGTGAAGAACATGATAAAAGTGCAATGACCTTTTGTCTTCACATTTGCTAGTTTCTTCTTCATGGCTGATGACACTGCTTTATGCTACTCAGAAATAGTTTGGAGCTGGTTAAGCTAGTTAATAAGAACCTTCTTGGACACAACAGCACCCCAGTATCGCATCCAGTACACCAGCATCCAAAATGATGGGCAATCCAGAATCGTTTCTGTTCTGTTCAATCCACTTTCAGTAAATGTTACGTATTGTTTGTTCATACAGTATGACAATGTGTATTTTTAAATAGTTATAGTAATAATATTAGAAATGTTATATTTATTATAAACAATATATTATCATTTTTATTATCGTATTTGTTTTTAATTGGTATTTTTTCAGTTAGTTTACATTATTGACTTTATTGACATATATAAGTTGGCAAAACCCAAAAAATTCAAGGTAATCAGTTACATCAAAAATTTTAAGTTAAGAAATCCAGTTTAAGTTGGCAGAACTTTTTTTTGTACGCATACATTTTAATACTTTTAACTAGAAATATTTGAGAAGCTAATTCATACATTTTAATTAAAATAATCATGTAACCTCAACTTAAATATTTTTAGTAGTGGAAACTTTAGCTTTAACTCGCTAATTCAGTAAATGCTAGCTTGCTAATTGGTAACACGATGCTTTGATAGCATTAGCAGCAATTGCTGAATGAGTAAAGCACTACTGAACATTTAACATATATACCTGTTCTCAAATCAAGCTCATGATCCACATAAAAAAAAACACATAACAGAAACTAAATTAGCATAGCAAAACATTAAACACTACGGAATCTCCCACTTTCTCCCAACATTAATCTTGCATTATATAATTTTAGCATTTACTCTCCCTTTCGAGTGTCATGGCAAAGCATGCTGGGAAATAGAAATCCCAGCCCAGATTCACTTAAATTTAAGTTTGCCTAAATGAAAAGAAACAAGTTCATAAAACGAAAAAAAAATTGAGGTAATCAGTTACATCATTTTTTTAAGTTAAGAAATGTGAAGTTTAAGTTAGCATAATGTGTAGACTTTTAACATTAACTAGCTAATTCAATAAATGCTACCTTGCTAATTCGTAACACCATGCTTTGATAGCATTAGCATAGCACTTGCTGAATGAGGACAGCAATATAGAACATATCGTATATATGTTATCATAAACATTAAACACTACTAAATCTCCCACTTATCATTAATCTTGCACAAAAAAACATTATATAACACTTCATTTTAGCATTTACTCTTCCTTTTGAAGTGTTCTGGCAAAGCATGCTGGGAAATAGAAATCCCATCCCAAATTTAAATTAGTCTAAATGAAAAGAAACAAGTTAATAAAACTTGAAACAACAATTAATAAAACAATTCAGATTATAATGTGTCAGTTTTGTGAGCTCAAAAGAAAAAGAATGTTCTATATACTCATAAAATTTGATTGATTGAATTCCTTTGTTTAATTTGAGTTGGCTCTACTCAACCCAATTAATTATTTTGAGCGTTAGGGTTTACAGTGCAGCTTTGCTGTGGAAAAACTTCCACAGTCACATCCATTTTGCTTGAGAAACGCAGCATCTAGTCGCAGCAGCAGATGATGAGTCAGCAGTCACACACACGTATGCACTTCACACCACAGTAGGGTAACAAGGAGTTAGAAACCACATCATGTGTTGTCTCATAGGTTTCAGTACAGCCTTATGAACACTGACAGCATAACAGTTAAGTCTTTCAGAGGGCCGAAGACATCTCTTGTGATGGGGAAACTGTGGGAACCCCATATGTAATCTGCTGAAACAGGAGGGTGCGGACATTTCGGCGCTAAGTCAGCACTCAGGCAGAAACACGTACTTACACCACACCTACGGCAGAGCTACAACAAGCACAAACCACACACACGCTTCTGTACTATTGACAGTGACAGTCCCTAACAGGGACAGTACCGTTTGTGCCTATTATGCTCGAAATCGGTCAACCTAGGGAGGCTTCTCTATTACAATATCAACAGCTTCTTCTATGTTACAATGAAGACAATAGCGCAAACCCGTCAATGCGAAAATCATTGTTTCAGTAGTATAGCCTCAAGACAGTCAATATGTGTGTCATTTTAGTGTGATAAAATTGCTTACTAACCTTTTCTGTTTAAAGTTATTTCCAATTAAACAACTGTCGCTCCGACAACACTATAAACGCTAAAATGATTTAAACTAAAACTTTTTCATCCATTACATGTAGCCTACATTTTAACAGGATAATTCATGTAAATTCATTGTATTTACTGTAAGTCAGGTTAAAAATTCTTGTTTCATTTTATTGACATATTAGAGTCTTTTTTTTGATAAATCTAGTTTTATCAATCCATGAATCAGAAAATACTGTCAACAGACATTTTTAGGAATAAAATGTTGTATAAAATCAGGCAAATGATATATGAACAAACCTCTCTGTAAAAAAAACCCCCACCAGAATATAGAAAGGAATACAATTGTGAAGTTTGGTGATTTCTGGCTCAGTGCATGAGAAAAACAACTCATTTTGAATAAACAGCCATCAAAGATGGTGTAATGGTAGTGTAGTGTAATTGAAATCTACAGACACAAATAGATAAAGTGCAATAAAATGAGTTTATTTAGTTTGTTTTCTTTCCACTTAGATGAAGAACATGAAAAAAGTAAATGAGGAACAAGTCCAAACTATTATGCTACAAAATGCTGTCGATTGATCTTACCTTGAACATGGATTATTGTTTTAATAAGACTTAAGAAGATCCAAAACACAACATGTGCAGTTAGCACCTGAACTTGATTCAGTTCTTACTGAATCAATAACACATGTCTCTTTTCACCGTTGACCACCTGTGTTATGTATAAATGAAAAAGGAAATTGTCTTCATCTGTCTTTTCACTATCAAATCAGGTGGTTTCATTGAAAGCACCCTAGAAGCGTAATTCAATGGCACATACACACACTAACTGCTCATGTTTCAAAGACATTTTTGGCCGATAATAGCACTGCTTCTAAATGCAAGAGGAACAATGGAAGAACTTTAGTCTCACATCATTTATCTCCTAGTTTCCTGAGAGTCTGAAGCCTGGGATCTGCTCCAGACATCTGCCCATTCACACGCTTTTGTGTGCATACTCCTTGCTCACTTTGTTCACATTGAAATATGTGTTTTGACAACTTCACATCTCAGTAGCTTTAGGGATGCAACCGCTTCCCCCTCGCCCCTTATTTCCTCCTCATGCGCTGGGATTGTTGCATTTTCTCTTTCTTGTCTACTTTCTTTCCAGTCTTGCCAGGTGAGCCGGACTAATCAGTCTTGATGCGTCCCTGACGGCACTGATCGACCGCCTACTCACCTATCAATCAGTCACTGCGCTGAAGAGAGGTTTTAAACTAAAAGAAAACACTCTTACACTCTTGCCATAGAAGAGCCAAACAAGTGGATCGAGACAGCTGCAAAGATGGGTCTCGGTCTGCTTCAAACTAACTCTGGTGCGGTTTGGATGAAATATGAATGCAACATGGATCAAAGACATGTAAATGAACCAAAAACAGGACATGGTGTCACAAGATGCGACCCTAAAAAAGGACAATGTTCAAGCATACCTTTCATAGTTGCGATGTTGGCCATAAAAGTTCAGTACAGGCATCAGAACTGCGTCTCCTCCTTTGTTTGTGATCATATACCATCATATACAACGAGCGCATTTAGCCTAACACACTCTAAAAAAAAGGTTCTATATGCCACCAAAAATTGTTCTTGGCTCGTAATCATAGGGGAACCTTTTTAAGTGCTATATAGCACCAATTTTGGTGCTTCAGTGGTTCTTCAGAGGTTCTTCACCGGTTCTTTGACTAACTATGGTGCTATATAGCACCGCTACCATATACAGAACATGTTAAGGTATGGTGCTTTATAGCACCAAAAGTGGTTCCTCTATGATTACGACGAAGAACCATTTTTGGTGCCATATAGAACCTTTTTTTTTTTAGAGTGACAGCATTGTTTTGGGTGTTCGACAAGTTCCATTTCAAAATATATGTCAAAAAAGCTGTTGGTTTTTTTTTGTGTGTATCTTTATTCACAGTGAATAGTTCTTAAAAGAATATTTTTTTCCTTTTGGGTGTGTTCACACTTTACTTGTTCCATTTGATCCCATCAAAAAAAAAAAAAAATGTAGTGCTGGTCCACATAACGTTCACATTTGCATTTTTCAAACCTAAAGATAGCAAACCTAAAGGGATACATTCACAACCTGATCGGTCGGCTTTTATGACATATTTTGTGACAGAACTTCCAAAACAATACTGTGTGCTGGGCTCATTGTGCTCATTGTATGCGTAACCTACATACACTCTAAAAAAAAAAAGGTTCTATATGGCACCAAAAATAGTTCTTGGCTCGTAATCATAGGGGAACCTTTTTTAGTGCTATATAGCACCATTTTTGGTGCTTCAGTGGTTCTTCAGCGGTTCTTCAGAGGTTCTTCCCCGGTTCTTCAGAGGTTCTTCACCGGTTCTTTGACTAAGGTGCTATATAGCACCTCCGAAGAACCACTGAAGCACCAAAATTGGTGCTATATAGCACTAGAAAAGGTTCCCTTATGATTACGAGACTTTTTTTTTAGAGCGTATGATGGTAGTTTGACCAGCAGAACTCATGAAGAGCTTATAAAATGTGTTAAGTGGTCAAAACAGCGGCAGGAATCCCTCCGTCACACACACACACAAACAGATCTGCTGTGAGGAGACGCACTTCTGATGCCTGTACCGAACTGTAATGGGCAAACTCACAACTATGATGAAAAAAAAAAAAAACAGGTATGCTTGAGCAATTTGTACTTTTTTAAGGTACATTTTGTGATATCATGTAACGTTTTTGTTCGTTTACATGTCTTTGGTCCGTGTTGCGTTCATATTTCATTCAAACTCTTCCAGAGTTCATTTGGGAATCTTTTTAGCGGTCTCGGTCCGCTTGTTTGTTGCGCACCAGGGTTCGAATGGCAGCGTTCACACTTATTCAAATGATCCGCACTAACAGAGCAATCGCACCAGGGTTTGTTTTAATCAAACCACACATGCCACGTGTGAACACACCCTTAGTGCGAAGAACATTTTAATAATCTAAAGAACCTTTTTCCACTATAAAGAATTTTTTGTGCAATGGAAACATTTCCATTGAGCCACTTAAGCCACTTTGCACCATTGGGACAAAACGCTCTTGTCGCTTAACCGTTTGATATGGCTTGATTTTCCACTGTGGGGCTGAGAACAGAGCTCTTTGGAGAAAAAAAGGTTCTATATATATGGCACTAAAATTGGTTCTTGGCTCGTAATCATAGGGTAACCTTTGTGCTGTATATTACCAATTTTGGTGCTTCAGTGGTTCTTCAGCGGTTCTTTTTCTAAGGTGCTATATAGCACCACTGACTAAGGTGCTATATAGCACCGCTACCATATGGAACATGTTAAGATATGGTGCTATATAGCACCAAAAGTGATTCCTCTATGATTACGACGAAGAACCACTTTTAGTGCCATATGGAACCTTTTTTTTAATATATTGAATGTAATACAAATTGCGTCAGTTGTTGCCTTTATAACGCAAGAGTTTACAGAGTGCATGAGATTTAAATAGCGATTTCGTTATGATCAGATATTCATATTGTTTACTTCGCTCAAATAGTGCACTTGGCCAGCTACAGGGGAAATGGTGGCTAGGCAGTAGACAAGTGACCAATCCTGAGTTGGCTGAGAATTCCGGTCTGAGAATGGTTTGTAATCATTTCTTACTATTCTTAGAACCGTTCAGCCTGACGGTGGAAAAGCGCCTAGATGCCAGTAAAGAACCTTTATGTACTAATAGCATTGTATCTCACCTGTCAACTTGTGATTGTTTCACCAAAGATTGATTTTAATATCTGCAGTGAACTATGATGCGAAAGTGGCACAACTGTTTGGTAAATTCTGTTTGGTGTGGCTTCTTCGATGTATTCAGTGATAAAACAGATTTTGTTTTCAGGGATCTTTAGCTTAGGGTTCAAATGCATTTTATTAATCAAAAAAGAAAAAGAAAAAATGAAGACAAAGCAAAAATTTGCATTTCTCAGGTAAAATGCGGCGGCATGAAGTCTTTAAGTTTTTTGGAGATGGTTTGTCGCACTTTTGAGTCATTACTCTTAACATCCTACACTCTTTCCATATCCTTATTTATTCACAGTGTTTAATTCAACTGTGCTGAAACTTTTTCAGCTTTTCCACTTTCCAAAGTCTCAATAGTAACAAAACCCTTATGGTCTGAAAGTGTGGGGTTTCTCTCCTCTAAAACTGGCCACCATTAGGGGAATTCCACCAATTTCAGTACAAGGAGGACATGGATTTTCCACAAAAAAGAAGATATGTTCACTACGGTCCATTGGGCTGTACAGTTCAGTGCCATAGGCAAAACCGTGACGGCCCATGCACCAGCCGAGAACATCAGAAGCGTGTTTAGATTGCGAAATAAGTCATATAGAACGACCTAATCACTGTTTGTTTCTCTGTTTTGTTTGGTTTGCAGGTGGCCATGGATTTCACATAAGCCAAAGCTTGTGCAGACATTCAAGTAAGTGCTGGTTGAAGTTTTGCTTACACTGCAGCTTCCATAGCTTCTGTATGTGATTTTTTTAAATTACTCTTTATAGAAAATTCCTACTATTATAAAAGACTGCCGTTTGTCTGAGAATTTGGCTATTTTTTGGCATCCATCAAGGGTTGAATGGTACATGTAGGAAGCTGTCTGCTAGGAACCAGGAAATACCTGCTGTTAACGTGATGACGTTTTGTGGCAAAAAAACCCAACATGCCCACTAATACCTATAGGATGTTGACCTTAAAGTAAATGTGCTTCTGTGGTAACTCTTTAACTCTTGTAATGCCAGTTCCTAAAAATCATGAAGAGAAATTGTGAATTATTAAAAAGAATAAACATGGAGAATAGTAGACTCTTTGCTATCATTTGAGATTTGACACTTTTTTGTTTGTTTGTTGTGTTGACATTCTTGTCGTTTCCTTCTGTCGGTGTCTTCTCGCCGTATCCTATCACGCTGGCTTCATTTTGAGTTTTTCTACATTTCCCACAAGTATCTAAATTCACACAGTTTCATGTAACAGCACGGAGGTGGGTGTTGTTTTAAGGGCTCATTATTTCAGTAAAGTGATAATGCATGTGTGTGTATAGGGACACGTCTTACCAGGAGCGGGTGTTCGGTTGTTCCTCATGAGCACGAGCTGTGAACCTCAGGTCTGAGAATATTCTGTTTGTTGTGGTGATTTAGTTTCAGATGTTGCAGCATTTTAACATCTGCTACATATCTAATTTGTAATATCTCCAACTATAGATGTAACGCATTCAGACAATGCTATTATGTTTAACTCAGGGCTCAGGGTCGGTGCTTTCATACATTTACACGTTGTACATACTGAATTCATTTACACATTTGTATTGTTTTGATTTTATGTCGTTTTTTTACCATTTTTTACCAGGTATACCGAATAACATGTTTTTATCATTTTGATTTTAATATTTTAATTTAATACATTTTGTACTTATTTAAGTTTCACTTCTTGTTTTTTTTAATATTTTTCTTAGTTAAGACATATTGAATTTATTTAATAATTTATTTGAATATTTAAAACATAATCCCCTGGTTTCACACGGTGAAAAAAAGTGTGTTGGATTTACATGATTTAAAATTGTACACCGGTTCCTCATAAATCAATTAAGTTAAACAAACATAAGTTGTTCAAGTAATTTCCCAATTAAGTAGTCTATAAATTATTTTAATATGGTTCCCTAATGCGATTAATTCATTCAATATCTTATATTTTGTTGTCACATGACTAATTTATAAGACTGTACTAGCTAGCTTCCAAACATTAGCAATAGCACATATTAGCATGTTAAATGCTAAGCATGAAATGTTCTTTGGGCAAAGCAATAATAACATGTGCTCAGTCCACAGCCTAAGCAAATGCTCTACTCTTCTGAAATCCAGTGAAATTTAAAACTGTTCTAATATTTCCAACATAATTGAACATTAAACACTATAAAGTCTCCCTTTGCTCATCTTGCTCAAAAACACATAAAATAACACTTCATTTCAAAATGTTTACTCTCCTCATTAAGTCTCAAGCTGGGAATTATAGTTTCAGTATTTGATTGGTTCACATTCGCCTAGTAGATTTTCGCCACATTTTAGAGAATTACATTAATCGAAAACAAAGAAATCAAGATTTGAAGAGAAACACAATTTTGTTCGCGTAAATTGAAAATAATATGTAAATTGGACAATACGTGGTTTCCCATTTTTTCAGTGTAGACAAGGCTTAAACTAGTCTCAGACTAAAATGCATGAGTTGTTTTAACTGAAAGCATATCTTAAAATATCTCAATGTCATTGTTTATCTCAAGATGCACACCAGTAATGTTTTTTTCTAAGGCACTTTTATAAAAGCTACTTAAATGTCCTAAATGAACTAAGGTCTAATCCTGGCTTAATCTAAGCACTGTCTGTGAAACCAAGCTAACATTTAAAAAAAAAGATGCATATTTATTTTTATTTACTTTTACTTTTACTTTTCTTTGCAATGTATCCAACAACACGAGGAAACTATTTCCTTTTTTAACTCTTTGACCTTTAGGCTCTGACCTAGACATTGGCCAACCATCGGTACCATTAGCAACAGCAGCAAAGATTTTCGGTATCACAAATGATCTGATACTCAAACATGCTGAACCACTGAAACCTGAATTACAGTTAAATTCCTGTAAATGCTCTCATGAGGGGTTTCCATGCTATTTATAATTACCATTCATTACTAAACCTCCTTTCATTTACTCTTGCCTCTTCACTTATACAATAATTCTCTGTAAATCCTGAAACGGAGGTTGTCTGAAAGTTTATGAAGTAAATTCATTATTGACACAGAGGTAATTATGGACAGTGGAACATATGGCTTAAAGCGGCTTGCCAGTTCCTCTGTCTGGATGCCAGTGAGAAACAGTATAAAGTCTTGCTTGGGCCAGAGTGACTTGTTTGAATTGTAGTAAAGATGGTGCCACTTTAATCTGCCTATCCAGAAGCTTAGAGACAGTATTGAGGTAAACAGTAAAAGTAGCCATGCTAAACATCTAAACATTTTACAGTAACAAGCAAAAGTAGCTGATATAGTGCGTACATATCTGTGCTTAAGACACATTGTCACACACAGCTTTATACCAGTAAATATAAATATTGCATGCGCCCTTATAAAATGTCTTTTTTGGAAGGTTTGATTCATTTTTAGTGAATTGGTTTATTCAAAAAGTAACGATTCGTTGATTCAAGTCCCTGCGCTATTTACTGTATTTCAATCACTCTGTTACTGTATATACTAGTTTTTGTTCTGTTTAGTGTAAATTAAGTTTAATTTTTAAGTTGAAAATGTAATGCTGATTCGTTCAAAAACTCCCAAAGAAATACTGCTCTGATTATATAATCTGTATATTTTAAAGATATTTCCCTCTTATATAGCTAATTATTATTCATTTGTATTTTTTTCCCCCATCTGACTGTAGTTTAGCTACTTTATAACTGTAGCTTGCTAAGCTAGAGGCTACTCGTGATTTAAAGGAGCTTTCCTTATGCAAAACTTATACAAAAGAGTAGAGAATAAACACATTGTCTCGGGCTGACTTTTGTAGTAAGGAGAATTTGGAGAATAAATGCATGTTCTATTCATATTATGAAGTACAACAGTGTAGATGTAAGTGTGAATGAGTGCATGTGTGTCATGTATAACAGAAACCTCTGGTGAGAATGACTTGACACTTTTGACATGAACATTTGCACTTGCACTTGTTTTCAGTTCCTGGGATCAGATCTGTGCAGCTGCCCGCTGCAGCTGAGCTCCAGTTGAGTTTTGCGCTGGAGCCACAGCTTCTAAAAACCCTCTGCACCCCGACTTTAGTGTATGTTCTCCTGGAACGCTTTAGTGCGTCTTTCCTTGCGGTCAGTTCTCCCTGCGGTTCAGACATGCCACCCAATCTCCCGCTTATTGGACCCATCTGTCTCATTAGATTGTGTGTCATTGCTGGTACTGTTTTAAATGTCAGATTTGGAGGCCAGCCTGTATCACTTCCTCTTCCATTAAAGATGCAAGAGAGAACGCCAGGTTCTTAGTGTTGGCATGATTTCCCTACAGGATTTAAGAGTTTGAGATCGTATATGGGATATTTCAAGATCCCAATGGCCTTTTTTTTCTCGGTTGAAATGTTCCTTCCCTCCTTTACTTTAAATATAAAGTGTTCCATAAGGATTAGCCCAGGTAATAAACTCTGAGTTATTATTGCAACTTGCTGTTCAATGAGGATGTGCAAATGAAATTTCCATCGCAAGACTCTAAGGGCTAGATTTTCTAAACAGGACAAATTAGCGTGAGACCGCAATCCCATAAATGTGCCAATGGGAGTGGAAAGTTCTGCAGGTGATCTACTGGCAATGCACAAATTAAAGAACACAGACGTAGCCATGTCAAGTGCAAAATGGTTAAGACATCCTTTTTGTTTGGTGTTAAATAATGCCGCAAATACCAGTAAAATGACTACCGCAAACCTTAGTAAATCATGTTGTGTGATTTATTGAAATGCTCTACTTCTATAAATTTTGCGTATGAAAGGAAAACTCATACAAATGACAAATGTCCAAATGTCCTTTCCATCTCTAATGTCTTTAGTAGATCCTGACAGTAGTTTTTTTTAATGCCAAAAGAGGGCCAATCATTTTCTTTCTAGAATTCTCTTCCTTAAAAACAATGTTAGTGAATTGGTAATACGGAGGCAGTTTTTTTTAGTCATATTTTCATCAACTACTGCCATGATGCTAATTTTCCATCTTGTCTACTTTATCCAAAGGGATAGTTCACCCACAAGCCATCCTAGGTGTATACGACTTTCTTCTTTCAGACGAATACAATCTGAGTCGTATTATAAAATATCCTGCTCTTCCAAGCTTTATAATGGCAGTGAATGGCACCTGAGATTTTGAAGCCCAAAAAATGTGCATCCATCCATTATAAAAGTAATCCATACGGCTCCAGGGGGTTAATAAAGGCCTTCTGAAACGAAGCGATGAGTTTCTGTAAGACAATATACATAATTATAACTTTAAAAACTATAATTATAAAACTATAAAATTATATTATAGGTCCCCCTGTAATGGTCTTTTTGTGACTCATTTTGTACCTGACACACTCGGAGGAAGGCCAACGGCTGAAATGCATCAGTGTGCAGTGTTTTAGTCACTTTTAATGTTTCTAGAGTGAGTCATGTTTGAATGAAGGCTTTTAAAAAATGTTGCCTTTGTTTTCTATAGATCCATAATTGTAACTTTATAAGCTGTAATCTTCCGGTAACGGCCCTCCACGAGAGTCGAGTTCCGCCATATGACGTAGGATGTAGGAGTAGCGTAAGCTTAGGTGCATATTGACGCCTCTCGCGATTCAAACTAATAGTGCTGGACAACAAACTCAAGCTCCTCCGACATTTCTCTTTACAAATTCTCATTTTAGACTTCTAATTCATGACCGGTGTTTTGTTTTGCTCTGTCCTCTGCGCATCTGCATCCGTCGAGTCAGAGTTCACTCTTTGGCCGGAACTAGACTCATGGAAAGAAGCTAGTAATTTATAAAGTTATAAATATGGATATTTCTCTTACAAAAATGCATTGCTTCGCTTCAGAAGGCCTTTATTAACCCCCGGGAGCTGTGTGGAACACTTTTATGATGGATGGATGCGCTTTAGTTGGGCTTCAAAATCTCAGGTACTATTCACTCCCATTATAAATGTTTAACTCGGATTGTGTTTGGCTGAAAGAAGAAAGTCATATACACCTAGGATGGCTTGAGGGTGAGTAAATGATGGGATACTTTTCCTTTTTGGGTGAACTAACCCTTTAAATAATGAAAACAAATATTGACCTGTCTTTTTGCTATGCAGGTCCTGCTAGATTGATAACTCAATGCAAGCATTCAAACATATAGAAAACACACACAACCTCATGCATACGCAAAGTATTGCTATTCAGCGCCCTGTTTGGCGGTGCACAGCGACTCAATGAAACATCTGCCTGCGTGTTGCACCGTCTGCACCAGATCACCACAGCCGGCTAACAGAGGGAGAACTGCTGCACGGCACATCCACATTGCCAGAGCAACTGCTGCTGCTGCTGCTCTCTCTCTCACACACACACACACACACACACACACACACACACACACACACACACACACACACACACACACACACACACACACACAAACGTGAAGTTCTGCTTCAGCATACCACCAGCATCCTCCACAGCAGCTTTGTGCATGTGTCTGTTTGTGTATGTGTGTCAATGCATGAACTTTCTCTTTTCATCCACCAGTTGGGAACATGCCTCGGTCTTCACCGCTGGCCATCGGCTCTGTTCCGTATTCATCTGGAGTGTGTGGACGTACACACGCACACGCTCACAGTTCCTGTGTGGTAACCCTGTTTAGATGCAGTGGGTTAAACTACGCAGTTCTGAGATCAGTGCAGTGCCACACAGGTTTTTATGTGTGCAGACTAGAAGAGGAAGACTCTGGTCGTGCAGTAGTGCAATGTGTTACATCAAGGCTAGCAGGAGAGCAGATTACAGCTCGCGTTCATCCGTATTCAAACTGCTTTCGCAAGAAGTTAGAAAGCTGTTACAGAAATGACATCACAAATGGTACAGAAATGTAGTCAATGAGGCTCCACCTGGTCCAATTAACCTGTGGTTTTAGGGATAAAACCAGTGTATCTGTTCATTTGAATGGAGTTTTCGAAAGGCACAAAATGTTTGAATGTTGATGGCAATATGGTACTTATAATGTGTGTCACAAACTGATTACTTTTTGAAAGAATTAAAGGTAAAGGTAAAAAAACAACATTGAATCACCAAAACACGGACAGATGATGTGTTTCACAAAAATGAAAGACATGCATGCAATTTTTTTTAAGGTGAACTATGCTTTTAAGTGATGTAACGTTTGGGGTGACATAGTTACATGTTACGTGTGCTTACCAGTGTTGGGGGTAACGCATTACAAGTAGCACGAGTTACGATTAAAAGTAAAGTAACGCATTACTTTTAAAATTACAACAAAATATTTGAGTTACTTTTAGTAAAGCAAGTTACTTTTCCGATTTATTGACTGACACCCCTCTCGTCCCCATAATTGGGAGTACGTTGCAGATAATTTTTTGTGATGAAAAGGACTTTACCTTTGCCAAAAATAAAAATAAAACTTAAATTTTTATTTTTATTTTTTGTTATTAAAAAACAAACAAGCAAGCCCAGGTGAGAAAATGTAACGCAAAAGTAACATAACACATTACTTTTAATAAAAAAGTAACTAAGTACCGCAATTAGTTACTTTTTTTTTAAGGCGTGCAATTTTGTAATGCATAACTTTTAAAATAACTTTCCCCAACACTGGTGCTTACTATAGTAATAACAGTATATTATGCATAATTACAAGTAACCAGAGCTAGGTAGTTACTGATTATGTAATCTGGACTACATAATCAGATTCCAAAAATGAAGCACTTTTAATTAGATTAGATAACATTTTAAAATACTCGTATTCAGACTACAGTTACTTTTTTATTGGTCGCATGATTAAATGTTATTCTATTCTAACAATGGCAAATGTTTATAATTCATTGATTCTCCCTACTACTACTTTTTATCTTTTAAATGTTCCTTTCTAAAAATGAATTGCACACACAAACCAGCCACTGGTCATGCGACTATTACTGAAAACTGAGACACACACAGCAATTTATCATTGGATTAACAGAAATAATTTCACCTTTAACAAGTTTTTTCTCAACATTGCATTCTCAGCACTCAGTTTCTGTGAGTTCTTTAACCATGCATTAATGTCTTTGGGAGGCTTTTGTCTTTCAAACACATTGAAAAGTCCAAATTCACATAATTTCACATTTAAATGCAATGCAGGGATTCCCCAACTTTTTTGTCAGCTGAAATTTCTTTGACCTAATATATTTACTTGAAGTAAGAGATTTTAATTTTAAATTAGGTCAGTAATAAAATTAAGTCAATAAAAACAGTTATAATAATAAATAATAATAAAAATAAGTTTATGGTTCTCTGATGTCGGTTGATGGTCACATGACATGCAGGCAAACAAATAAAATATTTTTATTAGGGTTTCATTTTTATTGTTTTTATTTTAAAATTATTTATTTTATAATAAATAAAATAAATATGGCTGCGCTTTTCATAAATTCACAAACCCCTTGCAGTTATATTAATGTTATTTTAATATTTAATGCACTTCATGTTGTTGATATCAAGAATGGAATATATTTTCTTTCTCTTTGTATTTTGATATCAATATGGTACAAGATTATTCTACTCAAATCAATGTGATAAACAAGTTAGGTCAAAAGTAATCTAAAAGTAATCCAAAAGTAGTCAGATTATATTACCTTAAAGGTGCCCTAGAATGAAAAATGTCATTAACCTTGGCATAGTTAAATAACAAGAGTTCAGTACATGGACATCACATACAGTGAGTCTCAAACACCATTGCTTCCTCCTTCATATGCAAATATTGTGCGTAAAAAACACCACAGAAAAATAAGTGAAAATGGCAGATCATGGACATAAATGTTATGTTTCAGGCTGTGCAGGGGACGTGAGGACTTTTCATACCCTTCCCACAGAACAAAACTGTCAACAGGCATGGTTGATGTTTATCTATAACCGGATACAGCGACAATTTAATTCAAAGTTGTACGTTTGCTCGGCCCATTTCACCACGGACAGTTTTTCTAACCCGGCTGGGACAATATCAAACAGGCTTCGCTCAGCGTCTGATACCGGAGAAGCAGCAATTCAAACTATATTCCCGCAAGCAGTAACCCAGCAGGCACATAACGTCATAAGACGTTGATATTTGGTTACATTTTGGTTGCGACGTCAGGTGACCAAAATTCAACGTCAGCTCAACGTCTAATGCCAACATTAATTTGATGTCCAATACCAACGTCAGCTGATGTTGATATTTAGTTGTTTTAAGGTTGTGTTGTAGAGTAACCAAAATCTAGCGTTGAGCCAACGTCTCAAGCCAACATCATATTGACGTCAGATTCTAACATTATTAGACGATGATCCTTTGTTGGTTTTAGGTTGTGGTATTAACTAACCAAAATCTAACGTTGAGCCAACGTCTCAAGCCAACATCATATTGAAGTCAACATCCAACGTTGGACGGACGTTGCATTTTGGTTGAAAATGAAAATCGGGTTGACGTCAGAACCCAACGTCAATCTGATGTTGTGTTCTGACGTCAACCCGATTTTCATTTTCAACCAAAATGCAACACCTGTCCGACGTTGGGGTCCAATGTCAATCTGACGTCATATTGACGTCCGGTGCCTGCAGGGAAGTAGGGATTTTATACACTTATTGACTGTCTAAACAATTTCTGTTCAATTTCATTCTAGGGACAATTTCTAGGGTTGTAAATGGACCTGTAAAACCGTATCTGGACAATATTTGCCCTTAAATAAGTCACATACCCTCTATGTAGATATCAGAGACCAATTTAAAATATTGTTTCAACTCATTCTAGGGCACCTTTAAATATGTAATGTAGTGGATTTCTTTAACTGCAATTTTTGTCATGTAATTTGTAATCAGTAATGATTACAATTTGTAAGTAATCTACCCAGCTCTGCAAGTAACTAACCCTAAAGAAAGCCCTAACCTTAAACCTAAAGTAAGTGCATGCAGTTAATTAATATTACTCAGTATTTGTGTAATTACACTGTATGTCACCTTAAAACTTCCCAATTGAGTAAAAAATGACATTTAGTTTTTAGTCCCAATTTAGTTTATCCGCCATTTATCATTAATGATAGATACACCATTTTTCTCCACATGCAGAAACTGAAGCAGCATATGAAAATATGCATTCATGATTTACAGGAAGCACAATCATGTGAAACGATGAATCAATGTATTTACTGCTTAGCGGACAAAAATGCATGTGATTGCTTAACACTCACATGAAAGGAGACCAGTTATGATAACTTAATGCTATTTCCATTTTTAGTAAAGCACTATAAATACGTTTGAATAGAATGCTAACTTGATTCAGACTGTAAACATTTAGAGGAGCTCTTGTAAATTGAATTGATGTACAATAGTGTTACATATTCGCCACAGGTTTGGTAAACAACCTTAATGTGTACAATGTCATGGTATTTTCACCTGCAACTTCCACTTCCACATACTGTAACATTGGGAAAGGTCATTGTGATATTGCTCTGCTGTGTGTCCTTCTGGAGGTTAGGAAGCTAAGTCGATGTGAGTTTCCCCAGAGAGGAGGCTCTTTTTCTGAGAAGAGATGGCTACCGCAGTGACTCCATGGAAGTTCAGACTGCCACCGGCCCTTGCTGTCCTCTCTCCCAACCACATAAATAGCCTAGCGTGGGTAGGGCACGATCGGACGTTAGAATAATAATATCCCGTTTAGCAAAAGGGGAAAGCACAGGCACTCTCACTCCCAGAGCGAGTGGTGGGAAGAATCAATGACTTCCTTTTCCGAGTCTCTGAGGATCAAGGATACAGCGCAGGTCCCGGGGGTGTCTATCATATTAATAGTCCTCTCGATAAGCTTGCAGAACTTGTGAGAACTTCTCGTCAATGAATCAAACAAGGGATCGTGTGGAAAGTGCATCTCCCAACCACAAGCGTGTAGTATCTTGTATCTTCCACACAATGGCCGAGCAGTGAAGGTGTGTGACATGTGAATGCGCTGAAGACAGCAACCTGAGATTGAGCTTTTGAAGTGTCAGTCCAGGTTTCTATTGCTCTGGAATTGTCAGGCATTAACCACAAGTCTGTCCCGGGGCGCAGCGCCCTGAGCGAGGGAGTGGGGGACTTTTTTCTCAGGTGAAGTGTTCCTGGGCTTTGTGTGCCACCACAAATCGGCATCCCATACACGAGTATGAAAAGTGCTCGAGTATCGGAAATAGATCGGTGGCTTTGCCCTATGGCCTGTGCTGGGCGGCTGACATCGGGTCTCTATGGTTACCAATGGGGAAAGCCCCAGCGTATGCATGCGTGACTCTATTCATGAGAATATCAATTAAGGATCACATGTCGAGCCTGACACTTTTCAGCTGTGTGAAACAGTGGAACATGTTCTGGAAGAAAAAAATTGCAATTAGAAATGGGCAGATCGATCTCGAATATTGATACGTTCCATACCAATGTACTGTATTGAGAGGACGGATACTTCTGGTACTTTTCTCTCTCTATATATATATATATATAATTTTTTTTAATTTTAAAATTGTATTTTCATTAAAAATATATATATTTGTTTTATTAGGAAACTTTATTACTTTATTGTGTAGGATAGGATTTTTTTCACCTTCTGCTTCTTTTAACATGCAGAAATTAAGAAAAACACAGAGAGTGCAAAGTAAGTAATCTGGAGTTAGCAACAAAGCTGAATCTGACATTTATTATAGAGTGCAACAATGCTAGCACACTTCTTCAGTGGCGTTGGTTCCGGAAGTATTTTTTCCATTCATTTCTCCCATAGGGATTTCAAATCTTAGTTAAAGCTGTATAAATATAGCTAGTATAAATCATAAACCAAGCAAACCAGCTATGAGGTAAATCATAACATTACAAACTTTGATTTGAATCAAAAAAGTATTTGAATATCAGACAAAAATACAAAGGTACAGCCGTACAAGACTGTGTACTTAACAGCTTTAGTAAAGGAAACTACAATCCCATGAAGCATTGCGAACAGCATAATCAAATTAAATATGATTTATGAAATTACTGCTTTATATATACAATACCGGTCAAAAGTTTGGAAACATTGCTATTTTTAATGTTTTTGAAAGAAGGCTCTTATGCTCATCAAGCCTGCATTTATTTGATCAAAAATACAGACCAAAAACAGTAGTATTGTGAAATATTATTACAAATTAAAAAATTGGTTTTCTATTTTAATATAGTTTAAAATATAATTTATTTCTGTGATGTAAAGCTGAATTTTCATCAGCCATTCCACCAGTCTCAGTGTCACATGATCGTTCAGAAATCATTCTAATATGCTGATTTGTTACTCAGTTATTATCAATGTTGGAAACAGTTCAGCTACTTAATATTTTTTGGAACCTTTGATACTTTTTTCAGGATTTATTGATAAATAAACAGTTGAAAAAGAACAGCATTTATACAGTACACTGTATGTATGTATGTATGTATGTATGTATGTATGTATGTATGTATGTATGTATGTATGTATGTATATATATATATATATATATATGTATTAGGGCTGCTCGATTATGGAAAAAATCATAATCACGATTATTTTGGTCAATATTGAAATCACGATTATGTAACACGATTATTTCACATGACTTTGGGAATGTGTTGTATTTATTAAAAATACACCTTTCAACAATTCAATTGAAATTGTAACATTTGTTGTACTTTTTGAACTATTAAAATAAATAAGATAAACAATATGGTTCGGCTAGATATGCTTTTCAGGTACGTCTAACATTAGTTTTCAGGTACAGAAATGTCTCAAGTGTAAAATAACATTGCATATTTGAGTGCATAAATTAAAGATGAATCCTATTAAACTTACAAAAGCTATTCAATCCGGATCGGATATGCGTCGTCTTTTTCGACTGTATAAAGTTCACTTAAGGCATATACAGACTATGTCTGCTAGGATACTCATCAAGATGGACATGTTGACATACGTTTTGTGTGAGTTTGTCCGTTCAAGAGCAAGACTTGAAAGAGAACTCAATATTTGCGCGCTGAGAGACGTGTGCGCGCTCTCGGATGATACATTATCAGATACAGATACATTTCCTCACAGCGCGCGCGGCTTCTCATTCGCGTCTTCTGGCACTAAACCCGGGTGACGACGGTGAAAACGACTGGTCATATTCAAACATACGGCAGCACTCGCATGCATTGAACAAAGTTTACAAAGAGAGAATTATTTGAAAAATATGAGGGGAAAAAAGGACGTTTACACAGCACCCCTGCTCTCTTCAGTTTTTGTTTCTTTATTAGATTGTCATAGGTCACTCTGTTTAATTTTCAAGTGGTTAAACAAATTCGCGGTGTTCCCTTGCGTTGCAGCCACTGCCATGTAGCAAATCTTGCACGTAACATGTTTTTGCTCGTCGTCTGATTCCTCGAAGCCAAACTGTTCCCAGACAACGGAGTTGGTTTTGCCTTTTTTGCTCACCAAACGCTGCTGTAACTGCCCTCCTTCTGCCATCTTTACTCGCGCCGAGTTTTTAAATTCCAGCGGATGATATGCACACGAGACTCACGAACTGGGTGAGAGAGATTGTGGCTTAATTCGGGAGGGGCGGATGAGCGCATGCGCGTTTCATTCAGAACGCAAGGCAAAATAATCGTTTTTTCTCGATTGTACTATTTTGGTGATCGTTGGGAGGCAAAATCGAAATCGAAATCGAAATTCGATTAATTGCACAGCCCTAATATGTATATATATATATATATATATATATATATATATATATATATATATATATATATATATACAGTGAGGAAAATAAGTATTTGAACACCCTGCTATTTTGCAAGTTCTCCCACTTGGAAATCATGGAGGGGTCTGAAATTGTCATCGTAGGTGCATGTCCACTGTGAGAGACATAATCTAAAAAAAAAAATAATCCAGAAATCACAATATATGATTTTTTAACTATTATTTGTATGATACAGCTGCAAATAAGTATTTGAACACCTGTCTATCAGCTAGAATTCTGACCCTCAAAGACCTGTTAGTCTGCCTTTAAAATGTCCACCTCCACTCCATTTATTATCCTAAATTAGATACACCTGTTTGAGGTCGTTAGCTGCATAAAGACACCTGTCCACCCCATACAATCAGTAAGAATCCAACTACTAACATGGCCAAGACCAAAGAGCTGTCCAAAGACACTAGAGACAAAATTGTACACCTCCACAAGGCTGGAAAGGGCTACGGGGAAATTGCCAAGCAGCTTGGTGAAAAAAGGTCCACTGTTGGAGCAATCATTAAAAAATGGAAGAAGCTAAACATGACTGTCAATCTCCCTCGGACTGGGGCTCCATGCAAGATCTCACCTCGTGGGGTCTCAATGATCCTAAGAAAGGTGAGAAATCAGCCCAGACCTACACGGGAGGAGCTGGTCAATGACCTGAAAAGAGCTGGGACCACCGTTTCCCAGGTTACTATTGGTAATACACTAAGATGTCATGGTTTGAAATCATGCATGGCACGGAAGGTTCCCCTGCTTAAAGCAGCACATGTCCAGGCCCGTCTTAAGTTTGCCAATGACCATTTGGATGATCCAGAGGAGTCATGGGAGAAAGTCATGTGGTCAGATGAGACCAAAATATAACTTTTTGGTCATAATTCCACTAAACGTGTTTGGAGGAAGAAGAATGATGAGTACCATCCCAAGAACACCATCCCTACTGTGAAGCATGGGGGTGGTAGCATCATGCTTTGGGGGTGTTTTTCTGCACATGGGACAGGGCGACTGCACTGTATTAAGGAGAGGATGACCGGGGCCATGTATTGCGAGATTTTGGGGAACAACCTCCTTCCCTCAGTTAGAGCATTGAAGATGGGTCGAGGCTGGGTCTTCCAACATGACAATGACCCGAAGCACACAGCCAGGATAACCAAGGAGTGGCTCTGTAAGAAGCATATCAAGGTTCTGGCGTGGCCTAGCCAGTCTCCAGACCTAAACCCAATAGAGAATCTTTGGAGGGAGCTCAAACTCTGTGTTTCTCAGTGACAGGCCAGAAACCTGACTGATCTAGAGAAGATCTGTGTGGAGGAGTGGGCCAAAATCCCTCCTGCAGTGAGTGCAAACCTGGTGAAAAACTACAGGAAACGTTTGACCTCTGTAATTGCAAACAAAGGCTACTGTACCAAATATTAGCATTGATTTTCTCAGATGTTCAAATACTTATTTGCAGCTGTATCAAACAAATAAATAGTTAAAAAAAACTTTTTTTTTTAAAGATTATGTCTCTCACAGTGGACATGCACCTACGATGACAATTTCAGACCCCTCCATGAATTCTAAGTGGGAGAACTTGCAAAATAGCAGGGTGTTCAAATACTTATTTTCCTCACTGTATATATATATACAGCTTTTGCTTCTGAAGTCTTCATATATATATATGAAGACTTCAGAAGCAAAAGCTGTGGTGTTCTTCAAAATACGCATTTTTGTAGGTTTCTACCTAAGTGTACTTCTGAATGGGCTGAGGCTGGGATTTAGTGGGTTTGAAGTGAAAATATTTTATGAACGTATGCTATATGTGGAGAGCATTCACTCAGTGTCGTTATCTCATTTTTGACCGAAGTGGCTTTTAGAGGCTTTTGCATTGGAACTCTTCATATATAAACAATATATTTTAAGTTTATTGCAAAATATGCATATATATTGAAATATTTTGAGTGTTTGAAACCGAATTACGTCCTTCGCAGTGCTTCATGGGAGTGAGCGGAGCTAAAGAGTTATTTTGGAACGATTATTTTAAAACGAAGTTGAAATAATGCAGGCTGACGGCTACAACAGAACCTTGTAGCTCACAGTAAAGGCTGTCTTTAACAGGTTTATAAGTGTTCTGTAAAAATCAATTACCTTATGGAGAAAATTAATGGAGTTTTTGCTTCTTGAACTCGATTGTAACTCTATAATGAGTTTGTGTGATTAAGTTAATTTAATTTAAAAATTGTTTAAAGTTTATGTTCTGTAATAGTTGTTAAAAACAATAAATAACGGAAATTGGAGTTTAGAGGAGACAACATTAGATGTTAAATTCAATTATATGAAGACTTTCAAATCTAATGTTTAATGGCTATAATCACCATTGTATGGAAATAAATAAATAAATTGCAGTGATAATAGAGTTGATAGTACTTGGTGTCAGATCGAAAAGAAAATAATGGTATCACCCATCCCTAACGCCAGTGTTTTAACCGTAGTTAGATGAAAAAAACTTGTAAAGACATAATAGAACACACATACTTATCTTTTTATGCAAAGTCAAAGATGAGGGACAGAAATTAGTTGAATTTTGCCAACAAGAACAGTGAAATACGGCCAGGATCTAGCTATCATCTCCCTGAGATGAGCTCCTCTGGGCAGGGTGGCGATTGTCCAGCATTGAGAACAGGCCTGTGGTCCCTCAACGGGCACAGAAGCTCCAGCGTACATACCAACATACCACACTGATGGTTGAACATGTCCCAGAGCGAGGGCCAAGCAGCGAGCCCACCCAGCTCAGTTGGCCCTCCGCAGTCTACCTTCCGCGTTCTTGGTGGGGTCCGGCCGAGGATCAAGGGCAGGCCGCGCGTCAGGGGACTCGATTATGAGTGCAGGGGCCCGGCCATCACTTTCAAGCTCTGGCCCAGGAGTGCAATTTCATCAAACGCTATTTCCTGCAGATAAGACCAAACATTTCTCCTCTTTTCGTATTTTTAGGGTGGGAGGGAGCAGGAGTGATTGACGTGATTTCGACTGAGGGAATGTGAATCATCTGTAGCTAGTGGTATTACAATGCGCCACGTTAAGACTCATCTGCCAATGTATGCGCACAAGTACATGCTTTGTGAATAGCCGCTTATCTATGCTTCGTTGTGCTCAGCCCCTTTCCATTCAAACATAACGTAACTCCGCTCTCTAGCTCTTTAATAGCTTAATCAGGCCTGTATTACACTATTACTTTACTCACCCAAGACCCTGCAAATTGTTTCCAGCTTTGAGGAAAATCAGTTAAGATCGTTTGCAGGCCCTGATAGGCAGCCGATTTTAATTTGGCGTATTTGGTCCTTGTTCTCTCTCTTTTGGTTTTGTGTTTAGACTACAGAGAGTCCAGTCCATGTCTCCGATTTTT
This sequence comes from Gobio gobio, assembly GCF_949357685.1. Classification (NCBI taxonomy): domain Eukaryota; kingdom Metazoa; phylum Chordata; class Actinopteri; order Cypriniformes; family Gobionidae; genus Gobio; species Gobio gobio. Next base: position 17,619,480 of record NC_137121.1, on the reverse strand, counting down.
GCCCTATCTAACTTTTTTTGACCTCAGTAGCATGTTACTTGCTGTTGGCATTCCCACAGTTGGAAGCTTAAAGGAAAGTGTGTTGTGTCAACGAATGTGAAACATTAGGAACTCATCTGAATCTGAACTGAATGGCGTTTACAGACGGGAGAGGAGGACAGGCAGACGGGGACAAACACGGTACTTCCTTCCACGTGCCTCTGCCGTGATCCCAATCATTCATAAATTTGCACACCCAGGGAGGTTTGGAAGTCTGTCCATCCTGTTCATTATCTGGAGGCCTCTAGCCATTAGGCTGGAATGAGAAACCATCACAGGCTCATCTCCAGATAACGTCATGGTCCGGAGGGACGGAGACCTGAAAGCCCTAACAGCTCTCTTTTCCGCTGGCTCCGTCTCAGTTCATCACTCCCTGCCCACTTTCATCTGGTCTCACTCTCTCTTTTCTCATTTTATGGCCTTCCATGTCACTGCTCTTATGGAGCACTTACACTGACAGCGATTCACAGTGCCTGGACTTTAGTCATTTTAAGGTATAGTTGGTTTTTTATAACATTGTAAACAACAGCAATTGGTTTTGATGCAACAAAGCATAAAATCAATATTTATACAAATGTGCAACAACATGCAACTACCAATTGCAGTGCAGATAGCGAAGCTTATGCAACCACCGCTTGATAGAGTTTGGCTACGTTCACACTGCAAGCCTTTGTGCTCAATTCTGATTTATTGCTCAGATCCGTTGTTCACGTTGTTTTAAATGTGGCCAATATTAGATTCCTGTGCAAACAGATCATGGTCCTTAACTGACCCGCATGTACAAAAGAACAATAAAACGGCGTCACATAGCACGCTGTCAAACGGAAGTAAACACGGAGAACATTCAAGTACTGAAAGCGATTATGTGTTTATTTATAGAGGGATCAGGCAATATAAAAAAAAAACAAAGAAGAGAATGCGAAAAAAGAGAGTATTCTAATTTAATCGATTCTAATTTTTATGAACCGATATCGATTCTTAAATCCCAAGAATCAATTAGTCATTGTGGCAAGCAGCGAGGCGAGGGACCGTGCGAGCGGGACGGTGGCGAGTGATAATGAGCACCAGCTGCGCGCTACACCAGTCTCGTCTCACGGCGGAGTGACGGGAGCATAAAAGGTGGAGCGACGACAGTGCAAGACGAGAGAGGACCAGGCCTGGACTTTGCGTTGTTTTGTTTATGTATTGGTATGTGTGTGTGCGCGGCAGTCGTCCGTGAGGGGCTGCAGCTTTTACTTCCATTTTGTTCAATTATTTGATTAAAGTCTTTTAAATGTTCGCCAGTTCCCGCCTCCTTCTTCCCTGAACATACAAACCCCATTACATTCATCAATAAATAAACATGAATGAACGTCTGAAGGTATGTTAAAAGATACATCCAAAATCCGTATTACGTCTCATGTAATCGCACAATCAGTGTTTCAACCGAGGAAATGCGTAAATAAAACAGCTTGTAATCAATGTCACGAAACGTCACGTTTACCTCAGGAAAATCATATTCCGTGACCATAAAGCCGTTAGTGAGCTAGAAAAATGAACCCTAGAGATGAGCATTTTGATAAATATATGCGACAAATTACATATTAATTTATAATTTCAATGTTCTTCAATATTAATGCATGTTTGAATATATCCGTCAAGTTTTTATGACTGCCACCATTTAAATGTTTATATTTCAAAAAGACAAATTGTAGTAGAAATATGATCATGTAATTGTAAAGTTGGTATTAGAACTTTATTATTACTTTCAACTTTATTATAAAAAAAACACTGAGTGTAATTTATGTTTATATTTAAATCAGTTAATTTTAACCTTAAAAATTACAGTAATGTGGTACCAACTGACACCCATGTATAGTTTACAGCATTAGTGGAGAGATTTTATTCCTTAAGAAAATTTGCTATGTACTGTATCTGATATATGTATATACAATAATTGATATTGAATCGAATCTAAATCTGAATCGAAAGCTTGTGAATGGAAATCGAATCGAATTGTGAAATGTGTGTCAATACCCAGCCCTAATGGTTTTAAACATTTATGATCCGAGCCCTCATGTTTTGGTTGTAGAGCTGTCACTGTAATACTTATTCTGACACATCCCTGTCCTTCACTGACTCCCTTTCGCAACTGTCTTGATAACTTCAGGTATGTAAAATCTTTGAAGTAATTCCCATGAGTGCAGAATTGCGACTAATGTTGCTCTAGAGTAACATAAATGTTGCATGAATTCAGACTGAGGTCGCATTGCAAAACATTTGACCTGTAGGCCTATCAGATTTAGGGCAACATATGGAAGGCTATGTTTACACTGTTAGTCCAAATCCGATTATTTGTGCATCTGATTGGAATATGATCTTAAATTATTGACGTCCACACTGTGAATCGTAACTGTTCAGATCCGATTTGTGTGACGATGCAGTGCTTTTGTTTTCCGGAATATCTGCATTGGTTTCTTTGGCAAAGACATTGCGTTGGTAGGCATAAGACAAAAAACGCAACAACAACCGCAACATAGAGGGGTTTGCAATACAGATGTTGTCTTATTTACAACCTGACATTGTGCAGCTGGACTACTGGATCTTCTGAGGCAGCAGCAGAACCACATAAGGCTGCTACGTGTGGGTTTGTTCCGTGCTGTCTCCGCCGGTTTCAGAACATGTCTCTGTTATATTGCCATTTTCTGCACGACCGGCATTTTGCAACAACGCAGGCTTGTTTCTGTATAGCGTCTTTCAGTATGTTTTCTATAGCAACGTCTGACGTTTACACTTTATGTGGCGTGAGAAAGTCACATAAACCATGCAAAATCTGATCAGAGTGGTCAGACTGAAACGGATTTACAGAAATGCAATTTGAATAGGATTTCAAAACATATTTGAATGTAGCTTGAAACGGATTTGTTTCGGTTCAGACTTGTTAAATCTGATCGGATTTCAATCGAATATATCGGATTTGGGCTGACAGTCTGAACGTAGCCCATGTGGCACAAATCGGAATTGAAAAGATCAGATTCCATGTGGTTTGTGCTGTTCACACTGTCATGTGACAAACAGATGTGTGGCAAAAAGAAAAAAAAATCAGATTAGCCTTTGATACTGTAGTTGAATTGGAATGCATTATAAGCATTAGGCTGAACTGAACTTGTTTCATAATTGATGAACTTTACACAGTTAATAAACTGAACTGAATCAACACTGAATTGACTTGAGCTGAATAATGACACCATTGTCTTCTGTAGAGCTGATTTACAGCAGAATTGAAATGCGTCTTTACTGTTATTACTTTGAAGCTGCTTTGAAACTATTTGTATTGTAAAAATAAAGGTGTCTTGACTTGGTATTTCCGCTTTATGGCCCGGTTTCACAGACAGTGTTTAGATTAAGCCAGGATTAAGTTAATATTCAGTTGAGGCATTTAAGTGATTTTTATAAACATGCCTTAGAAAAAACATTACTGATGTGCATCTTGAGACAAAACAATGGCACTGACATATTTTAAGATATATCAGTGCAAGTTGCTTAAGGTTAAAAACAGCTTAAACATACATTTTAGTCTGGGACTATCTTAAGCCTTGTCTGTGAAACCAGGGGTATATGTTTTTTTCCGCTTTCTTTTCTGTTGATTCTCAAGCAGATGAAAAAGAGGACTAGTAATTCCCAACCAGCACTTTATTTTGCAATAGAATACTTTAAAATAAAATATAAGGGCTGTCAAAATAAATGAACAATTTGATTTAATCTTATTTATTTAATAAATTAAAGATACATGTTTATATATATATTCATAAATAAAATGTATTTATTTAATTAAACATTTAAGTATTTATATATAATCACAATTAAATAATATATTTATAAATGTATACAATTATGTATATTTTTATAATATATGATATACAGGTATTATTGTTAGTGGTATTCTTTGTGTATTTTTTAATTTTTTTATTTGCAATTAACACTTAATAAATTCAGCCACTATTTTTAAGGAAAGAAAATAATATAGGTCAATTTCAGGTTTTGGGAATTTGAGTTGTACACTGTAAAAAAATTTTTTATTATTTGTTATCACAACTTTTTATCTTTTGTCAAATCAACTTAGATAACTAATGTGGTGTAGATAAAATAATATTTTGAGTTTCTATTTATTAAACCAATCTTCATTGTATTAACTCAAATTTTTCATTTCAATGAAATCAAAATTTTAAGGCAACCAGGTAACTTACTTTTTTAAGTTAAACCAACAACATTTTTTACAGTGGAACATGTGCGTAAATCTAAAGACTCAGGGGTAGATTTATGCAACAGTGACCTTTACTTGCCTCGCACTCACAACTCTATAGCAGTCTTGCTTTTTCATCTCAGATTCTGTTTTTCTCAAACTGCATCAGTTCTTAAAAAATCATGATAATGTTAAAGATGATACATGAGTTAATAGGAACACTTTTCTGGTGTGGTGTTGAAAGGAAATTTGAGCCTTTTTGATGGGGCAGCGAGGTAAATACAACAGTAAAGGTTGGGAGTGCGCAGTCACCATCTTCCTTTCTGCTTTCCAGCCCTCATGCATATCAGCACTCATGAAGGAGAGCAGAAGGAAAAGGAAAGAGGATATTTTCAGTGTTCAGATAGGGCCATGGTCTTTCTCATCCTCTCTGTCTCTTTTGACTTCTGTCTCTCGTGTTTGTCTCTGTCTTCCTGTCTTGCTCACCTTCCTCTCTCGCTCTCTCTTTTCTTTCCCTTTGACTGTGTTTCACCGAATGACTGCTCTGCCTTGGCCTCTTCTCTATTTCTTAATGTCTGTCCCTTTTATCTCAGCCCCAGCCATCTATGTCGAGCATTTAACAATTTCCCCCCTCAGTCATCTCAAAGATTCGCCTCTCTCAGCAGAGTCTGTTCTGAAAGCCCAACTTGCCAAAATGTAAATAGTGCAGAGGCTTTCTCATTACCTCACTGGGTATTTTTAGTTGCATCTTAAGAGCAGACACAAGAGGAGGCCCATAACTCACAAGAAAACCCGTAGACAAACCAAAACAGCAAAGCAGTAAAACTATTCAGTTAGTGCAGTGGGCTGCAAAACTACATGTAAAGAAGTCAACATTGTCCGTCCTTAATGCTTCCATCATTTTTATGTCACATTTGAAAGCAGCAACACCTCAAAAACATTTGGAGAAGTTAGTAATGGTCTTGCTTTCCATTGGAGTGTGGGAACAGGAGTTGGTGTCTGAAGAGAGATCACAGTTGTCATCACATCATCCATCGCTAACCCTCCATCCATGCGCCTCTCCCTCTGCTGGTACGAAGTGTCCTGGTCTCTGACAACAATGTCTTTGAGGAAAGGAGGGAGTTTTGCTCTGCTGTGTCTGTGGGGCTCAGCTTTAGCGGGGTGTTCCCTCCCTGGTTCCTCTCCAGCAAAATTACCTTCAGCTGCAGTCGGAGCCAGAAGATGACACGCATCTGGGAGTCTGGGCCCAAAGCCGAGGCAGAGGCTCTGTCTTGATGCTCCTGCTTATGCTGTAGTCATCATGAGGCTCTCTTCTCTACGTCTCCCTGCTTTCTTCCAGGAAAGACAGGAAAGGCCTTTTTTCCAGCCCGTTCACACTAAGTCACTAGACTGTTTGGAAATGGAGCAAAGGATTTAGGAAGGGAAAAAAGAGAACTTAACAACAAATCGTATAGTGACGAGAATGGCTTTTCCCTTTCTTTTACTAATCACTCTTTAAAGTCATGAATGTCACACTTGAATTGTTAGGAGGCACTGCTACGTGATCTCAAAAGGGGGACAGTGGGGGACAGAATTTTAAAACATTACATTAGAGCGTTGTTTTTCATACTGACAGACTCTAAAATATAATTGTTATTTTCTAGAAGGACGAACCTTGAAATTTTGTAAACGGGATATGTCTATCCATGCACTGGCGCGAAATCCGTGACGCTGTTAATTGCCTATGCAACAGATCCGACATTTTTTGTAAGTGTAGGCCAGTGAGAAGTTTGATTTAGGGGTGTGAAACTGCTGTACTCATTATGGAGTTTCAAAAGAGGTGACTCAGAATGGTTTCCACTGAGGTGAAAAGTCTCCATCCTGTTACCCATAGTCATACAGAAACACATTCTGTTTCTGGTAAAGAGGCTAGACCCAAGAAATCACCTACAGCCTGGGACATGCTAGACGATTTTCAAATCTCAATCGATTTTCAAAAACCGATTTTTAGCATTATAATCCTCCGAATGCACGCACTAGAAGATTCGTCCAGACCGTGAGAGTGGCGAGACCACACACCTGTCGATTGTAGTAACATTTTCACAGTAAGACGAGATCTCACGGAGACTCGCGAGATCAAACATGACTTGAGAAGAAAACAGATTGAGGACAATCGATGTTGTCAGCTGGTTCTTTCGTGGCATGTTTGTGGTTGCCAACATCCAGGCACGCAACATCTGGTCGGTGAAGCTTGCTCGCTCTCATTGGCTATCGCGGGTATCACGTCAGAGGCAGCCTGATCATGAGTCATAAATATCAAACATGACGCGATCAGTAGTAAAAAAATTTGTAATGACACCACACAATTGAGGATTATTTGGACAAAAAGTTTTTTGCGACAAGCATCAAATCGGGCACGCTTCGGGGTGCAAATCAAGCTCAAAATTGTACTTCAAATCTTCAAGTGTGCGGCCAGCCTAAGCTCAGTGCACAAAAAACAAAGTCTGTAACACAACGGGTGACATGGACCGACTCCAGAGTTCTTCCCATCTCCATTCAGCCTCTGTTACAGTGAGAAGGCTCCGTCGGAGTGGATCGTGTCCAGCAAGGATTCTCCTCTCACACTTCCTCTTTTTCATCTGGCCGGAGCGGTTTCCTGCCCCCTGGATGCCACAAGGCCATAGGGGCGGATGTGTCCTGAAGAGGGCTTTCCATTAGTACAAAGAGGTGCTGAAGAGAGAAGCCTTCATCCTTCCTTCCTTTAAAGAACCCCAAAACATGACATCATAGACTTAAACCTAAAAGGGGAGGAGAGGAGGAGGAGGAGAAAGGAAAGGTTGAGAGCCATAGAAAAGACTTATCTTCCCTTTTTGCAGCATGGCAGCTCAATCTGACCCCAGACTTCCAGGAGGCTTTGATCAGGCTCAGCTTTCTGTTTCTAAAAGGCTACAAAAATATCCTTCTTATTTCAGAAACTTGCATAATTTCTTCTCCCTCTTTCCCTTTGCATGGAATCTAATAAAGCAATGAAACTAATAAAGTGAATTAGGACCTGAGCCGGGCACCGGCGCACAAGAGCCCTTTATGTCTTTCCTCGCAATATGGAGCTCACAGGGTTGAGCTCATGGCTCACAGGAAGGTCTCCAGCAACGTGGGGGAACAGCTCTGGTTTGGCGTACAATGTCTGCAAGCAATCCGCACACCTAAATGTATAGCTTTGAAGTCAGGTATTTTGAAGGGTCTGCTTTCACATGCGGTCCATTTCCTTCTCAAGATGGATGCAGAATGGGTTTCTGAAGTTTCGACTGCAAAAAAAGGACAAGACAGAAGACAAATTTAGAAAGTTAGATGGTGTCGGACCACGTGCTGTGCCATGCCTGTGGTGGCCTAAAGGAGAAAGAATGAGAGAGAGAGCGAGGAAAAAAACTTCTTTCATTTTACTGTGTAGCCAGCTGTACTGTACTTCAGCAGCTCTATGCACTCTATACACTCTGCTGAACTGCCAGATAGTAATCAATTATAACCCTTGTCACTTGGGGCCATGGGTATAGCAGCTGGCCACAGGAAGCACGAGTTCCATAGCCTCTTAGCCAATCAACTGCCTCCAGCTGTCCCCACACTTAACCACCATTCAAAGTGTGGCTGCTGCGTGCTACTGACGAGGTTCCCTCACCGGACTTTCTTTTCCAGTTCTTCCTTCCTAATTCTCAACAGCGCAGACACATCCGCCTCAGGCTCTGACCACCACCCTCCCCCCTAAAGCGTCTCTCTCTCTCACTCTTTTTCTTACTCAGTCCCTGCCTTTTTGACATACTCTCTCTCCGCTCTTTCCTTTGTCTTTTCTGAGTCTCATTCTCATTCTTTTCTTTGGTGTCCGTGAACTTTCGTCTTTCTTTTGCCAGCTCTTCTTTTCTTCCCTCATGCTCTTGGAGTTTTTTCACAGGTGTTTTTGTGTGTGTGTGTGTGTGTGTGTGTAACGGGGGGGATTTGCATGTTCTCTGGATATCCAGCCTGTGGAGAGCAAGCCAGTCGGCAGATCAAAGCCCAGCCCTGTAAAATGATCTGAAAGAGTCCCCCATTAGCATCCATCAGGGTACCCTGAAAGCTCCCTGCTCGGCTGAGGGGGTCTGAGGGCCCCCCAAAGTGAAAGGCAGTCTGCGGAGAAAAAGAATTGGAGGGGGGATAAAAAACAGGCAACCCGGCCGAAGACATACAGGAAATATTTTAGGAAGGGAGGAAAATTCCCACAACACACCGAGGTTGTTTTTTCTTCTTCTTCTTCTTCTCTCTCTCTCCCTCTCCCCTTGTCTTAGATTTCCTTATAGTGTAGAGCAGAGAATATCTCCATCTGTGCACCATCTCGAGCGTCGTATCCTCTCTACTCCTCTTTCCTCTGTTGGAGGGTCAAGGTTAGTTCCGACTGCAGCAGGGAGGGAGCGTTTTAACCTGGAGCTTCGTGTGGTGTTAACGAGCACCTCCATTTGTCAATTTGAGCGCTGAACTGATCTACTTCCAAACTGGTTTTGGAAGCGCGGCGTGAGCTTTGTGCCTTTCAAAGGCCTGAACTGTGACTACAAATCTGCCATCTGGTTTTACATCAAATGTATAGTCTCTCCTAGTGCTGTAACGAATGTGCTTGTGCTAGCTCCCTTCACACTACGGTCTCGCAAAACCTTTGGTGCCCCCATATGGAAGAGAACAAGGGGGCCCCGCTGTAGCACAGTTATGTAACCTTGCGGCCCTCCCATGCTACTTACCCGCACACATGCTCAGACACACTCTGCTTGCTTGTCCCTTTGTGCCGACTGTTCCGGCGTGCGCATGTGTTGTAGATTTGACTGATGGCTGGATGCAATTTCCTATATGTTGCAACTTTGATACGTGTGAAGTGCGCTATATTTTTGCATTTGAATCTGTTGCTAACTTTAATGTGTGAATGCACGTGCTAATGTGTGTGTGCGCGCGAGCGCATGCTGCTGTCCCAGTAATGGATGTCCCGTTTGGCATGCCGAACACTCGGCTGTCCAACCGAGGATGAGTCTCTCAGCCACTGAGGGAAGAGGATGTGATCTCACCCGTTAAAAATCCAACCTATGTCGTTTGCTGCTCATGACTTAATCCAGGCTTCTTCTTTGTGCTAAGCAGCCCCCTCCACAGCCCACCTCCCTTTCTCCCTTTTCCTTCTGTCCCCAGTTCCTGCTGGATAGGAGAAATGAGGCGGGAATGGGCGAAGGTCTTTTCGACTGTACTCTAAAAGACTTTGGCAGATGCAGAGCTTTCCTGCCTAATCTTCACATTATTCCTGTTGTCATTGATGCAACATCAAAACCTCCAAAACTGGTTTGCTAAAACCTGCACACACACTTTCAGAAAAGCGAACCCTATCGGCCATTGTAATTGTGCTGTAGCCAACAACACCACTGCTCAGCAACTGTCCCGGCAGCTGTTGGGACACGGCAGATGATGGTGGCACATAATAACTCAGGCTGCTGTGAGAAACGCCAGCAATGCAGCGGCTGCAGCCCGCACTTCCTGTCCGAGGGCAAAGGGCCTCTGTGTTAGCATGATGTAGCAGGAGGGCTCACAGATGTCACTTAAAACTCTGGCCCTGAGCTTTCACTTTCATTCAGCAACATCTGTTGTCACAAGTGTTATGACATACAGCAGAACATCACAGCGGCTATAAATAGTGTCGGACAGTACTTGCAGAGCATGTATGTACTGCTAGCATGAAGTAAAACCATGTTTATTGTGTCTAAATGGAGCTAAATATCTTTTAGGTGGTTGCGAGAATTCCCAAAGCATAGCTGTGGTATTCTGCATGCCCATTCAATCAGAAGATTCACAGGAGATGTGTCATATGGCTTTGGAATGAATGCACATACCAATCTTATTGCAAATTATTTCATGAGGATGAATTGATCTCTTTCTGAACACCTCGGGGGATTCATTTGTATCTGCGCTTCAGGCCAAACTGACACCTTGCACAAGCATTCCAGAGTTCCTTATCGTTCCTAAGAGAATATAACCTGTACTGTGTGATGTGTGTCATAATCATATCTTTTATTATTTTACAGCAATTATAGTTGAGCAATGCCACACACGACAAGGACAAGGGATATTTCATTTGTGCTGTATTGCTTGTAACCTTCCATCATACATAAATTTGAATTTGTTGTGCATGCTATACATATATCTCCTCATGGAATGCGTCTCGCAAGACTTTCTTCCTTCCCACCATGTTATCTGCTGTTTTGTCTGAGGAACATCCAGCCCCCCTCATATGGCACAAAACATACATACTCCTCAAGTCTCATGTGCTGAAAGGGGGCTGAGCACCACCCCTGATAATCGTGTGCAGGCAGCCGAGGTAGCTTAAAACCTTGTTGCCGACACACGGCCTCGGGAAAGCGTTCCCAGCACCTCCATTCCTTTGCACAGCGGATGTCATTACCTTGCTCCCAGCCTGGCTCTCTCCCTCTCCTCATAACATCCAATTGATTTATCCTTGATTGTTTGAAGCTTGCCGAGTGCAGCTGGATTTGGTCCATATGAGGACGGCGCTGAGGGGTCATCTATAACAATCATTTTCAGTGGCTCATTATTCTCGGGCCAAACAACCCAAAGACCCAATTTCCTTCTTGGCTGTCCATAAAACTGACAGATGGCAGAAACCTGGAAAGACATTTTTTTGGGTTCTTATAATCATTAACCCCTCAAATGTCAAATACACAGCTCCCCCACTCTCAACATTTTAAAGGTGAGGATTTAGGGGGGCGGGGCAGGAAAAGTATGTGAAATAGCTTGAGGGTTCACTCCACCAAAGTTAAAGTTTTCACATGATCTACTTCAGGATGTTGATTTGGTGCAAAGGTGTTGTCACATTGTTTGTCTTGCTTTATGGTTGTTGCCGTTGTAGGTGCAACAGTGGAATTCCAACACAATGTCCTTTTTCATGCAATTTGGAGGTTGAGGGGACATGGGACAAATCGCCTGGCCTCTGAGAGTCTCTCGATTTCTGGGGGAAATGCCTCTGTGATAAATGCAAGGCCTGGAACAACAGCTGAAGTAGGACTTGGCCAGATCCCCCAACTGTTTGAGACACGAGAGCAGTTTCCTCATAGCTTGGCTCAGGCTCATGAATGACCTCTTAGATTTTTTCCAATAATAACCAAACTCCTCTACTCAGCATTTAAAACACCCCTTTCTTCCTGTTCTTTTTTTTTTACCTCTTGTCCTTTCTTTTCTTCGAAATTTCCACCCCTGTCATTCTGGCAACACTAATGCAAGTTCAGAGCTGAAACCTAATCTATATCGCAGCAGACTGCAGGGCCCTGGACAGAGTCTGAGCAGTGAGTGGGTGGGCGTGTGTGGGGATCTATCGAGGGGGGCTAACAAGCCTTTTCTTATATCCTAAAAGAAAGATGAACACTGCTGTCTTAAAGTATCCCATTGGTGGAATGCTTTTAAATTACATATTAGCTTTTATCAGGCTTATTTGAACAAATTTAGCACAAGAGATGTATGTCATTGTATGGTCTCTTTTTTTTCTTGTAGGTCCTTGTTGTTGTGCGGCTATGGTTCATCCTCATTGTTAAAGGCACAATATGAAATTTTCGCCGCTAGAGGTCCTTCATTCAATCCAAAGGTGTAGCTTGATGACGCCTTGATTTTGCGGAATCATGGGAGTCTTCACCTCTACAGTCGGTGGAAAAGAATCCGATGGGACTCGGGCAAAAAATCAATTTCTCTGGATTTAAACATTCTTGAAAACATTTGGGATAATGCAAGTACACAAGTGAAGAAAATATATAGGCTAACATTGTTCTAGTGGTTTTTGGATATTAAAAAATCTTACATATTGTGCCTTTAATGTTATGCTTTTCAATTAATCACATCCAGGTTATAGTTTACGCACAGATCCGCGGGGAAGATGACAATCTGTTAATTTGCTCTGAGTGACATTTTTACTCTACCATCTTTCATTGCGGTCACTGACCTACTGTAAATATGTAGTTAATCTCTCCCCTGTGTGTTTGAAATGTCACGGCTGATGAAAGAACATGTATTTGCTTGTTATGGATTTCCTATGGAATGCACACTTTCGGTCATACCCACGTTTCATGTTTTAATAAGCAGTCATTATGGAGTATTTATTTTCCTACAGGGTGTGGGAGCCAAACCTGTTGGTACACTACTGATTCACACTCCCCCGGCCCACCATGCCTGGCACCACGGTTTGAACTAGTCACTCACGTTCTTGAAGTGGGAAGAGGGGGTGTGAGTTTGACGACATCAAGGATTAAAGGGGTAGTTCAACAAAACATTTCAATTCTGTCACCATTTACTCGCCCCAAAAAATATTTTGAAGAGCTGTTTTTGTCCATACAATGAAATCCGTACATCCACAACACAACATTGGACTCCATTGAGTCCAATGTCCATTTTTCAAAATATATTATCTTGTGTTCCACAAAATTAAGAAAGTCACACAGGTTTGGAAGGACATGATGGGTAAACTGTCGTTTTAAGCAGACACATTGTGAGTTCTCATTTGATGTTCCTCGACAACAGAAATGCATTTGAGGTGAATTTAGAATTTTTGTGTTTCAAGGTCAAACTGAGAAACACTCATGTGCCTGCACTTTTATTTCTGTTTTGTAGATCTACTCAAAGTTCAATGAATGGCGTATACTGTATACGCAAGCGTGGGTCTATTAAAGAGAGAAGAAGGGAGGGGAAAAGAGATGCCGAACTTTATATGACTCTTCAATGAATGGTGGAGGGGAGGGAAGCAGCCACAGCATGACAATTCCAATGATGGCGACCATTCATAGACACAGGAAATGCTTGACCTCACACCCTGAGAGACGGCAACAACAGCCTGCTTGTGTTAAAGGTGTTATTGGGTATAATTATGGCTTGGCAATGAAGATGGTCTACGTGCTTGCTGCTACCACCAACATTGCCCTTCTGATACCATTGTAGGATGTGGTTTATATGCTGATTTTCTGAGTCCTTAAAAGGATAGTCCAACCAAAAATTTTAATTCTGTCATCATTTACTCACCCTCATGACGCTCCAAACCTATTATTTTTTTCTGCGAAAGAAAAAAAAACTGAAAACATTCTTTAACTCTTTCCCCGCCATTGACGGAAATTACAGGCTTTCTGTGTTTTCACTGTTATACGGTAGGGGGTGTTATTGGGCATCTACTGAAAAATGACTGAATCTCCTGATTAAAACACAGGTGAAGAAGCAGAAACAAGCAATATCTTATGTAAGCATATGCATATGTAAAATAATGCGATCATCAACATTAAAAAGCATATAAATCAAAAGTGTCTAGTGTTACTGAATGAAATGCCGACCAAGGGCGAGGTATAGGACGAGTGAAGCTTTGGGGGATGTTGATCTACCATATCTATGTTTTGATCATCGTTTCCATCGTTCCCATCCAAAAACATGATTTTCTCAGCTTTTTGCTCAAAATATAGCCTTTTCCACGAAACTTACCATTCAAGTATTGATAAAAAATAATGCATGAATGTATTTATTTAAAAGCAGAGGGTCTGTTCTTTCTTTTGATATATTGCATATTCAGATATTCATACAAAATATTCTGGGGGCCATGTGAAAATGATCAAAAATGCTGCAACTTTTTTCAAAAACGCTGGCGGAGAAAGTTAAAAGCATTTAGGCACCCTTTGTAGTTTGCTTAAATTTTGTGTGCTTGTTTGTCTATGTGCTTCTCACAGGGTCAGCTCAGGGATGTAACTATTCCTGTTTCGATTTCACTAATTGGATACATGTAACAACATTACCTAGACGATGGTTTTGATGGAGCATGTGACAGGAGTTTTAAAGAGCCACGCTCTTTTCTAGAACTAACTATTTTCCCCTTTCTGACCTCATTTATGGACCCCAGACTCAATTCTACTATTGTGCAGATGAAGGCTTGACTAAGGGCGACCGATTCATGACCGCCGTAGCCCGTAATGCATTCCCATGCTCCCAGGCCCTGCGTAGGAATTCAGAGGTAGCTTTACTGCTGTCACCACACTGCCTTTCTCCATGGCTCGTCTGTTCATAACTGCTTCTATTCACTATCAGCAAACTTCCTGAACTGCTCAAGCTAAGCAGTGTGGAAGGAGACAACGCTTTAAAGGTCTTTTGGTCCGAGGCATCTTTTATGGCCGAGCACTGGGGTCCAGATCGGTCCCTCCCCAGTTCATTAGAAGCTTGTTGTCCATTCTCTCTTGCTGGCATTCTCATGGAGAGCTCTGTGGAAGTCAGGGGGGTTGACCCATCAGTCAGGAGGTCTGGGGGGGCTGACCCTTGACATGCTGGGAAGCTCCGGAGAGTGGAAGTCGAGCCCTAGAGAAATTAACGGGGGGAGCGAGGCATTTCCATCCCATGTCCCCAGCAGAGTTTCTCTTCTCACATTGAATGGCCTTTTAGCATTCACACCCCCAGATTGAAGTGGACAGTTTTGAATCCTGAATCAGCATGGAGGGAGGGTAATGGAGATTACCTTCCTGGAGAGACGGGCAGAGAGATGAAGGGGGTGGGGGCAAATGGAAGAAAGAGAGAGAATGAGAGAAAGGAAGGGGGAAGATGTAAGAAACAGGGGCTTCGGACTCTTGAAGCCCTTGTTAGGGAGAAGATTTCAGGTCTGGTTCTAGCCACGGCCGCTGTTTACACTCCCCTGCCTCGCTAAAAATAGTGCTCTCAACTCCGGAATGATTCAGGAAAAAGGCTGCATCCCTTTTTATAGCCTTTGCATGACACAGCATGTCAGTGTTGTTTTCTTTCCTTTCCCCCCCATTTCCCCCTGTTTCTCTGACACAAAGCATCCCTCTGTCTTTGGCGAAACACATGTATTAGATTGGGAGTGCGGAAAGCAAGGGTCACACTCCTGTCAGTAATTGCAATGCGATTATGAACGAGCTAACGTGATTAGGGCAGAGGAGTGATTGAAAGGTGAGTGCCGGCCTGTGATGTGGACTGGCTCCTCAACTATGTGGAGGAATTCCAGAGGTAATGGATCATGAATGGCTTTCTCTACCCTAAATGTAGACAGGAGAAGGGCAGAAAGTTAAGAATGAGTCTGCTGCTTTATGCAAGCATGTCTGTAAGCATGGCTATGTGCAGAGAAATGGAAAATTGAAAACAGGGATCAAGATGTCCAGAAAGAAAGTATTTTTTATCAGTCGCAGTTTCAGAATTGAATGTAACAAAGAAATTTTGCATGCTAAAATTGGACTTTAAACATAATGCTGATTCTGTTGCTGTGACATAAGTTATAGGGACGATTCTATACAGTGCTGCTACAAAAAAAGCTGGATTTATAGAAATGACCCCTTTCAAAAGTTTGTGCACTGTAAACCCGAATAAGTTGGTAAAACTTGAACAAATTGAGGCAATCAGTAAAAAAATGTTGTTCAAGAATGCATAACTTGCAGATTTTTATTTTGTAATCATAAATTTGAAATATTTGAGTATGCTAATTCATACATTTAACTTAAATATATAATGTAATCTCATTAGCATAGCATATACAACAATATAATACATCTGTTCTCAAACTAAGCTCATACTCCATTTGTCACCATGATAACCCTACAAAAAAAACCATAACATAATATCTACACTGTAAAATCCAAAAGTTGTTCTTACTAAGACTTTTTTAGTAAACTTTACTTAATGTCCAATAATTTGTTGAACTTACTTAAAACAATTAAGTAATCTGAACTATTTGTATGCTATGCCTTCGTTACTTAGAAAACTCAAGTAAACATTACTTGACTGGTTTGAGTACCATTTTGCCAAAGCAAAAAAAACAAGCAGGCGGACAGGCGGACGGGCGGACGGGCAAAGTGTTTTTGATGTGGGGCAATTTTTTAAAGACTTATCACTCATTTTCTCCACTTCCTCTTACCATAATTGTGATTAGTGTTCCCTTTGGTTTGACACTTAGAACTTCATTCATTAGTTAACATCATATTAATGCAGCAATGAAACAAGAAATCTAGTTGTATGATTTCAAAAGAAAGGAAGTTATATAATATTTGTCCTTTAATGATATATAATATAACTATATTTCATGTTAAATAATGATCTTTTAATATTATTTTTGCTAATATTTATGGCCCAACCTTTTAATTAGGTTGATATAATCCCTCTATGTTTGTCACAATATCATTTGACCATGCTTGAGTGTGTCACACACAGACTTCAACATTCAGCATGCAAAACACAACAATGGTAACAATGATTTTTTTATTTTTATTTATTTATTTATTTATTTATTTATTTATTTATTTATTTATTTATTTATTTATTTATTTATTTATTTATTTATTTATTTATTTATTTATTTATTTATTTATTATTAATACGGCCTTTACTATTTTACTTGCTGTCATTATTGGGGTTATACTGACAAAAGATAAATAGTAAAATAAAGCCAAAAATAGTAAAACGAAGCAATTCATTTATTCATGCCACAATGAACTCTGGGAGTACACTTCCTCAGATCCCAGATAGAATTAAGTTGACAAAACTTAAACGGTTTAAGTAAGAACAACTTAATGCAATTAAGTAATGCTTACTTAATTGAATTACGGCAACAAGTTTGCACAATTTAATTAAGTAAACTGAACTAATTAGTTTTTACAGTGTACTAAACTAGCATAACAAAACATTAAACACTTCTAAATCTTCCACTTAATGTTAATTTTGCGCACACACACACACAAAAAAAATAAATAAATAATAATAATAATAATAATAATAATATAACACTTCATTTTGGCATTTACTGTCCCTTTTGAGTGTCATGGCAAAGCATGCTGGGAAATAGAAATCCAAGCCCAGTTTCGGTTCAATTTAAGTTAGTCTAAATTAAAAGAAACAAGTTCATAAAACTCAAAACAATGAAATAATTCGGAAATAATTACTTAAAATGTGTCAGTTTTGAGAACTCAAAAGTTGTAAATACTCAAAAAAGTTAATTTGTTTGAACTAATTTGTTTAATATGAGTTGGCTCTACTCAAACCAATTAATTATTTTGTGTCTTTACCTAGATGATCCATGACTGTTTTTTGTTTTGTTTTGTAAAATATCTTATTCAGGACAGTACTAAATAAAAAAATAACATGCATTTTATGATCCCTCTTATTTTGTTAAAATTATTCACATTTTTTACAGATTCTGCAAGGGGTTCACAAACTTTCAAGCATTTACATTTACATTTATGCATTTAGCAGACGTTTTTATCCAAAGCGACTTACAACTTGGGGGTACAATAAGTGATTGGTCGTGAAGAGTCGAGTGAGTGCAACAAGTGCCTGAAATACTTAGTCCGTGTACATTTCTCAGTGTAGCACAGGCTAGAGTAGGGAGGGAAAGAGGAGGAGAAAGAGGAAAGGAAAGTTTTTTTTTTTTTTTTTTTTTTTTTTTAAGAATCACTGTATATGAAATAAAACATGAAATATGAATGAGAAGGTGCTTGTTTTGTTAGTAAAAAAAAGTATATATAGTAAAATCTCTCCAAACTTATATAAAACATAAAATGAAAGGATTATATTTATGATCTTATTTATAATATAAGGGTTCTCTTGATGTTCAAAATAATCTAAATACATATAGTGAATGAAAGTGCTTCTTCTGTTGTTTGACAATGCAGTGATGCATGATTGTATGCTCTGTATGTCCCTAGCATATTTACTCTTGTAAATGAAATTAAAAGTTCATTATGTGTGTAATAATGCCACCATGCAGGTAGAACTGAATGCAAAAATACACCTATGTTTTTGTAACAAATCAGGGTTTTATTGAGTTTCCCATAGGAAACCCATAGGATTTCCTAAAATAAATTCTGCAACAGTGAATGTTCTTCTTTATGGAATTTAATCATATAATATATGTTATAATTATAAAATAATATTATTATTTTTTAATAATAAACAGTAAATAGATGTATTTTTTAACATTCTATTTTTTGGTACATTTTATTTACTTATTTTCTATTTTGGAGCCTGGTTGTTAAAGTGAATTTGATAAATATTTCAGTTATGAAGAGTCAGTTTCTTGAAATGTAGGTGTGAGCATTCCATGCAAAGCACACTCTACATCGGCGATATCGGCGTCTGCTTTCAGCAACACGTAGGGAATGTTTTCAGGAAACGGAAAAGGGAAATTCAGAACCGAATCCCTTTGAATAGAGGTATCATTTGATGAATATCTCAAATGACTTGGAATCACTCCAAACACAACAAACAGTTTAAGGCCAGAATAGAACCACATTTAGATCTAATAAAGTTGTGCCCTGTGGCCCTGCTTTCAGTCTGTTGTGTGTTTATGTCTGTGTGTGTTGTGTGTTTTACTTATTTTAAGCACAAGATTCTCACCGGTCCCCACAATAGGACAATATGTAAGAATATTTTTTGCTTACAAACGGAGTCGCACATTTTGTCTTGCAGGAGCAAGATGTTGAGGTTATGATAGAGCAGATAATTTTTCACAAAGTGGCACTCTGCAAACAGGTGCATTCAGCTTGAGAAACTTGCCTTTCTCTAAATGACTTGAAAACCCAGTTTAACCCGCTCTCAGTTTGTTTTATCATTTTCATTCTCTTTTCAGTGCAGAGCAATCCATAATGCTACATTTTTTAAATCTATCTAATGGACACAAGCATGCTCTCAATTTTAAATTCTATGTAGGAGGTAGCATAATGTCTAGTCTGATTAAATAATTAAATTTTATCAATGCATGATCATTATCTTTTATTAAGTTTGCATTTTAAAATAAAAAAAGGGTTAGGTTAGGGCTAGTTATTAGACTTTTCACTATGGATATATTTTTTAGAAAACATTTTTTTTCAAGACTTATGTGTATATGTGCAGGACAGTGCAGAAAACAGATTCAAAGTTTTTACCCTCTAAGGGCCCTATTGTACACCCGGCGCAAGTGTTTTTTGTTAGTTATAATTTTCAAATCCAGTGCCACGTTGTTTAAAAGGCAAATGCACTCACGCGCATCTGTTCGCCCATGGGCATGCTGGTCTGAAAACGAGGTATGTTCAGGCGCATTGTTGGCGTGTTACTATTTTAATGAATGTTGTGTGGTGTGAACACAGATTGGGCAATAAAACATTCAGAGTCTCATCTCCCATTCCCTTTAAAAGTCAGTTGCGCTTACACCTGCGGCACGATAGATGTGATTCCGCCTCATTCGCGTGTCCAGTTCGCGCGAATGATGCGAATGATGCGAATGATGCGAATTGGACGCGAATTGAGCATCTTGCGCGATACACGCCAGTGGTGCTTTTTGTGCATTCACGCGTTTGAAGCGAATTCCCGTCTGACGCCCGAGTTGAAAAATTTGAACTTTGGCGTCAATTTGCGCCGCGTTAACCAATCAGGAGCCTGCTTGCTGCTGTCACGTGGTAAAGTGATGTGATGAGAAACCCTGCATAAGTTAAAAATACTTCTATTGTGTCACAAAATGTAGTTTTAAGACTTTTTCCGGTGAGAATGTAGTTGTTTAAAGCTTAAATCTGTGGTTTATTTATAAAGAGAGCGCCTATTTTTTTTTTAAATAATCTTGCGTTTTTGGAGTTGTGAGATCCAGGCGATCAGCGGCGCTCAGCACTCATTAACCCCGGCGAGAGCAGCCTTTCCTCGGCCAGTCCTTCTGCTGTCTGCCGCTGGCTCTGATGTCCTGTAGTGATTCGTCTTGTGTGGATCTAACGGCCGATCTTTAAATCATGAATCTATAATTTGTTGTCCACCAAATCGTTTTGACTGAGGGCAAAGAGAAGTTTCATAACTTTATTTTTTTAAGGATATTTAAATATACATGCAGTGAAGATAATGTAGGAGTTGCCTGGACCACATTTGTGTGGCTATTAATGCTTAATATATATTTTTTTTATGAAAATGAAAAGAGGCAGAGTAGTGTTTTATGACACAATTCTCCTGGAGCGCCTTGAACGCGCGTCTATTTAGCTTCAAATGCTCAATTTATATGCGCGTCCAATTCACTGTGGACGCGCGAATGGATTCAAAATGTTCAAGCATCCAACTAGACGTGGTAGACGCGATTTTGACGCTCTATTCGCGTTTGGTGTGAACGCAGCATAAAACACACCCATGACTCATTAACAGACTGGGTACAACCCTTTTGGACCATGCGCCTGACATGCTGACTGGACCATGTGCTCAGATCATTAAAATAGGGTAGTCTGATTTAGAAGTCTGCTGACATATAGAGAATGTGAAGCTGACGTCACCTGGGTAACTGTCTTGTTTAGACCAAGCCTGCAGCACTCCTCTCAGAAACTGAAGCCTCCGCGCCTCGATCGCCCCCAAGTGGTTGGTCCCAGTATAGCTCATAAGCCCTGCCCCTCCGTGTTTTCTAATGGAGGCGAGACAAACTAAACAATCAAATTACACTTCAAATAATTTTTTCCCAAAGTTGGTTTCTGTCATTGTAGGCAGTTTTTATCACGATGATTTCATTTCAAGTTTTCGTTTTTTAAATAAGTTTAGTTTTAGTTAGTTTTTTGATGCTATAAAAACGGGGGGTGTTTTTGACAGCTTCTCTGAGTGAACTAACAGACTTTTTTCGGGATTTTCGGGAGGAGATTGGAGCTTTAGCTTTAATTTCTACATTTCCATAACGGTTTATTTCACACCGACATAATGAATTGTTCTGCATCCGTGAGAGTGTGGGCAGGCTTTTGATGTTGCACCTCGACTTCCTGCTCTCTACCACGCAGATTCCGGTCACGATATCACTACTGCGCAGACTCGGTCCCAAATCTGCGCAAGACGGACCTCCGGAGGCTTCAATAACTTCAGCGGAAGCCAATGAAGTCGTGACGTCCATATTTTTTTACAGTCTATGGTTTAGACGCATATTGGGAGGATTGCGCAGCCTTTCTGCTAGTGATTTATTTGATTTTCTGTTGTGATTGTAAAAATTATGTCATTGTAATTCATGCTGCATCGAGAATTGCCATAGTAACTCACATCATCGTTCAAGGAGAAAACTGGACAATGTGATACATTTTTCCGCATTTTCTACATGTAAAAACACTAAGGGACCGCAACCCATTCTCACTCCCAAGGCTTCAAAATCCGAAGCATGGTCAAGGACCTTCCGCGTCACATCGAAGACGCTAAAGTCACCCGTCACTATATTGACGCGCTGGGTGCTCCATTCATTTCAGTTGTTTACCCAATGCGTCAGATCAAGACGCATGTTATTCTTTGCATTTGTAAAAGCAGACATGATTTTATTAATATTTTATTAATATTTAAAGGTTACTTTTATATTTTGGAGCTGCTAACTCAACTCCTACCCTAAACCTACCCACTTCTAAACAATATAAAACACATAACAGGCAAATACAAGTACAATCACATCTATTTATTGTAAAAACTGACCAAAAACAGTATAAAAGTATTAACTCATGTTGCATTCCAAGTCTTCTGAAGTCCCATGATGTCTTTATGTAAAGAACAGAGTTGATCTTAATGTTTTAATCGCTGAGATGATGATCCCGCCACTCCGTGAACGCACTCATTCATATTTCATTCAAATAATACACACGCCTCTTTAGCATGACGCAATCGGTCATAAGACACACGAGAGCCAATTACATTTTACAATCAAAGTTGACGTAATGACGCAATTGGTCACGAGGCATACGAGAGCCAATGCAATTTCACTATGAAAACTGACGTAACGGGTGGCAATATTTGAAATTTGATGTGTTCGTGATCTTCTGCGGATGGAGACGCTGATCGCTTTTGGGGATTTCCTTCACACAAATCAATCGCTTGGCCTCGGAATATTTGTACTTTTTGAATAAATTGTGCATGCAGTCGTATCTGCCTGTTATATCTGCGTTTTATATACCACACAAATGGGTAGGTTTAGGGATGGAATGGGGTTGGGTTACATATTAAAACGTGTCTAGATAGCGTAAATAAAATGATGCTGACTGATTAAATTGCATACTGGCAAAATCATAAACCAATATATGATCATCATGGCGATAACGTTCCCATGCCTAACGCGTCTGTGTATGACACCAAAGGTTTCTCATTGAAATGAACGGAGCACTCAGTGCGTCGATCTAGTGACGCCTAGGGGTACCTTTAGCGTCTTTATTGTGACGCGGAAAGCACTTGACCATACTTCGGACTTTGACGACTTGGGAGTGAGAACGGGTTGGGGACCAGGGATTGAGAGGGTGGCGAGAAGATGCCAGATAGCAAATCTATTCAACCCACATCAGCTTGTGAATTAGCAGAACTTGCACGGAGCCACTACAAAACTGTTCACAAGCTGATTTTGATTGTTATGTGTTGAAATCATAGACTGTGAAAAAAATGGACGACGCACCTTCACTTTCCTCTATTGTAGTACACTCTAAAAAAAAAAGGTTCTATATAGCACCAAAAATGGTTCTTTGTCGTAATCATAGAGGAACCACATTTGGTATCTTAACATGTTCCGTATATGGTAGCGGTGCTATATAGCACCTTAGTCAAAGAAACGCTGAAGAACCACTGAAGCACCAAATTGGTGCTATACTTAAAAAAGGCTCCCCTATGATTACGAGCCAAGAACCATATAGAACCTTTTTTTTTTAGAGTGTAAGTAAAGCCGCCAGTGTCCCAATATGACGCTGACATCTTGAGTCTCGAGTCTGCACAGTAGTGAACTTGGAGCCTGAGTCTGCGCAGTAGTGAGCGCGAAGTGGAGCCGTGATATCAAGGTCACGCCCACACTCCCGCAGAATCGGTTAATACAGTTTACTGCAGAACAACTCATTATGTCGGTGTGAAATAAACAGTTATGGAAATGTAGAAAGCTCCAGTCTCCTCCCAAAGATACAGAAAAAGCCTGTTAGTGCTATAGTGACTACTTCGCTCAGAGAAGCTGTCAATCTCAGCTGCCAATCATGACGTCACATCCCCGTTTTATAGCATCAAATAACCAACTAACACTAAACTTATTCAAAGAACGAACACTTGAACTAACATCCGCACAATAAAAACTGCCTATAATGACAGAAACCATCTTTGGGGGAAAAAAACACCATTACATTACATAGAGAGGGCAGGGTTTATTACCTATACTGCATCCAGCCACCTGGGGGCGATCGAATCGATTTGGCTTCACTTTTCAGGACTCGTGTGGCATGCTTGGTTGAAATAAATATAAAATAAAAATATTGTGTTGGTGTCTGTCTGCTGAATGTGACCCACGATCTCTGATTCCCCTCGGTGGCCATGGGAAAGTGAATATTTACAATGACAACAATAAACCTTCAGTAACATTTAAACGTTCCCAACAAAGAAATGGATCAACTTCTTTCAGCTTGTTGAACACATATTTTTATTTGAAAATTTCTACCGTGCAATGGTTGAAGCAGTAGCGAGCACCTAATGCGCGACACATGGTTTTCATGGGAACTAGAACGAAATTCTGCATTCAGTGAAAACATCACATTATCATGGAATGCAAAAGGTGCAGGTATCGGTATTAACTTCGGTACCAGTAGCAGAAGGCGATCCTCTTAAGATGGAGGCGCCGACCCAGCATGCAACATGGCATCACATTCTCTATATTCGTAGGCAGAGTGTGTGTAAGGCTGGGCCACGGACTTGGCCACGGACTTGAGAATAGCGTGCAATTTTCACACGCAAACCACTGACTACTGCTGCTTCTGATTGCATTTAGAGGGAAAAGCTGCCTATAACTGCTGGTCTAGGATCAGTTTTCTCTGTAATAGTATATTGGCGAAACAGATTTGGTGTTTGCTCTCTTGAGAGCATCAAAGGTTTTTTGGCCCAAATCTGGTAGAATTTTGGCTGTGAGTTTGGGGAAATATGTAATAAGTTCAGAATTTGAATAAAATTTGTTTGCTGCATTAGGGAAGGCAATGCTTATTTATTATTCAAATTGGCTGCCATGCCAAATCACATGTACACTATGCTTAGTTTTCTGTTCAAATTATAGTGGTTTGTGAATGTAGCCGCTTTAATAACAAATACATTTGTGGGAACATTTATCCTGGTATGTGTAGGTTGTTGCAAGGCGATGCGTAACTTGAAACCAGAGCCGGTTCTGCTTGAAACTATTTAATTACATTCTATTTAAACGATTTTTTAAAGAGGGAGTGCATCTCCGCCTATGCATATACTGTTTCTTTTCATAAGTTTATGTTACTCTATACATGTTTCTCCTCTCTTTTTACATACAGATTTATTTCTAGGACTGATTACACCTTCAGCAGTCCATATTTATCTTTAGTTTTAGGATGTGGAGGCAAAGAACCTCTCATAAAGTCTTCTGTTTACCTCAGAAGTGTGTTGAGAACTCATTATAGGTTAACAAGGTGTGAACAACCAGTATCATAAAGTTTACAGAATGCATAATTGAAACGTAGGAGATTCAGACTCACCCAACTTAAAAGACCGCAACATCCGACAGTACTGTGTCTGTTGTGTCTGATATTTAAATCTGCAATCCCACAAATCCCTGAAAATTTCCCTCTAGTATTAAGTTCACACAATAGGATCACAGCCAAAACAACCTCCACCCTTCTTAAATAAACCCAAACAGAATCATGGGCCTGTCCTATGGGGAGGTGCTGCTGGATCACCATCGATCAATTCACTTCATCACTCCTGTATTGGGGTACATGGTCTAGAATGTGGTTTTACAATACCTGAAAACCTGTTTATAGTAAGCTTTGCATTTATTTAAGTATTTAATTCTTTCCCTTTACTTTACTCTATCGTTCTCTGTACTGCTCTTTATCTCTCTCAGCTGTTTTACTGCAGTGTTATGGGTTCATCGAGCTGGTATGCGGCAGGAATCTTTGGATCAAGGTAATTTCACTCAGTTTGAGATTTTCCCAGGATGTTAAGCTTCCCTTTACCTTTGTGTGCCTCAGCGAGCGAGATAGCAAGCGACACATGTTTCAAACGCATACACGCTGGCTCCCGGGGTTTGACGCCAGCAGCAGGGCAGGGGGAACTTGAAAGATATGGATCGTAAATTACACCTGACACTAGAATTTCCCAAAAGGATCAGATTATTGCAGCCTGACTTAAGTGTGGGGCTATGCTGTGAATTCATGTGTGGTAGGGTAATCGTGATGGAGGGCTATTTGATTTGTAAACCCCCTTGCTGATGAGGAGGCCTGAATGGGGGCCTATCATTGAACCTTCAAGATCCTTCAGGGTTAATAAAGGAGTAGCTCACGCAAAAATGAAAATGTCGTTCCAAACCCGTATCCCTTTTTCCCTCCATAAAACAAAAACGGTCACTTTAAAGCTCCAACAAAGTGGTCCATATGATTTGTGTAAGACGTTACAAGTCTTTAGAAGTTGAACACCAGCTTTTTTCCAGTAAGCTATTAACTGTTGCCACCGAATCAGTGGGTCAGTGAGTTGGTCTAGATCAGTCTAACTTGTCAATGAATCATTCGGGCCAGTTTTATGAAGCAAATAAAATGATTCATTGCAGAGATCACATTTGAAAGAATCCTCAATTGAACATTGCTTACTCTCTTATTAACGGCAATAAATGTTAAATGTATAATAGCATATCTTTTTTGTCTCTTTCTAGCTATCATAAAACTCCAGACCACTTTTATGATACTTTTATGGTGCTTTTGTGTCCTTTTTGAAGCTTAAAAAGTTCAGTCCCCCATTCATTGTAATTGCAAAAGAGCAATCAGCACAGTCTTCCGAATATCTTCTTTTGTGTTACACAGAAGAAAGAATGTCAAACGGGTATGGAATGACATGAGGGTGAGTAAATGATGACAGAATCGTAATTTTTGGGTGAACTATTCTTTAAAGAGAAAGTTTCACAAGTTGGGTTTCCATCCAAACGTGAAGTGAATCTTTTTCACTCAAGTTCGCAAAAAAAAAAAAAAAACGAAAAATGCGAATTAGGTGTGTTTCCTTCAAGTTGTTCAAGTGGATGCCGGTGGTATTGGTAACCTAGTAACCAACAGTAAATAAAACAAGGTAAGCATAGAAAATGGAGACATGACTGCAATTAGATACGATTGGGCAAGTTATAAATTTACTAGTCTCAGCCTTAGACGTCACGCCCAAGGACAGTCGGCTGAACGTCTGTTGCATATGGCACACTTATCTGGAAACACTTCAGGAGTTTCGAGGTCGTCATCTGATTGGTTCGTGTGTGTTGCGTTCTTTAACGGTCCGCCTGGAAACAAATGCCATGACGCCAAACTCCCTCGTGGAAGAAGAACGCAATCGTGGTTACTGTTAGCAGGATCAACTAAACGCTGGATTTTCAGAAGTATGTGAAGTTCACGGCTCTATTGTTGCAGTAAACTTGCGCAACATTCTTGAATTCATAATTTATAGCTGCACGCCGGTCTGTTGCTGTAGGGACATCGACTTTACATTTTCACATCCCTAAACATGACGCAGAACAAAACGAACTGTGATTGGTTGTATTACATGTCAGTCAAACATCCTCTTGGGTGGTCAAAATGAAACAAATGAAAGCTGCGATAGACCTTCTGCCGTCAGTCTGAAGGTCTGGTTACGCAAGACTATAAATTTACTAGCAGTGCAGCTTGCAATCACCAAAATGAATGCTATGCACAGAAGAAGAAATGCAGAATTTTTGATGAAGGCACTAGTATCAAGGGCATTACGATGCCGTCGAGCCTCGTACATATGGGAATGACAACGTCAGCAGGATTTTTGGGAGGTTGTAGTGACATTTTACTCACAATCTTTGGCTACAACATTTCAAAATGGCCAAATTTGAAATGTTATGCAACATTATTGACACCATCAGCTGAAACAGCCGATTAGTCACGTGGGTTTAATGTTTGCTACGTCAGAATTTATACCTTCAATGCGTTTCCATCTTCCATTATTCGCATTAACTCTTTTTCGCACTTGTCAAAAACCACCTCAAGCGAGCGTATTTTAAGATGTGATTGTTACAGTGTAATTATATATTTACGTACTGAGTAGTCTTGTGTAACCAGAACTTCATACTGATGGCAGAAGGTTTGGACTCTATCGTAGCTTTCATTGGTCAAGGACTGCCCAAGACTGACATGTAACGCAACCAATCACAGTTCATTTTGTTCTGCGTCATGTTTAGGGGCATGAAAATGTAAAGTTGATGTCCCTGCAATAGCAGACCGGCGTTCATCTAATACATTTTTAATTCAAGAACGTTGTGCAAGTTTACTGCAACAATGGAGCTGTGAACTTCACATACTTTTGAAAATCCATCGTTTAGATGATCCTGGTACGCGCTTTTTGTCACAGTAAACACGTTGGCGTTCTTCTTCCACGAGGGCGTCACAGCATTTGTTTTCCGAAGGACCGTTAAAGAACGCAACACACGTCGCGCTGACATCCCGTAGAATTCAACCAATCAGATGACGACTTTGAAACTCCTGAAGTGTTTCCAGATAAGTGTGCCATATGCATCAGACGTTCAGCAGGGTTAGGTTTAAGGTTAGTTGTATGTAATTATGAATAATTTACTGTTATTACTATGGTAGTATGTAACGTGTAACAAGGACACTGTAAAATAAAGTGTTACCAAACTTTTTTGCGAATTAAGGGATTAAAAAAAATGATCATTAATTCCATCACTCATTTCTGATGCGATAATTCAAAAAGCGCATAAAAACGGGGATGGAAACATAGATACAGTCAAGTATACAATATTTTTTAGGTATGCTAACTTGTTTTGAATTTTTTGGTTTACTAATTTTAGCACTCTCGTTCGGTAAGTATAATTTCTGAAGTGTTTTTAGGTTAGGTTAACACTATTACTGAACACCCTAAATGAGGTGACACCTGAAGCATGTTGAACGTGAGAATTTGCAGACGACCTCTCTCACATCAATGCTTTAACCCCACCTGATTTTGCTGGGGACCCACAGGTCCTTATCCAAGAACACAAATAGGTGACTAGAGCAACTGAGGTGCAAACCCAACTCAAGATGGCTTACCTTGTGCGCACAGTGCAGGTGTAAGTGTGGGATTGCTGGAGAACGTAACAGGAACATTCGCGATTAAAGCAGAACTGCAAAGTGAATGTGTTATGCTTGCATTTGGATCAGTGCAGAAGGAAGTCTCAAGCGCTAGTTTGCTGCAGGTGGTTTTTAGCTGATAGAAGAAGACAATTCTGTGCTCTGTGCACAACACAAAAAGTTAATTTAGTTTCAAGTTGGTTTCAAGATAGAGGAGAGGAAAAAGTGGTGTTTCTGCTCAAAGGGTGTTTGATCTCGACTGCTACATTGTTGACAAAGCTGAAGTATGCTTTGCTCCCAGGTGGAACTTCTCAGGATGTTTTCCCAGTAATGGAAGAGTCAGCCATGCAAAGTCGGAATGGCATTTTTTGTGCTGACAAATTCTTGAGGGACATAACCTGCCCCCGAAATGTCCTTGCATTCTCCAACAAGGCTTTTGTTTCTCTGTGTGGGTTCTGTGCTTGGAGGGAGAAAGAAAAAATGGGCACTGGAATGGTAAAGTATCAGCCAGCAGCTGTTGCGTGAGTGACAAACTCAAGGGCTTGTGATATGAGAGGCACAGAGGAGAGGAAGACCGCAGTAGCTGTGCCGTCCAACATAAAATGTGCTGGTGTGTTACAAAGAAAAGATATTACCTGTTAGAGGTATATTGGACACAGTAATATTTACTTGTGAGGTGAAGGGTCCCCCCATTTTGACAGATGTCTATTGTGTTTATATGAGGATTCTGGGGTCGGGGTGTATGAATGCTGTAATGTTGGTTATGTGCTGGCAGGGGGGATCTACATTGTCATTTTAGACTAGACAGACTATGTCTGAAGAAAATGTCTGTCAACACATTGTCCAGGTTGGCTTTTGATGTCTGTAATGATGATGGGGTAAAAATAACACAGATTCCTCCAGTAATGTTTTAGGTAAAGCAAAGAAAGTCTCTCTTTTTTTTCAATTAGGAGATAAGCCTGCCCTGAAGCTATTTTGTGACTGTTGCTACTTGATTATGCTCTATACAGTTATATCCTAAGGTCTGATGCACCTGTTGTGGGTTTGTGCAAGTAAATAAGATAACGTTGAGAAGCAGTGTTACAACGTAACATCTCTCAAACTGTTATTAACCTCTGGACACTTCTTACCTTTATTTGGCTAAACAAAGACATTTCCAGAATAAGACTTTGTTTATCTGACCTGTCTTTTAGTTTTAAAGAATTTGTCTCCTCCCAATCTCAATGTGAAATATAATAAATTTATCGGACCAGGTCATTTAAGGCTAGTAAGAAATGTAAATTAATAGGTAATAAAAAGTCATATTGGGGCGAAACTAATCGGGAATAATTATATATATATATAATTTATGCATGACATATACACACATCTATCTTTACATGTTTTTCCCTCAGAACATTTAAAACCATAAAATAGTAATAATTAAAAATAAATTAATTAAATATTTGAATGTATCTGAAAGCAGGTTTCATGTTTGGGCAATTAAGGGAAATTAATTACAACAGTGTAGACAATTAAATGGAGATATTTGGTTGAAAGAAAGATAATTTAATACAGTTCTGTTTAAATTGTGTAATTTATTTTTGTCTCCAAAGATGAAGAGATATTCACTTCTTTTTTAGTTTTTGTTTGTTTTTGTCAATAGCAGTTTCAACCAGTGGTTGTCATTTACAATAATTGTAAACTATGTCAATTAATGAAGCATATCAAATATTTTGTGATGGATGGCTAAGTGCTGTTGTTTTCATTCAGTAAGGACATCTGCAGTTGCTCAACCACGACATTATAACTGTGAGAAATCTGTTATTTAGTTTTTCTCTTCTCGTGCCTTTTGACTAAGAATTCAATTTTAATTTTCTATTATTGTAAATACATTTGCTGCATGATGATTTTTTTTTATGCATGCACTTTATAAACAGTTGTGTGTGGCCACCTGTTTATTATTTCTCCAGGAAATAAATGTATTTTGCTCAGAGAATTCTACAGGAATTTGATAATATCATTGGTAATTATTTTTTTAAACTGTGATTATTGATTATTATTATTCTCAATTAAATTAAGCAGAATTCATTGTGAATTAAACAATAATCTAAATAATGAAATGTTTGCCATTTAAAATGCAATTAAATAAAACTGAATTAACTGAATGTGGATAATATTTTTTGAATGTGCATAAGTCCAAAATTATATTTATAACATTAGTAAGCATGAACATTATGTATTAATAACTTATGTCTGATAATAAAAAAAACAAACTGGAAGATCTCTCTTCTAAAATATTACTTAGAACATTTCAATTGATTTTTTTATTCTTCAGTTTTGCTGACATATTCTTCAAGAAAAATAGGTTTAGTAAACTAGAATAATTTCTTAGTATTTGCAGTTTTTAGTTTCAACAATAGTTTCACATTAATGAATTGTTTGTGCAGTGCAGTAGATTATTGCTGTAATTCATGAGTTATATCTTATGAGTTTAAGTGAAAAGACCACTGTAAATAAGCAAATCTTTGTGTCCTTAAATTAATTTTCTTATTATCCACACATAAATGCTTCCTTGATTTATGGAGACTCAAACCTTAAGCTCTTTGAGTTTCCATTGAAGAAAACATCCAAGTTAATGTGTGAAAAACTTAAATGTAAAATCAGCTGTGATATTTGGATGGTTTAGCAAACTTTCTCTGGGTGTGTCTTCACGGATATCGCGTTAATTGCAGGCATCCGGGAAATAGCATGAACCGCTTAGCCCAGTAGAGCAGCGTTTGTGTGACGTCATTATGCCGCGAAAAAACAGCATGGCCAGGTTAGAATACAGAGGCGTGACCCACAGACAGGCATTTGAATCAGACCGTATTGTTATCTCTTTTAACGTATTGCCTATATATGCATCCTGGAATATTCTTGATGAGCACAAAGGAAACTATGAGTGTTGATTTAGGCTATGAGGGTTTGAATTACACCAGTGAATGAGGAGTCAAACTGTTGCACACTTAGACCAATATTTATGTATTTAATAAATGTAGGGATATATGTATATTTTATTGTAAGAAAAAAATATTTCATGTTTTTTAAACAAAACGTTTTTTATCTAAAAGTTCTAATGCGGATTATTTGAGTAATGTTTTGGTTATATTAAAGAACAACCTCCCGTGCGCCAAAAAAGTAAAGCTTTATATCGTTACAATGAAAAAGGATGCATTACTGATGTTATTAAGACTCGTAGCCCTCATTGTTTGAATCAATTAATGCGGCATTTGGAGATATGAGACCCACTCATGATACCCTGCATCACCGAAATTTCACGTGTCGGATGCGTGTGGGTAACCCTACAGTTTACATAAGGAACGCGGATGTTTTAAGAAGGAAATGAAATGACTACGTGTTTCAGCATTTAAGTCACTTGAATTGCTTAATTATCCCTAAATTTGACGGTGTAGCTGATAGGCATATTTTTGCTTGCTCTGTTGATTTGGATTTATAATAGCCCACCTATTGCGTATGGTCAGGCTAAATATAGACTACTATAATAAAAATAGAAATGTATGAGCAGACAATATTAGGACCTATATAGCCTATTATTTAAATGTAATTGCTTTATTTGCCATGCATAAATTTTAATCAGAATCATTTTATCTGATTGAATACGTTCCTTATAATAATAAAAAAAAGCCTATCTGAGTTTCTCAAAGCATCACTTGAGAATGTATTGCCGTCGCTCGGCTAGATGTGTACAAATTTCTTCATGACATCTGCGTGCTGCAGACTCTGAGAAGTCGCAACATTCATCAGGTGATCGGTAAAATAGATTAGGTTCATCCTGGCACTTTAGAAGGTGAACTTCCACAGACAAAGTCTGCCCAGTAACAATCCGAAAGCGCGCACAAGAACTATTGGCTATGCAAATTGACAAAGGGGGAGGAAACAATCTACAGCGAGAGAGAAAAAAGGTTTTAAAGAGACATTTCCTATCACATTTAAAAGTGTTGAAACGAAGCAACTGTTGCAAAAGTAGCATAGCTGCGGTCTGTTGAGTTCTTCGGAATCTCTACCAGGCTTGAGAACCTCGAGATGCACCTCGGTCAATAACTCATTATAGATGTTCTCCAGAAGACACATCAGAGCCATTTAATTATAATTCCCCTATTATACTAAAGGTGAAACTGTTATGTCTCATTTGCAACGTAAATGACGTTCTGAATGAGTGCGTTATAGGCTACATGTTGAAATCCGTCACCTGCATGCTAGGTAGCAGATCACAATTTTGGAATGCTCACATCTCCTTTCGAGGCTTGGCTTTTCTCTCCTAAATAGAGACTACGATATAGCTAATGCTTTATATAATACACTGGGGGCAGCTCAAGAGAATAACTATCCTTCAGCTGCTATCTCTAACGAGAGAGCGTTGCTTCATGCTTTCGCTGCATTTCCTAGAAAGCTATCTCGTTGACCACAGGCGTTACTGCTTCATGCAAGATAGCTCTATTTCGAATATGTGATGACGAGGTGACGTTTTAATGTCCTTAAAGTCAAACAGAAAAGTTTTGGTCCATTTATTGTTTGAATTTCTGCTGACACCACTATTGATCAAGGGTATGCTTGTCATTTGATATACATAAATAATAGCTACATTTTTAGAACCCTTCGAGATACTACCATATAAAAGTTGAGTATTTCTTTGGGTGCTTGTGTTTATGTTAATGTTTATGTTTACCCAATAGTGGTGCGTTAAATAAGGATGTCTTGCATGAACCATAATACCAGCCAATATTGTCTTTCTGTCCATCTTGTGGAAGCTATTGATTATTGAGGGGAGGAAAAAGAAGAGGAAGAGCGAGCATTTCGCGTCGGACCAATAATAAGATCTGCTTGTGAAGCTTGCGTCACAGCCTTACATCTGCAGACCTCAAATGTTGCAGCGAGAGGAGCAGAGCAGAGAGAGAGACTAGTGGGGAAAAGTTTGCAAAAGGATCAGGACTAACCTGGACAGCCCTGTAGACTGATTTTATGTGTCCGAAAAGTCCTTTGTGCACTTTTTGATCTTTCGCAACCATTATATTTCACTGTCGGTAGGCATATTCGAGATCGAAAAGGACTTTAACAATCATGGAACTGCTTTGTCTCGAGATGGACACCATTATAAGAGCCCGTCCTGACCCGAATCTTCTATATGATGACAGGGTACTACAGAGCTTGTTGACCATCGAAGAGAGGTTTCTTCCCCAGTGTTCATATTTTAAATGCGTTCAGAAAGACATTCAGCCCTTTATGCGGAGGATGGTGGCAACTTGGATGTTGGAGGTTTGTACATATCCGATCATTTCCGTGCTTATACGCCGTATCTTCTAAACGTCTTGCAAAGTGTTTTCTCCTTTATTCTGTCAAGTAAGCTTTGTGGAATGCAACTAAAGGAGCTACTTTAATATTTCCGAAAGGGCAGATACGATTTTGTCGGGCTATTTATTTTATTGCAGTCATAAGCGCTGATTTTGGACCAAGTTCACGATTAGATTTGCAGGGGGATGGAGGTTATCGACATATGTCAGTGATCATAAGCGCATATTTCTTAAAGTTTTTGGCGCTGTCAACACAGTGGACAGAATCGTACTTAATGTTATTTATTTATTTTTAGGATAAATATTTCCATGCACACGTATGCACTTCAATGCTTGCCGCTGTGCTACATCTTACCATCGCCATGTTGGTTTTTCTTTCACAACAAGTTTATCGCATCAAAATGATCATAACAACTCTTTACACGTGCATGACTTGATACATGAGCGTTTAAGGTATATAATTATGGTTGAACATATTGGGGATTACCTTTCTATAATTTTGTACAATTTTTTGAAATATATGGTTGCGGAAGGGGCGAGGGCCCGTGCTGCTTCTTAACCCATGCTGATCGAAGTCTATAGCCTTGGAATTAAGTTCGTTTTTTGTCAGAATCTTTCATATTTCTTATCTTTGAGTGTTGGAAACGTTAGATGAGGACCTTAGCTTTATTTTCATGTCTTAAATTGTCAGGTGAATCGAGCAGGATAATTTATAAAAATATTTGAAAAAAATATTTCGGTCCGATGGTGACGCACTCATCTAAGACCGCATGCGACTTCGTTTAAAAAATCTCGTTTTTATCATATAAAACGTCGATTTAATAACTTGTCAATTGTCGGGAATGATGTGAAAGGGATTGGTGAATATTTAGAGGTATGAATAGTGGACGTAGACAATTTATTTATATTTTTAAATATTTTATGAAAATATGACGAATTAAAAAAAACAGATCCCGTACTGTGTTGCATGGGTGTTTTTTGGCTCGGGTGATTGTGACTTGAATTCATTTCTTACTGAATGAACCAAAGGAATGTGAGTCTATTGACAAAGATGTTTGAGTCCCATTTTCATCCATTCAATTTATACATTTATAACTACGACAAGACAGGAATTGCACGTTTTTTGGAATCGATCTGTAATGTTACCGTAACGATTTACAACGTCATATCTATGCCACTGATGGACAGTGCTACATATTTCGTTTTCTCGTGATAATTATTTTACGTATATATATAGTCATTGTGAGTCATAAATTAGACTAATTTTGTTGCGCCACGTGCATCTTTTCCTCTGAACTTATTAAGTTATGCCCTGCCCTTTCCAGGTCTGCGAGGAACAGAAATGCGAGGAAGAAGTTTTTCCACTGGCTATGAACTACTTGGACCGATTTTTAGCGGTGGTACCAACAAGAAAATGTAACTTGCAGTTGCTCGGAGCAGTGTGCATGTTTCTTGCGTCTAAATTGAAAGAGACGCGTCCATTAACTGCGGAGAAGCTGTGCATCTACACTGATAACTCAATCAGACCGCAGGAACTGCTGGTAAGCACCAAATAAACTCTTTGCATACCAAACTTACTAACCTATCTGTTGGAAGTGCTAGATAATTGTTTACATACTTTCTCCACAATTTTCCCCAAATATGAATTGCTAAATGCATACTGCTGTTATGGTATATACTAAATCTTTTTTAATGTCACTCCACTTAAAATAACATTTTAATTTGATTTAAAAACGAATGGAGCCTACTGCAATTTGTGATGGAATCATCTTCATATTGTCTATGTTTACAAATCGGCCACACAAGAATTAAAAGTAGTCTAAAGCAAAGACTAGGTTCTGTTTGACAAAATATTCTGCCGTCTGATGGATGTTCTCCACATTCAAATATCAACTAAAGGGTATGGAGTGCGTTTCCTTGCATCACAGGGCTATTACGCCATCTTGTGGCAACTATGCAACCCACAGCTACATTAGGGCTGAGGTCTTGTTCCACCAGAATGTCATTTGAATATAGTCAAATGAATTTAAGTGACTGTCAAATGAGAGA
This sequence comes from Gobio gobio, assembly GCF_949357685.1. Taxonomy (NCBI): domain Eukaryota; kingdom Metazoa; phylum Chordata; class Actinopteri; order Cypriniformes; family Gobionidae; genus Gobio; species Gobio gobio. Next base: position 17,583,784 of record NC_137121.1, on the reverse strand, counting down.
TACAGTCAGTTGACTACTTGTCATCATTTTTGGATTATCATCTTTCAGCTTCTCATTTCTATATGCATAGGTTAACTATATGAGTAAATCGTTTTAGAGGAAAAACTGTAGACATGAAAGCAAAATATGCTGTTAAATTACTCATTACTCAGTGTCAAGGGGGGGAAAAAAGTACAGTGTGGCATAAAAAACATTTGACTATGTTACACCTGCACTTGGTGAGTTTTACCTCAGCTTACTAATGGTTCTGCAATGTATTTTCTGGCGGAAATGGGCAGTGTTTTAGTAGCTCAGGTCAAAAAAAATTGCTGCTGTGGGCATCCTCCAGTTTTTCCCCCTCAGCCTGGCCCAGTGTTATTTCGTTGTTGTTGTGGAGCCTCTGCTGGTCTGCAAAGTCCAACAGATGCAGGAAACCGAAGATCAGCTGTCAGTCACATCTTCATTTTTGTCCTCGTTAGCTGGCAAGAAGTTCTTGTAAATGAAACCGCAGTGACAACCTGGAGGTATGACTGGAGGGCTCAAAAGGAGGAAGTGGGTTCCTACATCAAGGCTGTGTTGCAAGAGTGTCACATTGAGTTTTAGGGCTGGCTTCAGTGCACTGGTGAGGTGACACTGGACTGCTGAGTTGATAGCCACAGAAGACAATATGCTGTCCTTAAGTTACTTAAACTGGTGTCTGTGGTCATTTATGGCCTCATAAAGTCTCAACAGTGTGCTCAGAATATGACCAAAGATGGAGATGTACACAAATACAGTACATAATCATTTGCTAATGAATAATTATGTAGTGTTGAGCCTTCAATGGTTGCCAAAACTGTCCCTGCACTTAATTAGGACAGTAACCCAAAAATGAAAAGTCATCATTTACAGACTCTCATTTCATTCCAAACCTGTATGACTTCCTGCAGAACACAATATAAGATATTTTGAAGAATGCTTCAGCTGTTTTTGTCCAAACAATCAACGTGAATGGATTCCAGAACATTGATTGGACCCCATGGACTTTAGTTGTATGAAAATTTTTCCAAATATCTTTTTGTGTGTGTGTTGATGGCACACTTTTCATTTTGAGGTGAACTTTCCCTTTAAAAACAGAGCAAACACACCAAAATGAACATGCATATTTTTGCTGCCCAAACTCTACAGATCTAAAGTGACAGAACGCAAAGGCTCATTTTCACATCAGCGTGTAATTGGTTTTCTTTTGGAGAACGCCTCTGCTCATAGTTTGCATTCCATCATTGGTGTACCAGGAGTCGATGGTTTTGAGCAACTGTGGCTTCAACATGTCATCAGGCTTCAAGTTCACATCAGGCACCTCCCCCTGAGAAGAAAACAGACAGGAACATGTAGCTGTTTGTACGTTTGTTTGAGTGAGTCACTCACCAGTGAAATTTCAGCAAAGAGAGGAAGTAGAGAAATCATGCATCAGCGGATGGCTGCCATTGTATTCTTGCTCACTAAGAAAGCTGTTGCTGGGGTACAAGTTCAGCGTAAGCTTTTGTCTTTGCTTTGGAGCAGTTGTAATGCTATACTGCATGTCTCAGAATGTAATGGCAATGATATTTGGCCATCTCATGAACAAAGTGTATGTGGTTCTTGTGGGGAGAAAACCACCTCCATCTGAGCGAGCGCTCAGTCATTAGGACTGTCCCAGCAAATGCAAGTTTTCCCCAATTAGTCACTTGGTCCCGTTACTCACCCGTTCAAAAAGAAAGGGGGAGTGGTAATTTGAAATCTTCTTGACTGAAACCAAATGACTGAGCATCTTACGTTTACATTTTTAGGTCAAAGCAAGTTCATGTTATGCATCAAGAGTGCCCCCAAAAGACAAAATAGTATCATCATGTTGGACAGTCACATTCAAGGTCATAATTGAGCCTTGTTTTTTCTATTAAGGTTACAGCTAAATCTAATTGCAAGCCTTTTTAAAACAAATGGGCTAATGACAGGTCCAATATTTAACTATGTGTACCTCTTCTGACTGGACAGATCGCTATAAAACAAACTCAGAATTATGTTTATAAGCTAAGGAGAAAAGTACCTGATGCTGGACAGTCTCTGTGAAGTGACTAGGCAATCTGAGTGACCCATTTTTCTACTCAAGTGTGCCTGCGTTCAGCCTTTTAGCTTTCAGGATTTCCGCTTGTAGCTTTGCATAGCCAAGGCCAAACCATGTCCTGAAGGTCCCAGAGCTTTACTCTGGCTAGATTTTGTGTGATCTGAACTGGTTCAAATGTATAGCAACAACATTTGAATGTGTAACAGCAGTACAAACATATTTAGTGCCTCATCTCCAGTAAATGTTTTACACCTACTGTCTGAATGGTTGCTATAGAATGTTACCCCAACATCCAGTGTCTTCATAAGATGGTATTTAGATATTGTCAACAACTAGTGCATCGAAAGAAAACATCTAGAAACAGGGAGCCACTGAGAGGATGCAATTTGTCACTCCAGTTGAATGTACAAAAACACTGAGATCTAAATACCTCAAATGGATGCAGATCACACAATTATTTAGGATTGGATCCATAGTGATTTTGCTTCTTTCCTCAAACCTTTTTACAGGAATGGGAGCTGGTTGTCCTGGGCAAATTGAAGTGGAACCTGGCTGCTGTCACTCCCAATGACTTTATTGAACACATTATGAGGAAACTTCCGCTGCCTGAGGATAAGCTGGACCTGATCCGTAAACATGTGCAGACTTTCATCGCCCTTTGTGCAACAGGTAGTGTATTCAATGTGGGAAGAACTCATCCCACTCATTTCAAATGAAATCCTCTAAACACGACTTAGTAGAGTAGCCTGAAAGTGTGTAGTCAACTTGTATGCGTCTTCCATTGGTGTTAAGTATGAGTGATAAAAGATCCGCTGCCTAGTCAAGTTGGTGGTGATACCTTGCATCATCACTTCAATAAGTGATGTGTTGCAAGATCCATGTTTATTCCTTGCAAAACTTGAAATCAAAGCCGACTTCTGTGGGTTTAGTATCTATGGCAACTTTATTCAGGTTCTTGTTGCAGGCAAATTATCAGATGCCATCTCATTACATTCATGAGAAACTATGTGGACTGAAATAGCGATGTGTAATGGAGAGAATTTCACTCGAAGCCTTATGTGCTTTCCTGGTATGTTTGGTGGGCATATCAGTGGCTAACCCTGAATGCAGTGACACTTCAAAAGGCAGTTGTATAGTTAAGGACATTCCTGTGTGCTGTTGAGCCATTGGTTATGCTGTTCCTGCTCTTAGAGGTGGACTACCTTTAGGAGATCAAACATAGAGATGAGAGGAGGGTGAGAAAACGTGAGGAGTGTATTGTTCCAGCCGAGCCGAACAGTGAAGCATGTCATGTTTTCATATCTTATCCCCTCTTCTCACGCCTCCCAGATGCTCCAGGGCATGACGACTTTCCCATAATCAGGAGCCTTTGTGGGGCTGGTTCTCCCAGCCAAGCCTGCACCGAACTTCACCATAGGCGGTAATGAGATCCAGTGCACCACCCTTGTTCCCTCAGGCTTCTCTCTTCAATCCCTGGGGTTTCTCAGCTCCCCAAGAACCTTAGGAATGACTCCGACTTTGGGAAAGTGGCATATGATGGGAGAGGAATTAGTAGGAAGAGCTGGCTGGTCTTCAAACATGGAGCTTTTGATTCTGCTGTTGGTTTGTGCATTAGATACAGACTGACAAACAGGATCCATAGAAACTGGTTTGAATTGGCAGGATGAGCATTGATGGTACAGTAGCTGGGATAATATGAATGGTTTAACAAAATAACTTGGTTTTTAGATGCCGGAAAATTGCAGATGCAGTGCAACATCTTTTTAAAATATCTTGTTTTAAGCAATACACAAACTAGTTACTAGTTTAACAACAGAGATCCGAGGGGTGCCCAAAAGATTTTAATTGCCGGGCAGATGTCTTGACTGCTGCTTTTCTTTCCTCTGTACAGTTTGCTTTCTTTGCAGAGAATTCAGCGTCCCCCTCTTTTCTGAAACATGCATAAATCAAGGCCCCTGTATCTGAATGAGAAAGGAGAGAACAGTGTGGAAAGACGACAGCTAATTTTTAATGGTTCTTTGCTTTTGATAAAACAGTTCCGTTTAGGGCACTCTGTGAGATTTGGTCAGGCAGAGTAGACCAGTTCAGTATTAATTAATAACATGGAGGGGCCTTTCAGAGATATGCAAATAGCTGGAAGACTCGGCTAGAGACCGCAAGAAAGGAGACAAAAGGAACAACCCTCCATTTCATATGCAAAGGCATGTAAGGGTCAGTGCAGAAGGAGCACACGATAAAGCGTTTCTCCGGAGGGCAGTCTGTCGAAGGCCTACACAGGAACAAGCTCATTAAAAGTGATTATACCCCATTTTCACTGTTAAACACCCGGCACCCCCTTTATTTCCCCACCGTAGATTGTCTGTAGATGTGTAACAGACCTGAGACCTGCTATGATATTTGCAGAGAACAAGTTTTGTAGGTAGAGATCATCTTGCCATTCTTCAGATGGTTACTTACCAGCAGATATCACTTAGGAAGAATAAAAGTGACTGGTGGAGAGTTCAACAGAGCTGAAAATTAAATCTACCGATTCATGTCATTTCTCATTCAAGAGGCTCTGTTTCCTCCCACACCGGCCTGACTGCTGTTGCTCAAGACTCAGTACTGGAGCAAGACTAAAACAAGTTGTTACAGGATTTTAACAGTCAAAGAGTGTTCCTGTTTTGAATTCATCTGTTTTACTATGGTTTGACAGGGCAGACCAACACATCACTTTTGTTGATGAAATTACTTTGTTGAAGATTTGTGACAATAGACAGATAATGTAATACAATTCTGTAGTAATACAAGTAGTTATACATGTCCCAGACATGACCTGCCGATAGCCTTATGAGACACAACATAACTAGGAGTTTAAACAAAAATAATTTTAAATTCTGTTTTGTAGGATTAACAAATTCTACAAAGAGTGCCAATTAATTAACATTTATTTGAAAATTTGTTACATGTCTACTCTTTTATTAATTCTGTGTCTTTAAGTTCTGCACTTGCATGCTTTACCTGACTTGTACCATTCGACTGAGCGTTATACTGCGATGCCAAATTTATGTTTACTTTTGATCTTTATCACTCAGGTCGAACATGGCTGCTCAAAACGAGACTTTCTGTAAATGCAAACCTGTGCATCTGCATGAAAGTCTGGCACTTGATTTATTGCCCCTCAAATCATCGGTCTCTTTGGCCGTTCCTCAACTTTCCGGACGTTTAATTAATTTACAAGTTAAATGCGTACACAGCACATTGCACCCACCAAGGAGCTTGCTGTGTTGGCACAGTTCTGGGGATGCAGTGTGGCGAGGGCAGGAGAATGGTCCATTGAAGGGGGTGAGAGGCTGGTATACCAGGCCAGCCAGCCGCCGCTTACTAGGAGCCTTCCATCACAGGCGTCACCACTCAGCTACATACACTGTTTATCCTCTGCATGAATATCAATGAAGGCGTGCAGAATACATCCATTCTTCCCTTACCACTCTCACAAACCAGAGCGTCCAGCTCTGCCACTAGCACGCGCATGCTCTTGTTCCCCCGACAAACTTGTCTTGTCTAGAGTGTGAAAAATCAGATTGCAACCCACTCAGCGCACGCAAGCTGTGTGTGGGCATCTATTTTCCATTGTTTTTTCTCCCGGTCTAAGAGTTGCAATGCGGCTTGTTTTGTCTTCTTCTGCTTGACCAGAACTTGTCTTTTAATACATTTTTGACTGGCCCGGAAAAAAAACTACAAAGAGAAGAGTGTATAATAAGTTCATTTGTTTGTCAACACTGAGCCACAAAATGAGAAAATGGCTGGCTTTGAATGTTAAGAAGGCAATGAAGGCATGCTCGTCAGTTATCAAAGGGCCCACGGCTTTGATTTTTTTTTTTCCTAAAAAGAAAGGGGAAGAAAAATCACCCTCAGAGCCATCACACACAGTTTGCTTTGCAATTGAATATGGCAATATGGTAATGCAAAGACTGCCAGGGAGTGTGGGACCGTGAGCCCAGAGGTGGCCCTGCATCAGAGGAATGGCATGGGGGGAATGAGGTGGGTAGGAGGGTCTTTTCTTCTGCCAAAACCTTACGAAGGTCTGGACACTGATTAAAGAATGATGCTTAGTGCCCCCCTCAGCCGCCCCTGCTGTCTAAAACCCAACAACACCCTCCCCCAACACCCATCTTTTGTGCCGGCTGTCAGGTTGAATTGGAATCCACAGAGAGGGCTTGATGTTGCATCTCTCAGTTGGATGAGATGAGGTGATGATTTCAGACAATGAGGCCACACTCTCTTGCTCACTAGACCCAGGTCCACCAGTGGCCACACTCAATATGTTAAAAGATAGCTGCAATGCTGACACAAATCTCGGGCTGTTGTAACAACAATGACATGTGTGCCATTCAACCTTAGGGGTGTGTGTCTGAAGTAAAAAAAAAAAAAAAAGTCTGAAAGTAGGAAGAGGGGGAGCCGTAGAAAAAGAAGAAAGATGGAAATCAATGAGGCAGGGGGCAGACAGCCTAAGCTGTTTGGTTCTTTCTTTTCCTCTTTCTTTCTCCCCCTTCTTGCAGTCAGTCGTCTTTTTGGGTTTCAGGCCCGTTCACAAGCTGTCTTATTTGCATTATGAATGACAGTGAGAAAGCTAACAAGGTTATTGGTCTTTGAGATGTACGCCTGTGACCACACGTGGAAAAAGGACCTACAGCAGTGAGCATTGGCAGGGGGACTGTGGCTCTTTATTCCATCCTTTCCGAAGGCTATAGGGCTTTTTTTCAGGGAGCACACGATTTACTTAGGAGCTGGAAGAAAAGGGGCCGATCTGCAAAGGGTGACTGGAGGAGAGGGGTGGGGGTGGGGTGCTTTTCAGATTCTTTTCAAGCCAAGTGAACCCTCATTATCCTGGGCTGCAGTCATTAGCAAAGGACTGTGCACAGACCTAATGGAATGGGTCTTTATTTGTCAGTATTTATGATTTTTGTTATTTTTGTATCCATTTCATAATATTTGATATAACTATTCAAAATACTGTAGAAAAGTCTGATAAAGTACATTTTTATGAACTCAAAGCTTGACAGGTCTTGCCTGGTTTGCTCTTTCCTCAGATTTCAACTTCGCCATGTACCCTCCATCCATGATTGCAACGGGCAGCGTGGCAGCGGCTATCTGTGGCCTGCAGCTCAACAGCACGAACCGCTCACTGTGGGGAGACAACCTTACAGAGTTGCTAGCCAAGATCACAAACACAGAAGTTGTAAGTATTGTTGCTTTGACAATACATTTTACTAATGCAACTTTTAATGAATCGTGATACATGGCCAGTGTGCTACACAGATCACCTCACAGTTTGTGTGCTTTCTATTTAAAACAGAGATAAGATTTCTTGGTTTTTTTTTACTAATAGCAACACTATTAGTAATCTGTGGGACAAGTGTTGCTGTGCCTGTAGGACTGTGAGAGGAGGCTATGCATTCCCCCTATTTACTCAATGGGCTTAGATCCAGCTCCAATTCAATTTCACATTCAGCCACTGAATTACTGGAAATGAAATGGAATTGACCCTGACTGAGAGACTGTAAGGAGAGAATCCGCAGGCTTAGGGGAATGTGTCAGGGATACTATGGCTTTATGCAATTGACTTGCATACAAATTCACACATACTGTCGCACGAGGGACCACCTCCTGGTCATTTCGTCTCTTTTAGGTCCTTTAGTTTCTTTTTAAGGTGGAAAGATAAAAGCCGCAGAGAAGAGAATATTAGGATTAAGAGAATAACCCAGGAAACACATTTAATTCCTGTCCTGACCTGAAGAGGTCAACCCTCCCCAAGATACCCTAGAGTGCACTGCTGCTGGTAGAATGACTGCTGCCCCAGCATGTGGTGTGTGAAGTCGTGCACCATAGCAGAGGAAAAACAAATAGTCCTCCACAGCAGTAAAGGTGCTCAGTGTCTGAGGAGTGTGAGGTCCAGGGCAGAAGGAATGAACTGCCTGCTCCATGAACAACTCGTCACATTGCTAGATGCCAACAAGCCATACCTTTGAAAACATGCAGGTAGGGTGTACGCACTCTACCCTGCTCGTACTGAGCTATAAAGCCTAAAGAAAACTTAAAGGTATAGTTCACCCAACATGACTTTTTTTTCTGCTGTGGAACAAAAAGAAAGATATTTTGAGAAATGTCTAATTCATGTAAATGGTATCCACAATTATTTGGTTACCAACATTTTTCAAAATACCTTTTTTTGTGTTCCACAGAAGAAAGAAAGTCATGTAGTTTTGGAACGACATGAGGGTGAGCAAGTAGCTTTTTTTGGGCGAACTGTCACTTAAAGGAAGGCAAATAAACAGTTTGTTTTGCCAAGGATGCGAATTGTTGACTTTTTGCAATACTTTTGCAATACTGCAATAGTATCTTTGTTGTGACATTATAGAATCACATGTGGAAGGGTTATTTCTAGCAGTGCTATGTCTGCTATGTCTTAAAGTGCTTTCATTCTAGCGCTTTTGGTGTGCACCCGGGTTCAGACCAAGCAATTGCACCATGTGTGAATGCACCCTTATATTTAACAGAGCACTGAATTTGTTTGGGACGAATAATCTGAAATGGTTGTGAAAATCTTAAGAGGTCCTATCTAGATATCTATAGCAGAAGTAAAGTAGAAAAACCTAGTCTTCAATAAACAAGGTTTTTGTGTACTAAACTTTTCCTTGGTGAAATTGAGGACCTTCCATATTGAGGCAGAGGTTGGGAGGTGAGCGGTCAGACAGAGTATGAAGGAAAGTCAACCTAATGCCAAACGATGGTGCCAGCCAGGAACCTGGTACCCTGCTGACATTGGTGGTGTCCAGTGCCTGTAGTTTCCAGTAGACATATGATAGGGGCAGCCAGCCTCTTCCAGTCGTCCTTGGAATGTGTGTGTAGCTGAAGACACACCTGGTGAAGTATACTCTGTGCAGCAGTAAGGTACACACATGCATGCCAAACCAGGAAGGCTGAAAAACTGTCTTGAAGTTTCTACAAACACCCTAAAGTCTCTCTAAGAAATAAGCAAAAGGCACTAAATGTTAATTTGGCACTGGGTGTCAATAGTAAAGTTTGTTACTGTAGCTAAAGTAAATACAGTAAATACAGTAAATGATGCTCCTTGGGATGTTGTCGTCATCAAGGGTCTTAGAGTTATCAGTTCTTTTAAATAAGGCCCTGACTGATTTCTTTATGTTGAGGCATGCATTTGTGTCCTTGTGCTCTTCTAGAATACTTATAATATAGCTTTGCACAATCCAAAGCTCTGCAGTTGGAGAAACTAACCAGGAAGAGAGAGTGCAAAGTAAAAACTCTTTTGAGTTTCTAGAAGTAGGTGAAATGTTAGAAACTTTGGGTCTGGTATGCTGAGAATGCTCCTTTGCCTAAAGTCATAATGTCATAAGGACGTTGTTATTTGCAACCGAAATGTTATTTGGAACTGAAGAGTTGCAAATTATTTAGAGAAGAACTTCAAGGCTTTTTTGGTACATAAGATCATGTGTTAGGCCCCCTGGCCTCTTGCATTAGGCCTCTGGGACATCTTAATCCCTTTCATTTCTCAATGCTGTGATGGCCTTGCTCTGAACCCGGCAATCCTTGCTTTCACTTCCCATTAAAAAACAGACATCGTTTTTTTTGTAGTTACTTTGTAGTAAGTCTCCCCTTTAAGCTTCTAGGCTTCTTCTGTCCAAGATGGCACACACTGAGTGACATCACAATAACTGCTGTTTCTTCAGTAGACCATTTTCATTCATTTGTTGAACTTTGACAAACATAGCCATGCTCCGGTGGGATAGAGGGTGTTCTTGATCAGGGCAGGGTTGGATTATTTAATCAGGGACCACCCACTCCATCCTGCAGCTCACCAAGTGCCACCCTCCTCTGGATCTAATCATGGAGAAGCTCTTCTAGAGCAAGTCCTGGTTTTACCAGTAGTCGCACATTGAAGCTATTAGAGTTGCCTGAATTAAGCCTTTGGGGCTTGGCATGAATTTGGTTGTGCAGCTATAAAGACCAGCGCACAGGAAAATGTCTTTTAAGAAGTCGGGCCTGGCATTCTTGTGGTAAGACACAGGCAGTTCCTTTACATGTTTTATGCTTTAGTTAATTTACTAGAAGAAATTTATTTTTCATGACTAATAATGGCTCATCGGAAACAAGAGACCTCTAGAAGGATGGTGGTGTTGTCATCCACGATGAAAGAAAACAACCTAGCGACACTAAGCTCTTCCTTAACAAACAAACAAAATAAATAAATAAAAATATTTAAATGCCTTCCGCCAGTCACTCCAAACACCTGAGATGTTTTTCTTGTGTGATAGACTGCTTCTACAGGCAAGAAACGTTTGCCTGGCCCAGGAGCCATGCATAACATAAGTTCAGACTTTGGCCCATCAGCTTTTAATTAGCAGTAAATGTCAAAGGAATGCAGCCTCTCCACAAGCAACACATTCTCCACGGGCTCTCCCCGTGGGCCATTCACAGCAAACTTCCCACAGATGCCTGTTGTGTCAGACATGCTCACTAAACTGGAGAGTGAGCTTTGATCACCGTACATCCATTTAGTTGCACTAGAGGGCATCATTGCTCATTTTTGTGACAGTGTGAAAGCCATTTTAAATATGTCATGTGCTCTTTGGAGCCATCCACAGGGTTGCATTGAGCATTTCTTATATTTTATCAATAAAAAAAGATTTTGTTTGTTCTTAGTTATACAGTGCAGGAATAAGACTGGTGGACTCAAGTGAGATCCCCTTAGGTCATAACATGCTGTTGTGAAAATGAAAGGGTATAAAAAACATAAGCGAAACACTACCTTGTTTTATCCATGGGACATGGATGTAATTAACATAGCAAACTGTGGTAGAGCTTTTTTTCCCCTGTATGCAAGGCAACTTCTATTGTTTTAGGTGCATGTTTGGTATAGGCTAGACAGAAAAATCTGGGTTAGAATTTTGGTTAAATCTTGTTTGACGTAAACCATCAACTATGTGTAAATTTGCATTTGCTTTAACAGTACTACTAATGAACAGATTCTGGATAAGTACCGACATTGCAGCAATGTAAGTGACCGGTTTGTCTAACGGAATATGTCTGTTGCATTGCATGTCTATCTCAAATTATTTGGTTATCAACATTCTTCAAAATATCTTCTTTTGTGTTCCACAGAAGAAAGAAAGTCATATAGTTTTGGAACAACATGAGGGTGAGCAAATAGCTTTTTTGGGCGACCTGTCACTTAAAGGAAGGCAAATAAACAGTTTGTCTTGCCATGGATGCGAATAGTTGACTTTTTGCAATACTTTTGCAATACTGCATTAGTATCTTTGTTGTGACATTATAGAATTACATGTGTAAGGGTTATTGCTAGCAGTGCTATGTCTGCTATGTCTTAAAGTGTTTCATTCTAGCACTTTTGGTGTGCACCCGGGTTCGGATCAGAATTGTGTTTGCATTACTGTATTGTGAAAATCTTAATATATATAGCAGTAGAAAAACTGCTAAAATTTTTTTTGAAAATTTAAGTAGAAAAACCTAGTCTTCAATAAACAAGGTTTTGTGTACTAAATTTTTCTTGGTGTATTTGAGGACCTTCCATATTGAGGCAGAGGTTGGGAGGTGAGCGGTCAGACAGAGTATGAAGGGACATGGATAGCAAACTGTGGTAGAGCTTTTTTTTTCCTGTATGCAGGGCAACTTCTATTGTTTTAGGTGCATGTTTGGTATAGACAGAAAAATCTGGGTTAGAATTTTGGTTAAATCTTGACATACACCATCAACTATGTGTGAATTTACATTTTGCTTTAACAGTACTACTAATGAACAGATTCTGAATAAGTACAGACATTGCAGCGATGTAAGTGACCTGTTTGTCTAACGGAATGTATCTGTTGCATTGCAGGACGTGTTAAAGGCATGCCAGGAGCAGATTGAGAGAGTGTTGATGAATAACCTGAGGGAGGGTCGTCAGCAGCAGCAGAAACAGCAGCAGCAGGAACAGGGTGGCCCGCGAAGCAAAGCACTTGATGACCAGGACCAGTCCAGCACCCCTACCGATGTACGAGACATCAACTTGTGAGCTTGCTGCAGGAACGCTGTGATCAGTCTTCAAGAAAAAAAAAACAACAAAAAACAAAAATGACAAAAAAACAAACAACCCCAACAAAAAGTGCTTGCTAGTCTTTGTAGAGTTTTATCTTCATTTTCCAGTAAAACAAAAAAAAACTCCCATAAATGACAAAAAAAGAAAAAAATCTAAGCTATTTTAGATACAAAAAATAGATATTTTTAAAATGATTTGATAATGATGCAAAAACCTCTACGGTGCCTCAGACTCTTAGAAGGGAAGCGTGTAGTATTTCGCAAACTCTTTTGATTGTGTAAACATAATATGATATTTAATGCAAAAGTGATAGCGTAAAGGGCTTTTCAAAATAGAGAGTCTACTGTATCAGACTGGCTTGAAAGGGTACAAAAAGTGGGGCTATGTTTTTTTTTTTTTCCTGTTTTGTTGTGATTTTTTTTTTTTTTTTTGGTTCATTTTGGAATGCCTGAACTTGAACACACATTGAGGTGCCATGAGTCTGAATGAACGCACCCATTCACTTGGCTGTGTACTAAGAGTGCATTAGGACCAGATTAAAAAGGAGTGGTGAGACACAAGTCTTATACTAAGAACGGAGGGCTCTTTTGCTAGGGCAACAGGGGTTTATATCACGAGAACAGACTATTAATATTATTTTAATATGATGATTATTATTATTATTCCTGTTAAACAAGCAAGTTATTGTCTCTTGATGTTAAAGTTACGGACACTTCAAATAAGCTTTTGTCAAGCTGCTTGTGTGCATGCATTTATGTGTGGTGTATGTTGGCTCATGTGCAAGCGTGTACAAGTTACCCTATATCAGGCACTCTTGTGTGAGTCATGTGGGCTTTGTTTAATCATCTATCTGCAAGTGTTTGGTCATAGAGGCGGATTCAGTGGTAGGCACATGGTCTGGACAGGGATAGCAAATGATTCCACGATGCTTCGAGGGCCTCCTGTATCAGTGCCTTATATTAAATGCTTTTATTTACTGGCCTGGAAACTGCTTGAGGGCTGGGCCCAACCCAGTGCACAGAACAAGAGGAGGCAAGAAAAGGGAGCGGACAGAGACGGCTACGTTCCCACATTTCTTCTAAAGGCAAGAAGAGTTGTTTTTAAAGTTTGTGGGTAAGGTTGTCCTTTGGGGCAGCCTCCCACTAAATATTACAGTTGTATTGTATACAGTTTATTACGTATTTTGTTGTGAGCGTGTTGAAGGAGCCTTAGGCTGATTTGTGTCTGGTCCCACCACCAGGGACCGAGAGAAGAGTCATGGAGTAGTTTGCAAACAAATTGCAAATTCGATTAGCAGTAAAGGAATGTGTAGGCCAGAATGATTGAGGATGATGACGATGAAGCTTGGTTAGTTTGAGGTGTGAAGCATGCTGCTGAGATGAGGATGATGATATGGAGTTAGGAGAAGCAGGAAAGGAGGAGAAAGGAGAAACAACAGCTATTATGGGTTCCATAAATCACCTGATATTTAAGATCTTTAATCTATTTGTCTGTTTACTTGTTTGTCCTTTAGTTTTTATGTCTTATGTTTGAATTACAGACCAGTATCTAAACCAGTTTCATTGATACTGCCAACTCATAACTGGGGAAGGTTACTCCATCGGTGACAGTTTAGAGAGCATATTTGCCATGGATAACAAATGGTTATAATAAAGGGGTCTTTTTTTTCCCCTTTTTGGGCTGGTTTCCCATGTTTAGATCATGGCATGTTTGATTCATTACAGCGTTAAAGCATTGGAAACCAATGTATGACAACAGCAACAAATTTAACAAAATAAAAAGACCAAAACACAGATCAAAATGGAAGAAAAAAAAAAAGTTTGTTGGTTTGCACGCAGTGCAACGCAGGGCAGTTTTCTTGCCATTTGAAAAGATGAACTTGTGCAACTGCACCAATGCAGAAAAAAAGTTTTATATAGTGCCTTGAGTCACCCTGTTTTGCTGAGCTTAACCATAAGATCCACTACCCAGCCATCTAAAATATGCTGCTTCCAAAGGTTGAACTGGCATGGGATTTGAAAACTTCCAAAAGTCATTACACAGCGTCCAAAAACAGGGTGCACTAGCAGCACAAAACGCCTTTCAAATGCTGAATTCTCATAGCTTACCTTGAAAAGGGGCAGTCGAGCTTAGGTTTTTGTCCGTCTACATATGCGTGCGTGTTTGTGTGCATGTCTTTCTGTGTGTAAAGGAGATGTTTACGTGTACTCATACGTTTCCTTTGCCCAGAAACGGTTCTTAGTGATGCTTGAGTTTCACAAGTCACATTTCCTACATCCTCACACCAAAACCCCTGTCAATCTTATTGTATTAAACTAGTCTGTCTTATTATTTTCCCAGCTCTGGTCTGAAAATGAATTACAGTACTGTTAACAGATTGTATGGGTGGCTGAGTTTGAAAATGGACTGAAGTTACATTCATTAAGGGGTATGATACTGTATTCCAAAGTGATGAGAGATGGAAAGGGTGTGAAGACAGCAATCAAGTGTCAATATTGTTATTGAGTTATGTTTTTTTTCCGCTGCTAAAAAGCTATGATTTTTTTTGTTTGTTTGTTTCATCTTATACACATAACATTACATAGTTGTGATGTCACATCGGTGTGCTGCTATTTTATAAACAATTGTATTATAATTATTTTACTGCTTACAGAATACTTTGAGAATACAGAAGTAGAGGGTAAAAGAAGAACATGAAATGAGTATCCGACTGGAAATGCTCTTTGTACAGTGTGCTCTTATAAAGGCATGTTTCTTTACCTTTTAGTCTTTTTTCCTTCTCTTCTTTCTCTGTCACATTCTGTAAGTATGGTATCTCTATACCTCAGGTTTACTGGACATAAAAGACTTTCCCATTACCTCACACAACTCACAACAGTTTTTTCCGGAACCTGGAAAGGACAGCACATAGAAGAGGTTATGATATTTCTGATGTAGTAAATACAGTTGGATTTAAATCGCTTACATGGCTCTCACCTAGACGTCAGAAATAGTGGATGGAGGAGGTCACAAACGATTGTCTTATGAACTTGGCCCATATCGGTGGAAATAAACCTGTATCAAATAAGCAACAACAATGAGAAAAGTCCTCCTTCCTCCACTGTAATCATGTACCTCAGTTATGTCTGTTGCACAACCTCTGTTCAATAAATATCTGCTTTAAAGAGTGTGGTGCTATGTTGGTCCTATGTTATTTTTCCCTTTTATTGGCAATGTTAATGGTAAAAATAACAATGGGAATCTATCCAGGATGCTATAACCTGGTAGAGAATGACTGTAAAGATTGAGTGTGGATAATCAGAAAGACTGGGTGAAAATGAAACATTTCATAAATGAAACAGGTTGAAAAGGTTTTGTGTTCAACCATGTTTCCTTGCATAATTATCCGCTAAATAATTATATCTAAGTCGGAAGTTGTTACAACTGATTTTTAAGAGGGTAAAGTCATTATAGGGCTTGGCAACTGTGGATATTCTTTGGATTTCTGTTGAACTCAAATTTTTCATTGAGAGCATTAATGAAGTTAAAGGAGAGGACATGCTGTATGCTAAGGTCAATAAACTTACCATGAAATAAGTAGTCTCCTGTTCTTATTTCAGTACGAACTGTGGTGGTGAACATTTTTATAAACGTCTATATTTTTACAACTGAATAGCTGGTGAGTACTTAAAAATATCACAATTCAAATAAAAAACCTATTTGTCGAGTTAAATGCAAACGATATACAGTCCAAAATAAAACCGTGACAAACTTTATACAATTTTAAAGCCCGCCACGCGCCACTGGCGCCAATTACTGCAAGCTACGTCAGGTGAGCGAAGTGACTGTGTAGCCGATGTCCGATTCGTTAACGAATCATTCTTTTGAGTTGAATCTTTTCAAGGATTCAGTTGAGCTGGTGCACATCTCAACGTTTAGTTTTACGAATCGGAGAATGTTAAACACACTGGGAATATGTATATGGCTTAATTATGACAGCTTTATCAACAAACTTACTTCTTAATGATGAATCGCTGAATTGTTTTTGAACCGTTCAAAAGAACCGATTTTCCAAACCGAGTCGGACCTACCAGCCATGCGTACGAACTTCCGGTAAAAATCAAGCACGGAGAAAAGCCAAGAGCTGTCAGTGGTGTCACCCCACAGCAGCAAATATAGGCGCATATTTAAAAACGCAAGGGGTGTGACTGCTTCTGGTTGTCTCCGGGATCAATGAATGAGCATCTATAACCTCACAACGCTGTTAACGGCATCTTTATAGCTGCAGCAATGCTTGCTTTTGGTTTAACGATAGTCCGACAGTAAGTTGGCTTTTCTGTCTTGTTTGCCTAATGAAAAATATGTTCTGCAACTATTCTGCATTACAAACTCATCACTGCATATTATTGATTCAGCAATTGTAATATGAGAGGATAGTTTTAAATTAAAACTATACTTTGCTAGAAGTAGTTCTAAATATAGCACTATTATGCTACACTCGGCGTTATAGAACGGTATTAATACATGAGGGCTGTCTGACATTTAGTCGAGTTTAAATATGCTAGTGGGAATTTAGTTTAAACTTTACTGGGCTCCTAGTCCTCATATATCATGTTACTTTTATCTGTTAGCTATGCTTAAAGGGCAATATGAATCCCTCTTCCAGTGAAAGGTCAAGGGCTTGATGTAACTCCTATAAAAAAAAAGAGTCCTACCCTCACTGTGTCCATGTTAAATAGACATAGTTATATTCAATTTATATAGTTTTGTTTTTTATTTTATTTATCACTATTACTTTTCGTTTACCAGTGGTGAGACGCAGTGCAACAAAGATGGCCTTTTACAAGGTAATTTTTACAAAAAGAAACAAATACCTTTTATCCATAACTATCAGTACCCCTGCATGTTTGCAGGCATGGCTTTAGTTATTAGCATTTTTATCTCAGCTCATGCTCCACAAACTATAACTATAATTTCTTTGCTTTTAGGCCAGAAAATAGACTCACCGCTTTCTGAAATTGGGATCCGGCAATCTGAGGCTGCTGGCCAGTACCTCAGGGATCTAAAATTCACAAATGTGTTTGTCAGTGACATGAAACGTGCCAAGCAGGTAAGTAGAAACATACTAGTAGAAGTCTAGTAGAACATACCAGTTTGCCACAGGTAGAGGGAGATGTTTCTCCACAAAATAAAATTCTGGGTCAATTGAGCTGGAAAGGCATGTTTCCCTGGATAAGAGTCAGTAAGCATTACAGCAATATACTTATGTGAGTCTTAAGTATTTTGAATATGATAAAGAAACCATCAATAACAGTCAAACCATATGTTAACCGACAATATCTGTTAATTTGCAGTATGCATCTTTTGCAAATGTTATTGTTATAAGTTTGCACATGCCCACTGAAGTTATAATAATTTCTAACTAGTGTGTCCTAGTTTCTTGAAGCAAATATAACTTTCATTGTGTTTGTTGACTCCTTATCTTTCCTTTAGGATGAATAATAACGTCTTTTTGTAAAATTACAGACTGCGGAGATCATTTTGAGGAACAACAGAACCTGCCACGATATAGAACTAGTCGCAGATCCATCACTTAAAGAGAGAGTAAGTACAGACTACAGCTTGACAATATTAGTCAAATCAGAGTCTGATCAGACTGTGTCCTTTCAGAGTAACTTTTCATATCCATCTCAGAACTATTTTTTTCCTCCAGAGTTTCGGTGTAGCTGAGGGAGGTCGAGTCATAGAAATGAAAAACATGGCTAAAGCAGCCGGGCAGCCTTTACCAGAGTTCACTCCACCTGAGGGAGAAACCATGGAGCAGGTAACATGAATCGCACTTATGTCAAAACATAAATAATAGTCAGTATAGCTGGTTTGGGATGAAAGAAAACAGCCACTCTAAATGGCAACACTGTGCATAAATGGAGTTATACTAGAATACAATAGTCCATGTCCTATTATGTTCCATGTATTTGTAATATTTTAAAATTAATTAATAAAAAAAAATGATTATCAATAAATAAAACCATTTTCAGGTGAAGGTGCGAATCAAGGATTTTCTCAAGTCTATGATCCAGCGAATAGCTAATGACCATCGAGACAAAGTACAAGATGGTGAGACAGATGAAACCGATTGGGCTCCTGCAGGACTCCCAGATGACGGAGTCATGAATGTGCCTGTCCATGCCCTGGTTGTTGGCCACGGGGCTTATATGAGCATAATGATGCGGCATTTTTTTGAGGACCTGAAGTGCCCCGTTACCCGTTGTTTAGACCCAGCTCAACAGTTTTCCATCTGCCCCAACACCGGAATGTGCCGTTTTATTATCACTTTGAAATGTGGTAATGCGGGTCTTGCATTTTCAGACATGAAATGCGTGTTCATCAACAGAAGAGATCACATCAGGACTGATTAAAAACAGCAATATATAAATAGAAAAGGCAATAAAATGTTTACATGTCAATGTTAAAGCACTTTACCCTGATTCATCATACAGAATTTTGTGATACATCAACTTTTGGAAAGACAACCAACAAATATCTGATTTGACTTATACAGATTGTAAACTTATGAATACTATATTGTATACCATTCAGACACTGGCAGTATTAAATACAGGGGAGTATTTGTGTGTAAGTAAGTTATTGATTTATTTTTTAATGCTATAAAAGTGTAACTGTTAACTAAATAAATGTGTCCTACATCTATGTTGTTGTGTTTATATATACACCGACCAGGCATAACATTATGACCGGTGAAGTGAATAACACTGATTATCTCTTCATCACGGCACGTGTTAGTGGGTGGGATATATTAGGCAGCAAGTGAACAGTTTGTCCTCAAAGTTGATGTGTTAGAAGCAGGAAAAATGGGCAAGCGTAAGGATTTGAGCGAGTTTTGACAAGGGCCAAATTGTGATGGCTAGGCGACTGGGTCAGATCATCTCCAAAACTGCAGCTCTTGAGGGGTGCTCCTGGTTTGCAGTGGTCAGTATCTATCAAAAGTACTCCAAGGAAGGAACAGTGGTGAACCCGCGACAGGGTCATGGGAGGCCAAGGCTCATTGATGCACGTGGGGAGCGAAGGCTGGCCTTATGGTCCGATCAAACAGACAAGCTACTGTAGCTCAAACTGCTCAAGAAGTTAACGCTGGTTCTGATAGAAAGGTGTCAGAATACACAGTGCATCACAGTTTGTTGGGTATGGGGCTGCATAGCCGCAGACCAGTCAGGGTGCCCATGCTGACCCCTGTCCACTGCTAAAAGCGGCAACAGGGGGGCATGTGAGCATCAGACCTGGACCACGGCGCAATGGAAGAAGGCCTGGTCTGATGAATCACGTTTTCTTTTACATCACATGGATGGCCGGGTGCATGTACGTCGCTTACCTGGGGAACACATGGCACCAGGATGCACTATGGGAATAAGGCAAGCCGGCGGAGGCAGTGTGATGTTTTGGGTAATGTTCTGCTGGGAAACCTTGGGTCCTGCCATCCATGTGGATGTTACTTTGACACGTACCACCTACCTAAGCATTGTTGCAGACCATGTACACCCTTTCATGGAAATGTATTCCCTGCTGGCTGTGGCCTCTTTCAGCAGGATAATGCTCTCTGCCACAGAGCAAAAATGGTTCAGGAATGGTTTGAGGAGCACAACAACGAGTTTGAGGTGTTGACTTGGACTCCAAATTCCCCAGATCTCAATCCAATCAAGCATCTGTGGGATGTGCTGAAAAACATGTCTGATATATATACTGTATATATAAACATGGCTTGTGGTTTATGCATTTTATGCATTTATGCGTTTATGCATTTATGGCCACAATTAGGTAACTAGGTAATTTGGTTTGCGAGAACCAGACAATACAAGACACTTTTAACACCATTTAAAAAAAAATCTTCAATCACAAAATATATGACTGAAAAAATAGTCTTTTATTCAACTGAAAGTCACAAAATGTAAAACTGCATGCATGTTATATATATATATATATATATATATATATATATATATATATATATATCATTGAAATCACAGCAGATGAACCCAAAACCAAATGCATTGCTTGTGTATTTATTCTTGTGTACTTTTAAAATTATGTGCAAGAACACAAGATTTTTATGTATGCATTTGTGCCTCATATTTGCATAACAGTTGCAGAGTGTCCTGACATGTACTTCAGCAGCACAGAACAGTCAATATTGAAGATATTCAGTAACTCTGACCTCATTTTAAGGTGTTTGTTGAGGGAAGGTTTGAACTAATTGATTTCAATAAACTCATGCACACAAATCTGTTGACAAAAGAAAGTATAAGTTGTTGGTTATACACAGTTTACACACTGTTTGACTCTTAAAATTACATCATCACTAAAAATAGACATCAACAAGTCCAGCTGATACAGTCCAATGCAAATGGCCACATTAGTTTTAAATGGGGTGCATGTGTAGATAATCCAAGAGAGATGCATGACACAGAATTAACAAGCAAATAACTTTGAATAAACAACAGAAACCATAAAGTAAGAATACAGTGTTCACAAAAACGCTGTATTATGATGCCAGGCCAGTAGTTGGCGATGTCACTTTGTAAAGAAAAACTTTGTGCATATAGACTGAACACATAATATGCATGCGCATGACATCACCAATTTCACAAATTTGCATTTTTGTAGTTTACACAGAGACAATAACGTTTTCAAAAGTTTTCAGGCCCCCAAAATGTCATTGTTGTATAAATGAACGACCAATCGCATAAAACGTTTTCAGTTTTTAGTTGAAAAGGGTGTCGTGTAAACGGCCCCTCAAACACACTGAAAACATATCCATTACAATATCTTTATACTGATATTTATTATCATTGTACTCAATTATCATCATCATCAACCATTAATCTTGAGATCTAGAAAGTCTTGTTTCAAAAATATAAAAGTGTCATTACCTCTAAACAACAATTTAATCATACCATACATACATGGTTTCTTTTCATATAATGTGCTGGGAAACTTATGAGAAACTAAATTTAAGAAATTTAATCTGTCACTCTATCACATATAACATTAACAAAAATAATATGAATATGAATCCTGGTAATACTATCTTAAGAAATCCTAAAAAGATGTTCATTTAAAAGGTAATTGAATTAAAGCATACAATTAAAAAAATATTTCAATTTCTATTTAGATTAAAGACATCAATATAAAATATAATAAATAAAAACATATCAATTCAATAAATAATTCAGTAGAGGTGGCCAGCACCATCTCATATATGTTTGAAACTATGACATTTAGGTCTACTGTCGACACATGAAATATAATTATGCATATTGCAGACTACCAACTGCATATAATTCTAGTATTTCATTATATTTCCTACATCGATCACTGAAAAAGGTTCTTGCACAGTTCTGATGAAAACAACGTCATTGCCACAGTATTGCAGAGTAGTTTAAATTTTAACTGACTTAAAAAGGTGAAAGGACTGACAAGCAGTGACCTAAACTAGCCTCACTTACTGAGCTGAAAAAGAGGCCCTGGATTGCATCATATACAATTGCTGGATATATGCTTCCATGGAGCCATTTGCTTTCTTAACGTTACATTATAAGTTCTTCAGATCGGTGTATTGTTTTTAGGTAGGCTATCATCCAAAAAGAGAACCTTCCAATGTAGTTTAACCCTCAGATGGTTTTCTTTGGCACGAGGCTGTGAAACCGTTTAGGAACCTTTATTTTTAAGAGGTCGGTAATTTGTTCAGAACTGATCAAATGGTGCAACTTGCTTGTTTTTCTTTTCTTTTTGTAAATGTGGACTGACTGGGCTCTTGGAGAGCAGCACGTGTAAAGGGTCATCATAGGAAGTGATGGTCTCTTTAGAAACATTACCGCTGCGTTCTCGCTCTCGGTTTGGTCTTCGATAATTGGTGGTCCTCGACTTGGGATTCTCAGATCCCAAAGGATCAGATGGGTCAATATTTTGGCTTCTTCTCTGCCTGAGATGTGTTTTATGGTTGTTTGATTGCAGAGAAAGAGGTAATTCTGCACTATAAGCCTCGATGTGGCTTTCAGCTCCAAAAAGCTTGATCGGTGCATCGCTCCTCCATGTAGATTGATAGGAATTCTTTCTTGGAATTGTTTTAAAGCAGTCCTTATTAATGACATCAACCTGAGGATAACAGACATCACATTTTCAGGATTCTTTGATGAACAGAAAGTTCAAAAGAACAGAATTTATTTGGAAAAATAACTCTTTTGTAACATTATAAATATCTATAAATATCTAATTCTTATTAATTAAAAAAAAATACTCACCCCAAACGTTTGAACAGTACTGTAATTAAAAGTTATTTGGTATTGGAATTTATTATTATTATTTGTTATTTAAGGCTTTTATCCATAATAAATATAATATGTATTAATACATAACATAGTAATTATGATAAAGCTGTAAAATTAGGTATTTATCACTATTAAAATTGATTAAACAAATTTAAAAAAAACTCATACTTACTGAAATATATGGCTTTTTGGTTGTATCCAAGCGCATTATATTATTATTTTTCATATCAAGTACTGAAAAGCAGTCCTTGCTTCTTTTCTTCAGTAAAATATATCCTTTATAAAATAAAAAGTATTTTTAAATATGATTAAAAGTCAAGAAATGGTCCTTTTTGAGTAAAAAAAACAACAACAAAAAAACAAAAAAACACAAAACCTTACCGTTTGACTGTTGATGAATGCCTTTCCTCATCCTATTTCTACATGTATTCTTCAGGAAATAGCTGCTGATCTTGGCCTCCATATCCCTCTGATTTTCACTTGTTGAATCTGTTTGGATGGTTTCCTTTTGTATAGGATGACAAGTTATTAGTGTGCAGATGCTTAGAGCTGCCAGACAGAGAAGATGGGCCGTGTGCATGATCAGACTGGATCAGGCAAGAGTTCAGGATACAGTGAGGCATCTCACTGCTAGTTTATATAACTGGGCGAACATTAGTTCAAAAGGCATGTTTGCCAACCAAGAACTATAACCTATGATCACATAGCCTACAACTGGCAGTTGTAACCAAATTATCTTGCTGTCAAGTTATTTGATTTGGGAATTTTACATATTTTACAACATCTTTTAAAGGGATAGTTCACCCATAAATGAAAATTATCCCATGATTTACTCACCCTCAAACCATCCTAGGTATATATGACTTTCTTCTTTCAGACGAATACAATCTGGGTTATATTACAGTTGTTTTTATTCGCTTTTCAAGTAAGGTGTACATTTTCAAAACTCTTAGTACAAAAATCCAAACTGATCACACTTGTAACACAGCTAGTCATTCTTTCAAAACCTGATGTAATGCTTTCATTCAGTGGCACATATCTTCAGTCCACATAATCATTGTTTCAAAAGCAAGATTATTGTAATATGTAATGAGAACATTTGGTTTAATCACCGAAACACAGTGTGATCTTTCAGTTTAGTATTTTAAACAATCAGCTCATCCAACAGCAAACAATGCAAGATACATGTTTCAAATCTCCCTCGTTGCTGAATTATCTACAGTAACACAGGCTACATATGCCTCATTAGAAAATACACTTAAATGACCTAACTTATGTAATTTAATCCATGATGTTTGTAATAGTATTCAGTGTGTTATCTGGTGAATGTTCTCACTGTACGCTCTAAAAAAAAAAAGGTTCTATATGGCACTAAAAATGGTTCTTGGCTCGTAGGGGAACCTTTTTAAGTGCTATATAGCACCAATCTTGGTGCTTCAGTGGTTCTTCATCGGTATAGAAATATATTGGTGTACCAAATGATTGATTGATTAACCATTAAGATCAGTGGATTAAATAACAGACACGAGTATTAAACTGAACGAGAAGAGATGCAAATCAAAAGTTTGATTGTAAGAGCTTTATGAAAGGCAGTTTCTGTGAATGAAACATTTATAAAGATGAAACACTTATTTTGTGTAGTGAAAAGGATACTTTGTGGTTTTGTGTATTGTACTAACACAATTGAAAATATGCTGAAATGTTTGAAAAAAGTGCACTTTTGATGATCTGTTGTGATTTTAGCACTACGAGTTTTGAAAATGTACACCTTGCTTGTGAAAATAGTATCAAAGTGAATAAAAACAACTGTAAAAGGCGGCCTAATGTTGGTAGGCTGATGGATGCCACATTGGCAAAGGTGTTATTGTTCTCCTCAATTGCCTGCTTTATTTCTGACAGCCGTATATCATTCCTGGCCCTCACCATTTCCACCACTGCCCACTCTTGCTGGTCGGTCAGCACACGGCCACGGCCACCGCTATGGGGTTTTCTGTCAATTCTAAGCATAGAACAGACTATCCTGTCATTAGATCATACTGTACGAATACTGTAACATGTCTGATGAATTGATCTGCATTGCAATTTACTCTAAATGTAATAGTATACATCCTCCACACTTACCGGTTTTCTTGGCGAAAAGTTCGGAGGATAGAATTGACAGTTGATCTTTTTAGATTTGGATCAACTAATCTGCCACAGTAAGGCCTCGGTTCACCCCATGATCAACGATGATGGCCCGGACTTCATTAGAGACAACAGTTCTGTCTCCCTCTCTCTGATGACCAACCCTTTGACGGGCCCCATGCCCACCTCTCTGACCTCTCTGTTGGGGCCCATACCCACCTCTCTGACCTCTCTGTTGGGGCCCATGCCCACCTCTCTGACCTCTCTGTTGGGGCCCATGCCCACCTCTTTGACCTCTCTGTTGGGGCCCATGCCCACCTCTCTATTGGGGCCCATGCCCACCTCTCTGACCTCTCTGTTGGGGCCCATGCCCACCTCTTTGACCTCTCTGTTGGGACCCATGCCCACCTCTCTGACCTCTCTGTTGGGGCCCATGCCCACCTCTTTGACCTCTCTGTTGGGACCCATGCCCACCTCTCTGACCTCTCTGTTGGGGCCCATGCCCACCTCTTTGACCTCTCTGTTGGGGCCCATGCCCACCTCTCTGACCTCTCTGTTGGGGCCCATGCCCACCTCTCTGACCTCTGACCTCTCTGTTGGGGCCCATGCCCACCTCTCTGTTGGGGCCCATGCCCACCTCTTTGACCTCTCTGTTGGGGCCCATGCCCACCTCTCTGACCTCTCTATTGGGGCCCATGCCCACCTCTCTGACCTCTCTGTTGGGGCCCATGCCCACCTCTTTGACCTCTCTGTTGGGACCCATGCCCACCTCTCTGACCTCTCTGTTGGGGCCCATGCCCACCTCTTTGACCTCTCTGTTGGGGCCCATGCCCACCTCTCTGACCTCTCTGTTGGGGCCCATGCCCACCTCTTTGACCTCTCTGTTGGGGCCCATGCCCACCTCTCTGACCTCTCTGTTGGGGCCCATGCCCACCTCTTTGACCTCTCTGTTGGGGCCCATGCCCACCTCTCTGACCTCTCTGTTGGGGCCCATGCCCACCTCTTTGACCTCTCTGTTGGGGCCCATGCCCACCTCTCTGACGGATCCCTTGTCCACAAGCTCTTCCTATTCCTTGCTGTCTATCCTGCTCCATGTTGAAAGAAATTGCCAGTGTTTACACCCCCACTTTTATATAGTGACCAATTGTGGTTACCACGTGAAATCAATTAGCAATAACGAGTATTCATCATGTGTGGTTACACATAATTTGTTTGTACAAACACATTTTTATTGCTGTAGTTCTCAAAATTCATATACTGTATATTGCTGACAAACCAATTTAAAATCTATAGTTTTACCAAACGGTTCAGTGATTAACCATTAAGATCAGTGGATTAAATAATAGACAAATGTATTAAACTGAACGAGAAATGATGCAATTCAAAAGTTTGATAATAAGAGCTTTATGAAATGCAGTTACTGTGAATGAAACATTTATAAAGATGAAACACTTATTTTGTGTAGTGAAAAGGATACTTTGTGGTTTTGTGTATTGTACAACCCCAAATGAGAAAAAGTTGTGTAAGACCGCATGAATTCGCTCCAATGATCGGTAGCGAACCGCGGTGAAGGCCTTACGCGTTCAGTGTCTCAGCTGGAAGAATGGATTTGATTATAATATTCTTTATCTGACTCCATTTCATTTAGTGGTCGCATTTAGAAGAGAATCCCAACCGATTGTTTGGTCATCTATATTTGGTAGTTAATCATACATTTGATCGTTCCGTTTTAACCCTTTGTTACAATTATAACGTTCCACATTGGAGATAGTTAATAATTACAGATTAATTCAGAAAGGATCAAAATGTAACAATTTATTAACAATCAAGTAAATGTAAAATGTCAATTACATCATAGACATAAATCTCTTCTAAAAGGAAACACAAATTCTGGTTATGGTTACACTTAAAATCGTTTCAAATAAATGTAAAACATAAACCCTTAATTATGCTCTGTAGGCCTCTGCCTAGAATGTTACCTGTGAGAGAGAGAGATAGAAAGAGAGAAAGAGAGAGAGAGAGAGAGAGAGAGAGAGAGAGCTAAAGAATAGCTCTCTCCAGAGAAAGCCAGAGAAACCAAAGAGAGCGAGCTACAGATGAAATTCTCTTTTATCCTCTTCCCTGATGTCACCAAATTCAAACCTGACTCTTGTAAAACTGACCAATCAGACCAACCCGTGAGACATTTGAAAATAACCAATCAGACAAAACTTCCCCCATTGTATCAAAGGTGCGAAAACCTGTTGGCCAGCCGGCCAATCATTCTTTTGTCTTTCTAACTCAACCTGGCCCTTCTGATGGCGTTAAGGGGGAAGGGGTTGAGTCAATTTCAATATCTTGATCACGACGATGGCAGTTAACAGCAAAGCAGAGGATTTTGTTCCATTTCAAATATCTTTGATTATTTTCCACCTTACAGTTGGGACAGTATGGAAAACGCAAAAAAAAAAAAAGAAGTGATTTCTACATTTACTTTGACTTGTATTTCATTGCAGACAATATGAACACAAAATATTTCATGTTTTGTCTGGTCAACTTCATGTAATGTGTAAATATGCATCCTTTCCTGTCATTCCGACCTGCAACACATTTCAAAAAAAGTTGGGACAGTAAAGCATTTACCACTTTGTAATGTTGCCATTCCTTTTCACAACACTTAAAAGACGTTCAGGGACTGAATACACCAAGTGATGAAGTGTTTCAGATGTAATTTTGTCCCATTCTTCCTGCAAACAAGTCTTAAGGTGGGCAACAGTACGGGGTCTTCGTTGTCCACACATTCTCTATTGGAGACAGGTCGGGACTGCAGGCAGGCCAGTCAAGTACCCGTACCCTCTTCCTCCGCAGCCAGGACTTTGTAATGTGTGCAGAATGTGGTTTTGCATTGTTGAAATATGCATGGACATCCCTGGAAAAGATGTCTTCTTGAAGGCAGCATATTATGCTCCAAAATCTCTATGTACTTTTCAGCATTAATGGTGCCTTCACAGAAGTGCAAGTTACCTTTGCCAAGGGCACTGACACAACCTCATACCACGACAGACCCTGGCTTTTGGACTTGTTGCTGGTAACAGTCTGGATGATCCTTTTCTTCTTTGGTCCGGAGCACACGGCGTCCATTCCTCCCAAAAAATACCTGAAATACTGATTCATCTGACCACAGTACACGTTTCCACTGTGTGATGGTCCATCCCAGATGCCTCCGAGCCCAGAGAAGTCGACGGCGCTTCTGGACACTGTTAACATAGGGCTTCCTTTTGGCACAGTACAGATTTAACTGGCATTTGTGGATGTAACTACATATTGTGGTACTTGACAAAGGTTTGCCAAAGTAGTCCTGAGCCCATGTGGTGATATCGCTTATAGATGAATGACGATTCTTGATGCAGTGCCGCCTGAGGGATCGGAGATCCCGATCTCCGAGGTTGTTCAGCTTAGGCTTGCGCCCTTGTCCTTTACGCACTGAAATTCCTCCAGATTCCTTGAATCTTTTAATTATGTTATGCACTGTTGAATGTGAAATATCCAAATCTCTTCCTATCTTTCTTTGAGGAACATTGTTTTTAAACATTTCAATAATTTTCTCACGTATTTGTTGGCAAACTGGCGATCCTCGGCCCATCTTTGCTCCTAAAGGATTAGACCTTTCTTGGATGCTGCTACTATCAAATCATAATTACAATCACCTGTTGACATCACCTGTTTCAAATCACATCATTATTTAACCATTTTACCTCATTACTAGCCCTAAATTGCTCCTGTCCCAACTTTTTTTGAAATGTGTTGCAGGTCTGAATGACAGGAAAGGATGCATATTTACAGTTGACCAGACAAAACATTAAATATTTTGTGTTCATATTGTCTGCAATGAAATACAAGTCAAAGTAAATGTAGATATCACTTCTTTTTTTTTGCATTTTCCATAATGTCCCAACTTTTTCTGATTTGGGGTTGTACTAAGACAATTGAAAATATGCTGAAATGTTTGAAAAAAGTGCACTTTTGATGATCTGTTGTGATAAGTATAGTACTATGAGTTTTGAAAATGTACACCTTGCTTGTGAAAATAGTACCAAAGCGAATAAAAAAAACTGTAAAAAAAATATCATTGCTCTTCCCAGCTTTATAATGGGAGTGAATGGCGGTCCTGATTTTGAAGTCCAAAAAAGTGCATCCATCCATTAAAAAAGTAATCCACACGAGTCCAAGAGGTCTTCTGAAGTGAAGCGATGGGTTTTTGAAAGAAAAAATATCCATATTTAAAACTTTATAAACCAAAATAACTAGCTTACGGCAGACGGCCTACGCAAGTCGACTTACACCAAAAGAGTAATTTGTGATGCAATGTATGATGTAGGATGTAGGAGTAGTGTAAGCTTTGACACCTCTCGCGATTCAAACAAATAGGGCTGGGCAACAAAATGAAGCTCCTTTTCTCTTATATCGAAATCCTCCGACACTTCTATTTAAAAATTCTACTTCTAATTTGTGACCGGTGTTTTGTTTTGCTTTTGTGTTTGTCGATACGACATGTGTCAGGTCAGGGGTTACCCTTTCTCTGTAAAACAGTGCATACGACCGTCTGTACAGAAATAAAAGCACAGAAATATTAGTTTATAAAGTTTTAAATATGGATATTTTTCTTACACAAACGCATCGCTTCGCTTCAGAAGGCCTTTATTAACCCCTCATAGCCATGTGGATTACTTTTATGATGGATCATGGATGCACTTTATTGGGCTTCAAAATTTCAACCCCCATTCACTGCCATTATAAAGCTTGGAAGAGACAGGGCATTTTTAATAAATCAGACTCTATTCGTCTGAAAGAAGAAAGTCATACCTGGCTTGAGGGTGAGTAAATCGTGGGGTAATTTTCATTTTTGGGTGAACTATCCCTTTAATTAGTCTGAAATGGCTATACTGCAAGTTGTCCTTTTTATATTATTTATTATCATTTAAGCTATTAATGTGTTAACACTTTACAATATGGGTTTCATTACAGTAAGGTGTGGAGGCCATAAAGGTGGTGGGAAAAATCCATCGCAAAATTTTAGGGTTCACCCAAGAACTGAAATGTTATTTTTTTCATTTGCATATTATTTTTTCTCTCATTTTGTTTTTTTCTTCACTATGTCCCTTTAGGGACTCCGTAGTACGGCTACATTAATTAAAATCCAACAAACAACAATAATTCTACAGCATTTAACCTATTAATCTTTGTTGATGATAATATTAGCATTTACTAATACATTTTTTATATAATAGTTGTAGGCCTATCTGTTAATATTAGTCATGCGAACTAACAGAATGCGAACTAACTCAACCTAAATGCTGTAAGAATAGTTAATGCACTAACTAATGTTAACAAATGAAACCTTTAAGTGTTACCATATGTTTTAGGCTACTTATTGTTATTTTATGTTATTACTATTGATTTGTTTGCTCATTCTGTGCATAAACAAGCATGTGAAATTAAATTTAAAACACACAGGATGGTAATTTTACTTTAAAAAAAATAAAGCACTGAATTATATGAGAATCTTATGCATTTCTGATTTTGACCACACGAGGAGGCTCTAACCCAACAAAAACTATCCACTTTTTTAAAAGCCAAATTATTAAACCATAACTAAAGAATACAGCAAAAACACAGAGGCTAAAAAACAACCTTTTATTTTCATCTCAGTAATACAGTTGGCTGCTGTGCACAGCACATACGTATAAAAATAAAAGGAAACATTTTCGTAATATATTAGAATTCTTACTCATTTTTTTTTTTTTCATTTTTTCATTTTTTTTTTTTCAGAGAACAAAATGATTGGCAAAAAGTTTGTTGTCTCCAACAAATCGTACAATCATTTCAACAAATTGGAACTAAGGCAGAAGGTGAGGTATATGTTAGAAAATAGGAGGGGAATTTGGAGGGGGCGTCTGCCCCTCAGTGCAGGAATACAAAACTGAGGAAAAACAAAGGCTGCATACGTACAAGGACACGCACACATGCACCACCCCTTACAATCATCTCAAAAGCCGCAAATGGGGCCATTTCAAAGCTGGAGACAAACAAAGTACAGTACAAAGAAACTGGTGGAACTTACATGAGAAATAGCTGTTTCTGTATAAGCACTTAGTTTAGAGGGCCTAACTTCTAGATACAACATCCATCCCACATTTTGCATTAAAACCATGCAAAATTCTATTCACCTAAGTATAAAGAGATCAGAAATGTGACGGAGGACAGGGTACAGTGAAGATACATATCAATAAATTAACATCAGTCATCACATACATAAAAAAGCAGTCATTTTGACAGTTTCATTAAAGCGATCACATTGCATGCCATTTTGGGGGTACAAAGAATTTTAAATCTCTAGTTCATATTTTCAACATAATACAGCTGAAAATCTCTCTTTATACCCAGAACACTCAATAAAAGAGCTTACCCATATTGTTTCAGTTTTGCTTAGTTCACCCCAAAAGAAAATTAAGATTCTGTCATTATATACTCGTTCTTCTTCTGTGGAACATCATTTTACAATGAAAGTCAATGGGGTCCAAAACAACATTTGAACAATGAACAAAAACATACTTGAAAGTATCTTTCTTAATGTTTCACAGAAGAAATAATATCACAAGTTTCGAACGACATAAATCATTTTTGGGTGAACTATACCCTTGAGGAAAAAGTCTCGCACACACACCATAAGCATATAGTACAATGTAAATATCAATGTACCTGGCTCAAACATCCCAGCTATAACTGTTATAAAAATAACATCCTTCTCTTTTGTAGCATTCATGTCTCAAAATGTCAAGTAGAAGCATTAATGCAAGAGAAAGCAAGGTTAATATGTACTAACCAGTGCAGTGATTATTCTCTCCTGCGCATTGCAGCTGTGACAGAAATCCAATATGTGTTCTAACATGACGTGTTTTGCACAAAAGATACAAGGGTATTGTAGCAATGATATAAACAGATCTTGATTATTGCGGTCTGAGCAGCAACCTAGATGGAAAATGAACAGATTCTCCTTGAAAAAATAAGAGCCTCAGCCTTTGTTTAACTTCAATATTATTTGAATTTAAAGGGACAGTTCACCCAAAAATGAAAATTAGCCCATGATTTACTCACCTTCAAGTCATCCTAGGTGTATATGACATTCTTCTTTCAGACGAATACAATCAGAGTTATATATATAAAAAAATGTCCTGGCTCTTCCAAACATTATAATGGCAGTGAATGGCTGTTTCTGTTTTGAAGTCCATAAAAGTGCATCTATCCATCATAAAAGAGCTCCACACGGCCACGGGGTTAATAAAGGCCTTCTGAAGCGAAGCGATGCGTTTGTGTAAGGAAAAAATATCCATATTTAAAACTTTACAAACTGTAATCTCTACGCGCGTTCACGAGAGACTGGTGTTCCAGCATATGACGTAGGATGCTCCGGTGAGAATATGCTAGTTCTCGCTGAGTACTGAATCTCAGTACTTAAGTAAAAGTACAAATACCCAGAGATATATTTACTTTAGTAAAAGTAGAAGTACCACAATGACAACCCTACTTAAGTAAAAAAAAAGTACCTGATTTTAAATGTACTTTAAGTATTTAAAGTAAAAGTACTTGCATAATAATTTAATGTCTCTTAATGTCTATATTCTAATAATAAAATAAATAAAAAAACAGTATGGCCTGTGGCTTTTTAACCATCTATGGCCCAGTTTACATTCTGACTTACAATTCTGGTTATCAATCAGGGTGATCTGCAGAGTTAAATATCATTATTCTGAAGCAATATTCTCACCAGTGTTCAATCAGCTTTGACGTATTTAAATCTGCATATTTATGATATTTTTACCTTTTATAAAGGGCATTTTCCCCCTAACCTTTTTAAATATAGGATAAGCTTCAGCTTTCATTTTATATTCTTAAATTTGATCAATACATTAAATTAGAATAAGACAACATAGGGCTGTTACCAATCAAATTAAACAATTTACACTGAAAAATTACAACTGCATTAAATAATGTTATGAGATTGTTTTAAATATTTTTGGGAACACAAATAAGAAATTTTGGAAAGAATGTTTAAACATAACTAAACTATAATAAACTGCCAGTAGGTGGCGGCAGATCTTAATGAGTGAATAATTTAGTCGATTCGTTCAAACGGCTGAATCGTTCAGGAATGAGGCAGTAGTTTATGAACAGGTCATTGAATCTTTGATTCAACCGATTAATTCAAACACTGAATCATTCAGTAACGCTCTGTTGCTGTGAGACGCGTTATGGTTCTGATGTGATCTTTGTTTGGAACTATTTTCGCTGCTGGAATAGAACAAAAACAGTCCATATTGCATCTAAAATGTAAGTGACTTTTTGTTAATTAATTGTTTATGGAACTGTCAGTGTCATATGAAATCAGTGTCACATTTTCAGTCGTGGTGGTATTCAGGAAAACAACACTCTTGGTCGTGTGATGTTTTTAACTGTATTATATGTTATAAATATAAAAACTCCACATTTTGAATCGTTACTGCAGTATGTGACTGAGTTTCTCTGAGTGAGAGGCGCTCATTTGTTTCCATTTCTCCTCATGAGGCTGCGTGAGCCTCAACAGCGCAACCTTGTCAGTTCATTAAGAGGACACGCGTTAATGTCGAGCCCTGAAACAGATCAGAAAATGTAACGGAACGTTGTAGAAATGTAGTAGAGTAGAAAGTATAATAATTGTTGCAAAATGTAACGAAGTAAAAGTAAAAAGTATGCCCTATTTATTCTACTTAAGTAAAGTACAGCAGATACGTGAAAAATTTACTAAGTAGCCTAACAAAGTATTTGTACTTCGTTACATTCCACCACTGCTCGCGAGTAGCAAGTTTTGCGCTACACTACGCCTGCATCCTATGTCATACACTGGAACGCCAAAAAAGCTTGTGAAAAATAATAGTGTTTTCTTACACAAACACATCACTTCGCTTCAGAAGGCCTTTATTAACCCCCTGGAGCCGTGTGGAACACTTTTATGATTGATAGATGCACTTTTAAGGACTTCAAAACAGAAACAATCATTCACTGCCATCATAAATCTTGGAGGAGCCAGAACGTTTTTTAATATAACTCAGATTGTGTTTGTCTGAAAGAAGAATGTCATATACACCTAGGATGACTTGAGGGTGAGTAAATCATGGGCTAATTTTCATTGTTGGGTGAACTATCCCTTTAAAGGAGTTTGTTATTCCTTTAACTCTAGAACTAAATAAAAAGTGAGGGAAGGGGAATGCCTAAATACCGAAGTTCAATTCAATTTCAAGTGCGACCAAATTCTCCACAAAGTCAACTGACTTGGGAATTTAAGAGTGTGCACAGGTGTTTGGGTCTATGCCTGGTATTCAAACATAACGTAATGAGCAAATGATGTTATCTCGAACAGATTAAGACGGTTGTATTGATTTTACATTCCAAAGACTATTTGAGCTTCAAGTATGCAGTCAACATGTTGGCGAATGAGCCCTCACTGGAGATCACCGACTGTAGAGGTAAAACATAGACACCACTGACTAGCATCAATACATATCTATCATTAAAAAAAAAAAAAAAAAGTTTAATGGCACGCTATATTTAATCTGATAAGTAAAATGAACGGTTTCCTTATCACCAAGCAACAGCTATGCTAACATATAATCGTGCCACATAATTCAAGATTAATGCAAGTCTATGCATTTCACTAGCTTGATCAGTTTTCACTATTCATTCAAATGGAAGCACCCAAACCTTACAGGTCTAGCCGTCCACAGACTTTCAGTCAAATTCTGACCTTGCATGAGGCCCTCTCTGAGTTTAACTCCCAATAAGGATGCATGCAATCGGTTTTAGTTATTGATCTAAATATGGAACAAAAACCTCTTTCTTGCATGCACAAAAGGAGGCAGAATAGCAGCGGCTAAGGCACCACCTAATCATGAAAAAGGAGTAACTACAGAAAAATAAGTGCTTTCATCTCCCTCGTAAAATGGCGGAACAGATGAAGATCAGAGTAAACTGATATTTATTTTTCCCTCCATAATTTTTCCAGTGCGGACGTGGCTCTTTGAGGTAATAAACAGTATCCATTTCACTTCTAAAAGCTGAGGATGTTAGTCCAACGCCATCAGGTATGGTTTACACCAGTTATGGCAAGCACCCATAAAAAGTGAGAGGGCAAAAAAAGCTCCTCGACTCTCATATTTTCATAATAGAAATCATAAGCAGCAAAGAATGGCATGTACACAAAGTTCAGACACAAAGTAAGCTACCGAAATATACATATATATTATTATTATTATTATTTCAACGAGAATAAATACCGTAAGTGTTATTTTAGTTCTTTGCAGTTCACCTCTTAGCATGTTTGGGTTACCTACGAGAACATCCAACATGTGCAAATTATTGTGTTATTGCCAGTTTCGCTCATAAACGTGGGAGGAAATGTGTGACAGTCATTGCTGGGGAAGCCTTGTAGCCTCGCTTCAAGCGGCCATGTTTGCTGAGGGCAATATAAAATCCCTTGTAAATGGAAGACTCGTATGCGTTGTAATTGTTGGGCAGCAGTGTCTCCTTGAACTTGCACTCGTCATGGAAGGCCCTCTAAAAATGGTATGGATTAGATAGTTAGTTTGGTATAGCTCCTCCCATCCTCCTTCTAAGCCCCACCCACCACTTCTCGATCAAGTACTCTCAATATACTCTCCTTCTACATCTAACTAGGGTAAAGTGCAGGGTAAACTCACAGAGCAACACTAGTTCACCTTAATGATCTATAACTGACAAAAGCTTTGCTTTAAAAATCCAGGCAATTCATTTACAGTTTTCTTAGAAACTTCAAAACTTCTCATAGTGAATTATTTTTTAAACTTTCACATAGTCATCACATAACATACACGTGAATTCAAGGTTAGATTCATTTTCAAGGCCCATGCGGTTTCTAATGGAGACGCCAGTCAGCTGAACATCAGAAAAGCAAACTTATCGGTTTGTCTTCTTAACAGATCTCTAACGGCGCCAACAGAATAAATCTTTTGTGGCTTTAATTAACAGATTTTATCAATAGAGCAGATTTATTGCTTTCTCAAATGACATCTGTATGCTAAACAAAGCTTTAAGTTCACAATTGTTTTTCTGAAACTAATTAAACATTTTGACTAGGACTGAAATTCTATTAAATAAAAAAATAATTTATAAATATTTAATTGTTATTATGTATGGATAACTTATGCCTCACCAACAATACAGCTTTTTTTTTTTTTTTTTACATACTTTTCTTTTTTAAAGAACAATCTGTGTGACAAAGGCTGAGAAGCACTTTATCTAGATGATTCTGTCTATTTCATCAAAAGATAATGTGTTACTCATTGTGAGATCTGGCATCTAAGTAATGCGAGTGCAAAGTAGTTCAAATTTACATTCAAGCCATACACAACATCACAGTCCATTCCACTGCTCATATGTTATTAAAAATGAATGACAAGCCAATGTATCATAATAAAAAAAAAATCCAAAACGAATGACATATTCCAGGCCATGATGCTCATATTTGAGTGCACTTCAAATGAATTAAACATGGCAAAAACGTAAGAGAGAACTCATGCATTTGGGTCAATGACAATCTTTTTTCCGTCCGAATCTATTAAGTTTATAGCCTACATTAAAATTCTTCTGAATCATTGGGCTGAACCTTTCCGAGCACGGTAAGGTAACATTTCGGCACGGTATGATTACAAACCGATGGTTTGATTTGGCCTATGATTTTCTAGCATAGCGACTTTTTCTACACACTTTCTCGTCAGCGTATCATATGGGCTAACATATCAATTCACTCGAGCCTATGTAGGCTATTATTAAAGTAACTTCATGTCAGTAAATAAAAAATGCTAATCTGGTAACTGTTAGGCCTACCTTTCTACGAGGTGGCTAGTATTTTCCGTAATACGTAGCACCCTGACTCCAAAATGTAGGCCTACGTTTCACGCAGTCACGAGCTCTTGCGTCACCGAGGTTACGTACATTCTAATCAAAAGTTACCGACCCTAACCGTGCCGATATTTTGTAAGTGAAACATTTGGGGTGCGGTTTTGACATTTAATGAAAGGCTCTTTTTGTTCGGGTCAAATGAAGTTTACAAAAGTCCTGATATTTATGATAGATTAGGCCTATTTGTTGAAAACTATTTTGAAAATAATTATTCCAAGGTGCAAGGTAAATATTTAGTTAGGCTACTTTTTACTTAGTGGTTACACCACATGACATTCTAAGAACTTGGCACTAAATGAAAAAAGTAGTAGTAGCATTTTTATCACCTCAGACCAGATGAATCCTTATTTGCCATTGACCCATTTAACACCGCAGTAAAACCGAAGTGGCGTTCTCTGCACAAATAGCCTACAATGAAATCAAACGACAGGCATACCTACCGTTCCGTATAACCTTCCGCGGCTGCTCATTGCGACAAACATCTGGCTTTTCACGCCGTATAGACTAACCACTCCTCTCTCTACCGCTGAGATTTCAATTAGACCTGATTGAACAGAACATCAGTGTTACATACATGACAATGTGGCACACGGCAGCTCATTTACTCATTCTGCAGGATGCGTTCTGCACAAGTGGGAGGAACCAGGGGATGCACAGCCTTTGTTCTGCATTTTCTCCCATGCATTATTTTATACAGTGACATGGGGGGGGAAAGCCCTGCAGTTCTGGCATGCAGCTACGACAAGCAGATGGACGCTGTGTAAAATTAGTTGCCGTCTAAATTCGTCCAAGCATTCGTGTCATGTTTGAGCCTCGGGAAATTCGGCAGTGATTGACACTATAGGGTTTATTTTAATAGATATGTCATTGCTTTAGGACACATAATAATAATAAAATAGTATTATTAATAATAATATAATTATATAAATCATGTATAATAATTGTAACATTAAAAAAGAATGCATAAAATATATAATATCTTTTATGATATAGGCCTATATTCTAAAATTAAAATAATATTTGAGCTGTTCATTCAATCCTTCTGCATCCCTGGTATAACTAGTCATGCATGACATTTCTGGATGCAACTCACTGTATTGGTTCTCATTGTGGACACCGTTGATCTTTCCGCCTGGCAGGACCTGCAGGTGAAACCCGATGCCCACGTTGCAGTACAGCCTCCGCACTCTCTTAATGCCCATCAAATAGTCACTCTCCCAGTTCAGGTCCGATTTGTCCACCGACATCCCCAAAACGGAGCGGGAGAAGAGCGTCTCCCACCTTTTCTCCAGTGAAGTTGCATTAGTCCTGTTCGAGATGGGGTAGGAGGACACGATCCCAAGCAGAAAGCCCAGCAGAACAACCGCAGTCCACGTCCAGCGCCCGCTGCTCTCGCACATACTGATGAGGAACCTTTGCGCAGTGGCCATCCGGTTTACCCTCGGGGCACGTGGTCAAAATTAATGCCCCTAAAAATACCACTCTTGTTTTTCTTCTTTCGGCATGGTGGCAGGGGCTTATTTTTGGAAGGCAGGTCGGGGCTGCGGGCGTGTAACGCAATAAGCCCCTCGGTAGATGAGAAGAGCAGGGCGGCAGAGCTTGAGCTGGTGGCGGTGGTGGCGATGATGATTACCATGTTTCACCTCTCTGGATGGGGAGCACCACACACTCACCAAAACGCAAGCTCACCTTGCCTGGGAGATCTTCGGGATGACATCACTCACCTTCAGGATGACATCACGCTGACCTCACCGCGACCGGGGGGTCACAGTTCGAACGCGAAAACCCAATCGCTGTCAATCCACGCGAGCAGCCCCGGGGACAGTGAGCGCGAGAGCTCGCGGGAGAACATGGGGCGTGCGTGATGATGGGCTTCGCTGGCAGCTCCCAAATTGGACCGGGGGTCATATGCCCGGCGGGCCGCTTCCTTATTTAGAAGGAAGGTGTAAAAACAGGCCAGTTGTCACCGCGGAGCCATGTCAATCTTGCAAAACACTTCCTGTGCTGTTTGCTCAGGAAGCTTTCACTAAGCTATATTTTGAATATGCCCCCGTGATTTATTCATCTGGGTAAAAACACAAAGTTGGACGTAACGCACGTCCGAGCGCGAGCTGAACTCCTCTGATCGCTGACGTAGCCTGATAGATAGATAGATAGATAGATAGATAGATAGATAGATAGATAGATAGATAGATAGATAGATAGATAGATAGATAGATAGATAGATAGATAGATAGATAGATAGATAGATATTTTTTTATTACACCTGGCAGATAACCTACACAAAAAATTAAAGACAGTATGTGTCCAACAGGTGGCGCTATATCACAATGTTGGAATCTAAAGTTCATCAAGCAACCTTATTGAGGCCATTAAATTACACCCTGTGTGTGTCAAATGTTTTTTTTTTGTACACATTTTTTTGTATATTAGGCTATTTATGACTATTGTTATGATCCGATTATACAGCCTATAATACTCTTTTATGAGGCTCCAATATGGTACAAATGCTCTAGCTTTGTTAATAACCTTTGAGATTTAAAAAAAAGAAATAGATTTGTTTTAATTTCCTTGGGGATTAATGATATTTAAAATTCACAAAACTCATCACTTCTCAAATCCAATTAACCTAAATCAGTCAAATTTTTTTAAAATATGTTGATATTAGTTTATAATATAAATAAACCTTACAGGGAAAACACATTTCCGATATCAACATTGTTGAAAAATATTGAATTTAGAGTTGTACACTATATAAATAAAGCACAAGGTTTATTTAGAAATATAATGTAATTAAAGTAAAATAAAATTAGATTAGAAGACCAGACTTTTATATGGTATCATTGCTCAATCCCTACTTGGTTATATTTGGTTTTTAAAGATGTTTAATCATCTCTGAATGGAGACAAATAGTTATTTCTTTGAATTTAAAACCTTCATAAGGTAATGGGGAAATAAAAAACATCATTAAACCTGAGTCAGACATAATCCCTATGGATGCCAGATAATGAAGTCTGTTTTTTCAATGCAAAATCCTGAGCCATTTATCTAGAGCATTAATTGTCAAAACACTTCAGAAGACTAATTTAAGGAACAAAAGAGAATGTTTAGTAGTTGCACGAGGCGGCATCATGTGACTTGAGTGATGAAACTGCATCCACTTCATAACATGACACTGCACTAATTTACAGCCTCAAAATTTGTTTACCATATTTCTTGTTGGAAGGTTTTATCCTCTGTTGACATATATTAACCAAACAACCATTAAGGGACAGACAGAAAAAATTGAGCTTGCATTTTTTTTTCTGTAAAATAACAAAATATTTAATTCTGTGGCTTTCTAGACACTTGCAACTAAAGTTGT
This sequence comes from Gobio gobio, assembly GCF_949357685.1. Classification (NCBI taxonomy): domain Eukaryota; kingdom Metazoa; phylum Chordata; class Actinopteri; order Cypriniformes; family Gobionidae; genus Gobio; species Gobio gobio. The sequence continues at coordinate 17,543,807 of NC_137121.1, read as the reverse complement.
ATGATAAAAAAGCAAGGGAAATTTAGAGAAAGTTAACATTAAACAGCATTTACACTCAATTTCACGTGACAATATTAAATGAGAAATAAATGGTATATTGTCCAATTATCCACCGGGAACTGATTGAATATGGTTTCTCCTGATGCTCATCTGCAACCACTAAACAAATTGTTCATGCCATTAGTTTGATGAAAATAAAAAAAAGATCTGAATTTAAGTTGTAAACATACTGCATTAGAAGTGATAATTCAAAACCTTAAAGAAACAGTTCACCCAAAATCAAATAGGATAGAATAAGAAAATACATATTCTCAGCAATTAAGATATCAGTACCTCTTTTATTATTTATTTGTGTTGTGATTGAACTGATGATTTTTTAACTGGACGACACATCCATCCTGAGAATTACAATGTCACACCCCATTACACTCGCACAAATAAAGCTCCGCATACACACTCTCTGGCCAACAGCGAGTGTACCTGCAGATACATAACTTAAATAGTACATGAAACTGTTACACTGTTGTAAAAGTAACCTACACCATAGAAATGTCATTTTCATATTGTTGATGATGGTTTGCAACATATGATACCTTAGGTCTGTGTGTAAAGTCACCTGTAGAAAACTATCCCAGATTGTCATTTTGAACACCAGACCGAGATTTTATACATGAATATATTGTGCTATTAGTCTACTGACCAAGATTTCAGGTAAAAAACACATTTGTTCGACAAACAAGTCAAACGAGGTTAGAATACTACATAAATACAGACCTCGCCAAAACAGGTTGCATAAAAATTCCCATAGGGATATAAATATATGTATATATTATCAATATAAAAATATTTATACAATAAAATAGTTCTTTACAAAAAGTCTTTAAAACACAACAGGAATTACATCAAGTCCAGTTTGATGTGTCCATTGGTCCCATAGAGATTTGAGAAAGCACAATTCATCCTCAAAGCAAACATGACCTATGAAGAAAACAACAATCAGTCAATAAAATGTAGTACAAAAGGACTTACATAGACTTTGCATTATAAAAAGCAAAAACTTGTGAGATTGGAAAAATGTTTTTTAGTTCTCTCACAAAAATACTGCACACCCACAAGAAACTTGCATTCCCCCTGAGAAAATGTGTTTCTCTTGCAAAAGTATTGCACTCATCCGAGAGAATTTGTTTCTTTTGCAAAAGTATTGCGCTCATCCGAGAAACTTTGCATTCGCTCACAAAACATTTGTGTTTTCTTGCAAAAGTATTGCATAATGCATTCCCCTGAAAACTTTGCATTCACTCACAAACGGATTTCGTTCCATTAAGAAAGAGAACCTTGTTACCAGTGTTGGGGGTAACGCATTACAAGTAACTTGAGTTACGTAATAATATTACTTTTTCCAAGTAACTAGTAAAGTAACGCATTACTTTTCAAATTTACAACAAAATATCTGAGTTACTTTTTCACATTAATTTGACTGACAGCTCTCCTGTCCCCATGTTGAGAAAAATAAGTGCAGAGGTATTGTAGTTCTAGACTAAATGTGAGCATTTATTTATCTCACTTGCACAATAAAGATTATGTACTCCTCAAAATGAATAAAATCAGTCAAATGCAAAATAAACCTCCAAATATTAAATGTTAAATAAAACAACAATTTTTATGCATAATCTACCTTTATATTTAATTTACCAATGTCTTGCTGCTGACCTTTGATGATGAAAATTACTAGGTTTTTTTATTGGTAAAACTTTTTTCTCCTGCATCCTATTCTACCATTATCCAGAATGACAGCACAGTAGTGATGTGTCGTTCATGAACAATTCGTTCATTTTGAGCGAATCTTTAATATGACTCAGGACTACCGAGTTGTCTCAGAGAGTGATTCGTTCATTTTGTGTTGACCGCGCATGCGCATTACGCTGAATCTGTACTGGAAACAACAAAAATGATTAGTTCATCATTCGAGTCTCGAGTCTCGAGTTCTGGTCTGAGACTTTCGTTCTTCCTGTCAGTCCCATAGAGTCTATGCTGTCAGTAGCGGAAACAGAAAAGATTAGTTCTTACGAGTCTTTCGGGTTTGACGTTTGAGTCATTCGTTCTTTTGCCACGTGTCTTGTCACCGTATTCAACACTAGTTCACAACCTTTTTATAACAAGCACGTAGTTATTTTTTTATTTAATTTTATTTTTTTTATATATATAATTCTCAGTTAATATCAGACATATACTAATATGGGAAATATATTGACTATTCAAGTCTTTTTTGAGACTGAGAGAACAGAAACTTTTGCGAGAGAACACAAAGTTTCTCAGGGGAACGCAATACTTTTGCAAGAAAACACAAGTTTTGTAAGCGAATGTTGTTAGCAAACGCAAATGTTTTGCAAGTGAACGCAAATGTTTTGCAAGTGAATGCAAATGTTTTGCGAGCAAACGTAAAGCTTCTCAAGGGGAATGGAACCATTGGGCCTCATTCATGAAACTTTCGTAAATATATTTGAGCTTATTCGGTGTAATTTGCATGTAAAATGGACCTTTACGAAAACTCTCTTCCGGATTCACAAACGCTTCACATACCACAGATTCGGTAGTTAAGCGTGTGTATATTAATGAAGTCCAAACAATCGTAAATAAGGCTAACGTTCACGCTCATTCATAACTAGCATAATCCCCGCACATGAGTTACAACTACATAATTTACGTGTCCAGGAATGCTGTGGAATCTTCTGGACCTCCTTCTCAGGTTTGGCTCCAGTATATTGCATAAATGCTAAAGAGCAATATTCAATTATCGTGTGTCTACCAAAGCATTTTTGGTCATCTAAAAATGCCTGGTGCTCTTCTGAAAGCTGCCAGTTGGTGGCGCTTTTTCCAGCTGAGATACTTTGGTTGCTATCTATGATACAGAATATCCATGGCAGTAATGTGTTACTAGCATCTCATTTTGAAGAATATACAAATTGTTGTTGAATATTATATATTCATTTTGAATATAAAAATGCAGTAACCAGTAAATCCTCCGTTGTTTTTCAGTCATTGTACAAGTAGGATGATTGGTTGGTGTAGTATTTGTCCCGCCCCTCCTCCACTGGGATTGTACGGATGGGTAAAAAGTGACAGTGATGAGCGCTGCCAATTACCCAGAGTTGAACAGTTGAAAAAAAAAGACAGGGCAAACTCGTGAAATATTATTAAGGTACATAGTGCATCAAAGTGCAATGTCATCAGTTTGCTTAAATTAGAACACAGAACATTACATTTTTTACGCACCATTTACACATGGTAGGGAGCAGGTGTAAATGTCTTTTGTACCGACTAAAATGTTCAAAATACGATATTTTCGTGAATCCCGAAAATTTACATCAAATTCATTCTGCTCGTGTTTCATGAATGAGGCCCATTGTGTGAGCAAACAAACATTTGCTAGAGAATGCAAATCTTTTGTGAATGAACACAAATGTTTTGCGAGGTAATGCAGTTTCTTGGGGGAACGCAATATTTTGCAAGAAAACGCAAACGTTTTGTAAGTAAACGAAAATGTTTTGTGAGCAAATGCAAATGTTTTGCAAGCAAACGAAAATGTTTAGCAAGTGAACACAAATGTTTTGTGAGTGAATGAAAATGATTTGCAAGCAAAAGCAAATGTTTTGTAAGTGAAAGCAAATGTTTTGTAAGTAAACAAAAATGTTTTGCAAGCAAACACAAATGTTTTGTAAGCGAAAGCAAATGTTTTGTAAGTGAAAGCTAATTTTTTTGTAAGTAAACAAAAATGTTTTGCAAGCAAACAAAAATGTTTTGTAAGCGAAAGCAAATGTTTTGTAAGTAAACAAAAATGTTTTGCAAGCAAACACAAATGTTTTGTAAGCAAAAGCAAATGTTTTGTAAGCGAAAGCAAATGTTTTGTAAGTGAAAGCAAATGTTTTGTAAGTAAACAAAAATGTTTTGCAAGCAAACAAATGTTTTGTAAGCGAAAGCAAATGTTTTGTAAGTAAACAAATATGTTTTGCAATCAAGTGCAAATGTTTTGCAAGCGAAAGCAAATTTTTTGTAAGTGAAAGCAAATTTTTTTGTAAGTAAACAAAAATGTTTTGAAAGCAAACAAAAATGTTTTGTAAGCGAAAGCAAATGTTTTGTAAGTAAACAAAAATGTTTTGCAAGCAAACGCAAATGTTTTGCAAGCAAAACAAATGTTTTGTAATTAAACGAAAATGTTTTGCAAGCAAAAGCAAATGTTTTGTAAGTGAAAGCAAATGTTTTGTAAGTAAATAAAAATGTTTTGCATGCAAACACAAATGTTTTGCATGCAAACACAAATGTTTTGTAAGCGAAAGCAAATGTTTTGTAAGTAAACAAAAAATGTTTTGTAAGCGAAAGCAAATGTTTTGTAAGTAAACAAAAATGTTTTGTAATTAAACGAAAATGTTTTGCAAGCAAAAGCAAATGTTTTGTAAGTAAACAAACAAACAAAGCTTCTCTGCCGAACAAAATCATTTTGTGAGCGAACAAACATTTGCGAAAGAACACAAATGTTTTGCAAAATAATGCAAAGTTTCTCAGGGAACGCAAAACGTTGGCAAGGAAACGCAGATGTTTTGCAAGCGAACACAAAGCTTCTCGGGCAAACAACTTAATTTTGTGAGCAAACAAACTTTTGCAAGAGAACTCAAATGTTTTGTGAGCGAACACAACTGTTTTGCGAGATAATGCAAATTTTCTCAGGGGAACGCAATACTTTTGCAAGAAAAAGGCAAATGTTTTGTAAGTGAACAAGAATGTTTAGCAAGTGAACACAAAAATGTGCGTTTGTCAGAACGCAAATATTTTGCAAGAGAATGCTAAGTTTTCCTCCAATCACCCTGTCCCTTTAGGGGCTCCGTAGATTAGTCAGTAACATTTAAGATGATGCTTAGTAAAAGGTCAACTGTGAAATGACTCACATGATTACTGCTGCTTCAGTTTCTGAGGTCCTTTTGGTCAAAGATGATGTGGGTGGCAAAATAGATGCCAATTGCACCAAATATGGCAGAGGAGGCGATGTACGCGGTGACGGACTCTGTGAACTGGACGATCATGCCCATGAAAAAGGTAGGGAAGACCTGAGAGAGAAGGAAGGTGCTGTCCAGAATGGCAAAGTCTAGTCCCACCCCACGTTTCTCAAAATCCTCTGATTCCAGACCATTCTGATTGTGCAGAGGTGGGTAATACTCGGGTTTATCTTTATTGTAATGAGCATGCCCGTTGGAAACGCCACTCTTGTGGTTGAGATCTCCAGGGCCATTGTCTAGTGTCAGACAAACAGAATCCCTTGTGATGGTAAATCCATTTGTGTGCGTTTTTTTGGTTTTGCTGTTTTGCATGTACACCTGGAATAAAAAGCAAGTGAGACATCACGTATATGATAAATATATCTAGCTTTTATTTGAGGGCTTTTTGTAATTTTATAGGCACCATACAATGATGACAATAGATGATAAGTAAAATGCTGTACATATATAGGCTCACACTGTTTTTGTAAGAAGTTTTACAATATATTTTTGCTATTTTTATAATGGACATGGATTTTTAAATATTATATCAGGAAATGTTGCAGGCCAGATTCAAAATGACTTTTTTAATATATTGTAAAACTACCTACAAAAATATTTTGATCCTATATACATAATATGTATTTTCTATACAAGCTAAGAGAGAAAAAATATACAGGGAGTGCAGAATTATTAGGCACGTTGATTTTCTGATCATATTTTTTTTCCAGGCACATTTGACCAATTCCAAACCACAGTAATCCTAATAACTACTATTGATTTAGTATTTAATAATGTATAAGTGATATATAATTGTTCATGAAGGCTGGAAATGAAAATCACCTTATATTCAGGTGCGCAGAATTATTAGGCATGTTTTCTTTTACAGATAAATTGAGCCAAAAAAGAGATTTAACTCAGACTGAAAAGTCAAAAAGTATTAAATGCCCATGAGAAGGATGCAATACTAATGCAATACTAGACATTGCAGTTAAGGCGTGACCATTGGACAGTGAAATGCTCGTTGGGTCAGCAGGGTCAGACAAAAACATGTGGCGGAGAAAAGACACCTATTAACCGCAAAAGAATTAAGAATTAAGGTGAAGAATTAAGGGTGAAACCATCAGGAACCCTTTAGTCTCCAGCGCCACCATTTTCCAGAGCTGCAACCTACCTGGAGTCTCCAGAAGTGCAAGGTGTCAGGATCTCAGAGACTTCAGTTAGGTAAAGAATCCTAAAAAATGACCCCCACTAGATAAGAATCACAAGCTGAAGTGTTGTAAAATACATGAAGAAGGTTTTTTTATAGGCTTTATGGACAGATAGGTTGAGAGTGACTCTTGAAGGACCAGCACCACATCCTCTAGTACCACTGTTTGAAGAATTAATCTTCCAGAATCTGGCAGTACGTTTTGGGAGTTCATTTTAGTCCATCCTGAAGTCCGTTTTGCAGAGATGGACTAAAAATGAACTCCCAAAACGTACTGCCAGATTCTGGAAGATGAATTCTTCAAACAGTGGTACTAGAGGATGTGGTGCTGGTCCTTCAAGAGTCATTCTCAACCTATAAAACCTATAAAGCCTATAAAAAAGCAGGCTTCATGTATTTTACAACACTTCAGCTTATGATTCTTATTTAGTGGGGGTCATTTTTTAGGATTCTCTGAGATCCTGACACCTTGCACTTCTGGAGACTCCAGGTAGGTTGCAGCTTTGGAAAATGGTGGCGCTGGAGACTAAAGGGTTCCTGATGGTTTCACCCTTAATTCTTCACCTTAATTCTTAATTCTTTTGCGGTTAATAGGTGTCTTTTCTCCGCCACATGTTTTTGTCTGACCCTGCTGACCCAACGAGCATTTCACTGTCCAATGGTCACGCCTTAACTGCAATGTCTAGTATTGCATTAGTATTGCATCCTTCTCATGGGCATTTAATACTTTTTGACTTTTCAGTCTGAGTTAAATCTCTTTTTTGGCTCAATTTATCTGTAAAAGAAAACATGCCTAATAATTCTGCACACCTGAATATAAGGTGATTTTCATTTCCAGCCTTCATGAACAATTATATATCACTTATACATTATTAAATACTAAATCAATAGTAGTTATTAGGATTACTGTGGTTTGGAATTGGTCAAATGTGCCTGGAAAAAAAATATAATCAGAAAATCAACGTGCCTAATAATTCTGCACTCCCTGTATAAGCATTAAATGCCTACCTCTTTCTCTTTGTGGTAGTGGCAGGTGAGCGTGTAAGGCAGTGTCTGCAGTGTTGCATAGGCAAAGCCAGTGAGGGCCGACATAGCTGTGACCAACAGCACGCTTTTGGACAAGCAGATGACCAGAGCAGAGACGGTGAAACACACCATGCTGCTTAGATAGACCGTCCTGGAACCAAAGAGACGCACCAGCCTGCTCATGACCAGCGAGAAGAAGGTTGAGGTAGCGCACTGCAGGAACAGGCCCAGGCTGCCCATACGGATACCTGTAGAAAAATTCACAAGAGAAACTGCTTGATTCTGATTTAGAATCAATAAAGTATTGATTCAGAATCAGCACTTGATTCTGAACTGGTGAATCAAATCATTTTTTATAATGCCGCTATGGTAAATATGGTTGAAATGTTACTTGTGCACCAAATCAGCATATTAAAAAAACAGTAATATTGTGAAATATTATTACAATTTAAAAGAACGGTTTTCTATTTTAATATACTTTAAAATATATTTTATTTCTGTGATGCAAAGCTGATTTTTCATCAGCCATTACTTCAGTGTCACAAGAATAAAAAGCTAAAAAATAACAACATTTATTTAAAATAGAAATCTCTTGTAACAATACACACTACCGTTCAAAAGTTTGTGGTCAGTAATTTTTTCCTTCTTTTAAAAAAATAAATAAATGTATAGTTTTATTCAGCAAGGACGTGTTGTATTGATAAAGAAAGTGATAGTAAAAGATACTTGTTAAGATTTTTAGAAAAGATTTCTATTTTGAATAAATGCTGTTCTTTTTAACTTTTTATTCATCAATGAATCCTGAAAAAAGTATCAAAGGTTCCAAAGAAATATTGAGCAGCACAGCTGTTTCCAACATTGATAATAACTGGGTATCAAATCATCATATTAGAATGATTTCTGAAGAATCAAGTGACACTGAAGAGTAGTGATGCTGAAAATGCAGAAATAAATTATATTATAAAGTATATTAAAATAGAAAACCATTATTTTAAATTGTAATATACAATATTACTGTTTTTTCTGTCTTTTTGATCAAATAAATCAATTTGACTTCTTTCAAAAACATTAAAAATAGTGTTTCTAAACTTTTGACCGGTACTGTATTTAAAATGATTCATTATAAATTATAAAATAATGCGTATCATTACTTCTTACATATATTGTTAACTGACCTTTATTATACTTTAAATTCAATGGGTCTCATTCGCTAATAATTGCGTGGATTCTTTTGAATTTGTACGCACGGGAGAACTTCTCACGAAAAATCTTTATGATTCACAAAACGTTCATACGCACATTTCACACACATATTTGTGTGTACACATGCTTAGTGAATGAGACCCAGTGAGTGCATCCTTCTTTTCAACAACTGCATGTCCAGGTAAACAACATTCCCCAGCCCTTGTGGATTTGACAGATGAGGTCATTTCAAACAGTTTGCTTTGACCATTTGAGCATAATGGAGAATGCTTCCTTTGAATAAATCCTACGAGTGATGTTGACTAAGGCATGTGTTTGCAGGCTTTGGCGTTGTACTTCAAACAAGCCAGGAACTTTCCTCACAGAAGGAATTCATCATTTAAACACAATTGCAGAGGGCCGAGATGTTCCCTGGACAAGTACCTCAAACATTTTTCGTTACATGGTGCAGTTACACAGTTTGCCGTCGACGGCACTGACAGACTTAATTTGTTTGCACACTGATCTTGACCACATCTGTCAAAATGTTTTGGTAAAGGAGCTTTCTGCTGGTGTCAAAGTTCAGTGGGAGGTGTACAGATGGTTGTAGATTTTGTAAGCTCATTGTTGACTAGGTAAGGACATGCATTTGTGTTTATGAACATTGCTGGAAACTCAAGTGCAAAGCTGACGGAGGCCACATGTGGAGGTGAATACAAGTTCACAGTCTTGAGACAGACGATCTGGCCAGAAGACGGAAATGAAAGACCACCATTAGCAGGAAAACAAGTTCATGGACAGTGAAAATGATTTCTAGGGGGGGTAGCTAAAGGGATAGTTCACCCCAAAATCAGAATCACCCCATGATTTACTCACCCTCAAGCCATCCAAGGTGTATATGACATTCTTCTTTCAGACGAATACAATCTGAGTTTTATTAAAATATGTCCTGGCTCTTCCAAGCTTTATAATGGCAGCCAAAAAAGTGCATCCATCCATTATAAAAGTAATCCACATGGCTCCAGGGGGTTAATAAAGGCCTTCTGAAGTGAAGTGATTGGTTTTTGTAAGATAAATATCCATATTTAAAACTTTATAAAGTTAAACCATTAAAAAAAGTTACTTTTATAATGGATGGATGCACTTTTTTGGGCTTCAAATTTTGGGCCGCCATTCACTGCCATTATAATGCTTGGAAGAGCCAGGACATTTTTTTATAAAACTCAGATTGTATTCGTCTGAAAGACAGTCATATACACCTAGGATGGATTGAGGGTGAGTAAATCATGTGGTAATTTTCATTTTTGGGTGAACTATCCCTTTAATGAGAGCCTTCAGACAAAACTTAGAGTTTATATACAAACATTAACCAACCAACAAAATGTCCCTTAACATTAACAAAACATTAACAGAAACGCCTCAAGGAATGTATGACGCATGATTCGGAGAGAAATCTGAAATATAAAATATGAAGAAAATAAGACATGAACATCTTGGATGACATGGGGCTGAGTACATTATCAGGAAATGTTCATTTTAAAGTGAACTAATCCTTTAAAACAAAGGCCTACATGGCTAAAGAAACAAAGAAATGAATCACACTAATGAATCGCTTAAAATAAAGACCAGATATGTGCTCTAAGAAAGTAAATAGGGTCGATTTTCTTACCTTCATCATAGCGTTGCCTGAGAGCGGTACCAGGTGCAGCGCTGGGAACTCCTTCGTACAGTCCCTCGCCAACAAAATCTGTGTAGAAGAGCATGAAGGACATGACACCCATCCAGCTGCAGAGCTGCGCCAAACACAGCTGTCGCATGACATGCGGCACGTGGCAGTAGCTGCGATAAATGGCCGGTGTCATCGACCAGCAAGTCCTCAGCAGGCACATGAGCGGGCCGGACTTCAGAGTCCGCAGCTTACACTGAAACAGATAGCAGCACGAGCGCGGAAAACACCGCCCGGGCTCCAACGGCCCCGGTTCTAAGGTGGACGTGGGTTCCTCGGACACCTTCATGGTGACCAACACGCTGACCACGAAGATGAGGATGAGGACAGAGAACAAGCACTCCGCCTGACCACCCAGGTAGAAGGACAGGAGCCCACCGCTCCAGTCCAGGGCGGGTAGCAGGTAGCCCACGCAACCTCCGAAGCTTACCATGAAGGAGAACATGGCGAAAGCCTGTCCGCAGTCATCCCGTTCACGGTAGAGGTCAGAGAGTAATGCCTCCAGCGGTGTAAAGCACACCTGCCCGCAGAAGTCTAAAAGGCCCACACCTAGGATGAGCAGGCCCACCTGGAGAGCCTGGTTGCGGCGGGTGCTGCCCCAGCTCAGGTTGGCGGCCAACACGTCAGCATGTGGTATGATCAAAAGGGCTAGGAGAACTCCCAATGACAACAGCCATATGAAGGGTCGACGTCGGCCGTAGCTACTGTTGCAGTGATCGCTGGCTGAGCCAATCAGGGGGATGAAGAGAAGCCCCAGAACAGGTCCAATACCTAAGAAAAATGAGAATATAAAGGCAAGACACCCCAGGTGAATAGTGTAAAACTTAACTAACAGATAACACTCCAGTTGGTTGATTGATTATATTAAAGGGATAGTTCACCCCAAAAATAAAATTATCCCATAATTTACCCACCCTCAAGCCATCCTAGGTGTATATGACATTCTTCTTTCAGACGAATACAATCAGAGTTATTCCGTATTTAACATTTTAAGTGTAGTGCCTCTCGCAGTTCAAAATGCTTACTGTGCGTTCACACCGCCGCCGGCGAGAGCGTCAAACTTCGCTCTGGCCGCCCTGCCATCGACGCTGTAGAAAGATTCGTGGACGCGCTGCCGCTCTGACGTAGATCGAATGCTTGGTCTTTTTTGAAACTGCATTTAAAGGGGGCTACAAAGCAAACACTCATGTTGATCTGCGTTTGTGCAGACTAATCACAGGTAGGGTATAACCGTATAATATAACCTCATGAAATCATTTAAATGTGAAAGTTTAAAAAAAGCAGATCGATGGAAAGAACTTAACAATTATAGTTACATGTTTGCTAACGAAATAAACCAATTAAAAGCCATTTGTGTGGTGGATAAATAATGCTGCACGTCTTCTTATCAAACCCGCCGCACCAGCAGTGATCAACCTCCTCTATTTTGCTTGGGAACTAATGTGGTAGGAACCGAAGTTTACAGCACTGCGTTCTCTAGAATCATCTCAAGCGGAGCACTACTACATTCCCATTGGTTGCCGCCGGCTGCCGCCGAACCGCGTCATAGCTCATTACCATAAAGTTGACCTGACTTCAACTCTCCTTGACGCCCAAATCGTCCAAGACGCGCCGCGCCGCTCTCGCCGGAGCTCGCCGCCGGGCTCCCATTGAGAATGAATGACTTCCGGCCACTTTGACGCTCTCGCCGGCGGCGGTGTGAACGCACAGTTACACTACATCCGACGTCATCGTCACGGCAGTTACAAGTTTTTACACTATGTCTGACGTCATCGTCGTGGCAGTTACGTTTTTTGTTTGTTTTTGTAAGTTGAATACTGAAGATGGTCTGCCGGAAGCTAGATATTTTACTTTATAACATATTAAATATGAATATTTTTCTTACAAAAAAAACATCGATTGGCTTCAGAAGGCCTTTATTAACGCTCAGGAGGCGTGTGGGTTACTTTTACAATGGATGGATGCACTTTTTTGGGCTTCAAATTTTGGGCTGCCATCCACTGCCATTATAATGCTTGGAAGAGCCAGGACATATTTTAATATAACTCTGGTTTTATTCGTCTGAAAGAAGAATGTCATACGATGGCTTGAGGGTGAGTAAATCATGGGGTAATTTTCATTTTTGGGTTAACTATCCCTTCAAGAATTGCAAATATATATATTACATGTTTATGAAATGTTGTTTAAATTGAGGCAACTGAGGCATTATCTAATTAAATATGCACTCATTTGCATACATTTCCAGAAGAGAAATCTGAACATTGGATTCAGGTCAAATAAAATACATTTTCACCATGTTTTTAGGAATAAATGGAACAAAATTAGGCAAATGATACATGAACAAACCCCCATTTAAAACCTTCAGAATGTAGATGGAATAAAACTCTAAAAGTCTGGTGTAAGTGCTACAGAATTGGAGATTTTGTGAAAGCGGCTTTTAAAAGATTTGTAGTGTAACTGAAATCTACCGACACACATAGATGAAGCAAAACACAAGTCTATTTCTTTCCACTACACTCTTTAAAATTATAGGTTCTTTATTGGCATTGATTGTTCCATGAAGAAACTTTATGGAACCTTTTCAATGCATAAAAGGTTCTTTATAGTGGAAAAAGTTTCTTTCGATTTTTAAAAAACTCTTCACACTAAGAAAAAAGGTTCTTTTAAGAACTGTTAGCTGAATGTTCTATGGAATCACTGCATAAACTTTTAAACTTGGAACCTTTCGCCTGAGAAGAAAATTGACCAGTGCATGAAAAAATTATGTTTTTGCCTGTTTAGTTTCTCGCATTAAACTAAAAGATCAATTTTAGTTCACTCGAGACAACATTTATGTCAAAGAATCACAGCTGTGGCCTCCATTCCTTCATCTTTTGGCTTCATCTTCAGGCTGCTGTAAAGCTGCCTGTAGTTTAAGGTGACCAATATCTGGCTTGGCTTCCTCATCTCCACAGCTTTTCTAATTAAAGAAGATGACTCAGTCCACTGGTTGGGCACCGATTCCCATTTCAATTCATGCCTAGATCTTCAGGAGCTATTTTTATTCAAGTGCGTGGTGGAAAGATGACCTGAACATGCTCAAAACGCAATTAAAAGTTCACTGGAGTCCATTTACACACTGTCCACTGTAAAAATGTTAGTAAGTTTAATGGCAAAGCAATGTAAAAATACTGTACAAAAAACTATTTTAAACTATACTGACAAATTGTATTACATTTAACAGGCCAATGCATTATTAAAATTATTACTGTCATTTAAAATTCAAATTTTAACAGGGTTTCTGCAGGTTTTAGGATGGTAAATTTAAGACTTTTTTTATGGAACACAATACGCCAATATGTTTTCTAAATGTAAATGTCTAGGGAGAAACAGGAGTTGTATTAGCAATGATTCAAAGTTTGAAAGTTCAACTGCCAACAGATCTCCATTACATTTTAATTACTTTTACAAAAAAATGACTTTAATACCTCTGCTACCAACCACTAGAATATGGAAATAACTTTTCCTTTCTTCCTTAGTATTTTTGCCTTGTTTTCCAGTGCAATAGTCTAAAGATTCTTAAATCAAGATACATTTACTGAAGAAACTAAATAAAATATGATGTTTTCTGAAAAAAAAGAAGATTAAAATAAAGTTTATGATTTAAAAAATAACAAATATAATGGGCTTAGTTCAAAAATTGACTTAATTCAAAAGTTTTTATACCTTATTGACGCATATGTGACCCTGGACCACAAAACCAGTCATAAGGGTCAATTTTTTATTTTTTTTAATTGAGGTTTATACATCTGAAAGCTGAATAAAACTTTCCATTGATGTATGATTTGTTAGGATAGGACAATATTTGGCCGAGATACAACTGTTTGAAAATCTGGAATCTGAGGAAGCAAAAAATCTTGTGCGAATAGCACTTGATTGTTTTTGCTGAAAAAGTATTAATTTATTGTTTTAAAAATCTTACAGACCCAAAACTTTTGAACGCGTTACTGAGTATGGTGTGTAATTACAACATTTCCAAAAAAGTGAAAGTGGAAGCAGGTGTGGAATATTCCACCTAAAACAATTTTAAGGCAACCACCTTTTAAGGCATTGAGGAGGTATTGACAAACCATGTGAGCAATACTGTAGAGAAACCATGGAAGTGCACAGCCAAAGGAACTGCCTACTCTAAAAAGATTTATTTAACAATGTCGGTCAACAGCGCCTGTAAGTCAACACATGCTGTTTTTCCCAAAGTGGAGGGCGAGTTCTGCCCACTTCCTTTTAAAGGTGCCTTTGTGCCGTTTGCGACAGTATGAGACAATTAATCATGTGACTCTTTTATATACTACACAGTGCAATTCATTATAGTCATTTTAATTGTTCCTGTAGCTCAAACGGAAAAGCATGGCTTTAACAACAGCAAGGTCATGGGTTTAATTTCAAGAGAAAAATGAAAAAAAAAAAAACTTTAATGCACTGTTAGTTCAAAAAGAGGTCTCAAACAACTCATCACATGACCATCAGACTGATCCAAAAAGCTCTGACTAAGGAATTTATTTCAGAGGAAAATTAATAAACCCACTCCATTAAGAAATACTGAAGCAAAACCTCTGGAATCACATACAACCACACATGAAACCTCTCCAAATGAGCAGCAATGGCCTGTTGGTGGTTTTGAAAGCACTTCTAAGGGCAACGACATTATGAGTTTATTTAGCTTGTGAATGGAAACGAACACAAAGGATCTTTCTTTGCTTTCTACTGCAGCTGTTGACAAAGAGAGCGGTGTGGAGTGTGTATTAACACCAAATATCTTCTGTCCGTCTGGTGTGAAGTGACCACATGCACGTTTGTGAACTGCTTTTCTTCTGTTTTGGTTGCAAGGCTAATAGTCTTGGAGAGAGATTCATTTACAGCAAAAGCCATGTGGAAGCCATTTGTGGGCACAAAATAATGCATCTGTAATGCATATGGCACGCTGAAAAATCACAAACACAGAGGCCAAATATTTAGAGTGGTAGGTCTGGTTAATCTAGGTCGAAAAGAATAAAAACAATCACGGACCTCGCTGTATTTGAACACATTTCTCCTGGACACTGTCTCTAGTAGACAAAAGCAAATAATTCTCGACACATAAATGAGTGTCCTAGTAATACATAAAAACCATCTAAAAAAATTTATTTTAAATTAATATATACTACCGTTCAAAATGCTTATAATATTTTTGAAAGAAAAGGCGGCTTTTATTTGATCAAAAATACAGTAAAAACTGTCATATTGTGAAATATTATTACAATTTAATATAACGGTTATCTAGTTTAATATATTTTGAAATGTAATGTACTCCTTTGATGGCCAGTTACTCCAGTCTTCAGTGTCACATGATCCTTCAGAAATCATTCTAATATTCTGATTTGAGGCTCAAGACACATTTCTTATTATTATTATCAATGTTAAAAAGAGTTTCTTAATATTTTTGGAAACGGATATATTTTTTCAGGATTTTTTGAATGAATAGAAAGTTCAAATCAACAGTGTTTATTTGAAATGTACATCTTTTATAACATTATAAATGTCTTTACTCTCACTTTTGATCAATCTGATGTGTCCTTGATAATAAAAGTATTAAAAGTATTAATTTCTTTCAAAAGGAGAAAAATCTGAAGTTTATATAGATGCTCATAAAGTATTTATTTAATGCATCTTTACTGAATAAAAGCATCAATTTCTTAAAAAAAAAAACATTTACTCACCCCAATCTTTTGAATGGTAGTATGTATGTATAGTCTATATATATATATGTATATTCTATTTTTTATTTACATGTTAAAAGTTTTGGCATGGCTCAAAAAATCAAGACCACTGAAGAGTAGAGCTTTAACTAACTGGTTTTTAAAAGAAATACCAAAGTAACACTCAAATCAAATACCAAAGTGACATTTTTGAAAATGCATCTCAAGACCCATAAAAGAATAGCAGAACATAGGCGGTGAGAAATGGAAAATTTGCGCATTTAAATAACTCATTTGACTGACTCTCAGGCAGCCCATGATGACTATATTATCTGCTGAAAGTCCAGAGGAAAGTCCTTCAGAATTTTAACAGGATGCAGTAAAACTATACAAGCTTCCATACAGCTGCTGACCCCTCGAGCCTCTGGGCCTCTTCCTGCAGCCCGGTGCCTTCCAATTAGCACCTGATTACCACCTGGATGGGGCAGCGAGTGATTTAGCCAGTAATTATGATAATGACCCACATTATAGGATCAGCTCCTTAGTGGGAAATAACCTTGACTTGCTGTTTACAGTGCAGCCCTTGGTATAAACGTTGGATTGACATTCCACAGTTAAGATGAAACCTTACCTAAAACCATCGTCATGTACTGCTCCTCCACGCCAGCTTCCAGCAGCAGAGGTGGCACGTACGTGATCCCAGCTGCCACGCAGATCTCCAAGCCACATGTCAGCGAGTTCAGAAGGACCAGACGCCACTGAGACCTCCATCCAGTCATATTTACACAGGAAGGGTTCACCTTTCTCCCGTGTGTCGGTGTGAAAAAAAACCTCTACTGACGCTTCCTGGAGAAGGCGAAAGGCGCAGGGTTGGGTGCCCAGGGACGAGGCGGGCGCGTGGGGTGCGGGAGAGCAGAGATGCGGACTCTCAGAGGGCTCAGATGGACTAGGGGATCCATCGTGTCTTCAGCATTCTTGATCTGAAAGGAAGAGTGAAGTCACCGTTATTTAAATAGCACTTTATAAAATACAGATAGTTTATTCACAGTAATACAGAATAAATTATTCAAACTTCCTCAAATATGAGACTAATTCAAATTCTGCTCTAAGGCAGCACTAAAAAGACAATAGTGTCATTATTCAGCTGAAGTCATTTCAATGTTGATTCAGTTCAGTTCAATAACTGTAAATATGAAACAAGTTCAATTTCTCTACAGAAGACAATAGCGTAATTTTTCAGCTTGAGTCAGTTCAAAGTTGATTCAATTCAGTAGGTCTGCTCAATTATGGCAAAAATCATAATCACAATTATTTTGGTCCACATTGAAATCAATTATTTAACCTGATTATTGGTGGGTGATGATCAAAGTCTTATTTCATGATACGAGTCATTTTAAATGTCAGTGAAAGATATGTAATAGCCTACAATAGAAATGAAATAAAGTAATCAAATGTAAAATAACACTGCTGTATACATTAAATATAGACTAATCCTTATTTAAAACGACAAAAGCTATACATTTAAGAGCAATCTTGTTTGGTTAAAGGTCCTGTTCTTCGTGATCCCATTCTTCAAACTTTAGTTAGTGTGTAATGTTGCTGTTAGAGCATAAATAATACCTGTAAAATTATAAAGCTCAAAGTTCAATGCCAAGCGAGATTTTTATTTAACTGAAGTTCCCTTTCAAAGCCTACAGTGAACGGCCGGTTTGGACTACAACCCTGTACATCCTGCTTTAATTACGTCAGTAGAAAAGTTTGTCGGCTAACCTCCGCCCACAAGAGTACGCAAAAAAGGGGGCGTGGTCTTGTTGCTCTCCCAAGTGGAGAAGAGGAAGTGTTGCGTTCGTAGAGTGTGTTTGTCGCCATGTCGTTGAGACGCTGTTATTTTCATCCCGGAGTCAAATCACCTTTGTGGCTCAAATTGATACGGTAAAATAGACATGTTTACAATAACATTGAGCGCATGCATCTCCCCGTCATGGTAAGAGGTGTGACCTTCCCGGGCAACGTGTGCTAAGCTGCTGTCGAATCACAACACGGGAACCGCTTACACAATCAGAACTCGTTACGTATTTCTGAAGGAGGGACTTCATTGAACAAGGAAATCATCAAGGCGTTTTGAGGACAGTGAAAACAGCGGTATACAGATAAGTAAATATTGTGAAAAATACTGTGTTATTTTACACGCGAAACATGAACACATGTTATATTGCACACTGTAAACACAATCAAAGCTTAAAAAAACACAGGAAAAACGGGACCTTTAACATTATGAATGCAGCAGATTTATTTATATGCAGCAGAGGCTGCTGTCACTTTAAGAGCTGCACAGATCCAACATACTGTTACACACACGTTTCAAACACGCTTCCTCAAATGTTTACATTCACTTAAGACATAACTGACTGTGTTTACGAGGATAATTACCAAAACTGCATTTTGACATATTTGTGTGTAGGCTAATAGACCATTTAGGCGCATATATGAAGCTCACAGTATCCTTATGCGCGCAGGTGGGAACAGCCTCTCTTTCAGGGCTTAATGCACTTTTTAATTACTCACTTTATAGGCTGATTTGGATAATGCACCGATTGCAATTTTCTTGGCCGATTCCGATTTTTTGTTAATGAGATCGGCCGATACCGATTTTTGCCGATTCCGATTTTATTTCTAAGAACTATAATTGACAGCATATACAAACAAAAATCCACTTTTTCTTCAAAGCAAATTTTTTTTAAATTCTAAAATAAATAATTAAACAATACAACAGGATCTTCTCTCACTTAAACAACTCTCAAAAAATAAGTGTTCTGTGCCTGGAAAGAAGTAGGAATAACAAATAACTGAAAATCAGTTGCTTTATGAAACAAAACATTATAAATTGTCATTTTTCTCTTTTTTACTAAAGTACAAAAGATCCTATGAATGAACAAACCTGAAGTGTACAATACTCCTTCAAATAATAGTTCAGTAATTTGGGTAATAAATGTTGCCAACTAGGGATGTTACGGTACCAAAATTCCAGTAGTCAGACTCGGTACCAATACCATAAAAATTTTACAGTACTCGGTACCAATTTCAGTACAACAGCTAAATGATATATATATATATATATATATATATATGGCATATATTTATATGTTTTTATATATATATATATTTTTTTAAATGCATTTAACCATTTACAAAAAATATTAAATGTATTAAGTTTATTATTTATGATGATAATCATTATAAGTAAATAATACATATACATTTAAAGGCTGTATGCTGTTTAAAAGTAAACATTGTTTATAAAAAAGATCAAGTGAAAAATAATCAACCATTTAAGCATAATGATTATTATTAGTAGAGACGTATTATTATTACATAGAGCCGGCGCTAAATCTACAGTAGGCTACAACAGTAGCCTAATATATTCTGTCAATTAAATTTTTTTTAAACCGAACTTTTATTTTGAAGGGTTGCCGTTGCCCTTGACAATCTGTGTTCATGATATGACAGTTCTCTCAAATGAAACGGTAAATTCTCATGAAGTGACGGTTTATGCGTTCGGCTGATTATCCAGCGCCATGAAGTCCATAATTTCTTTGTAATTGCTTTGGTCTTTTCGCTGCTTATACCAAGGAAAGATAGGAGAGGCTGCAGACCTGTGGCTGGCTCTGAGCTCTGGCCAGCTTTAGCCGTTTTACCTTTACTAACGTTACCTTCTTCAAACTGGGCATGTTCCGCGGGGTGATGGAGTTTTAAGTGTCTAATTAGGTTTGTCCTGTTGTGCGCTTTCCTGGTGGTCCCCCCGCGGTTTATTTTAACCTTACCTTTATTTTAACTGTGTTTATTTTAACCTTTATTTTAACTGTGAGCGTGAGTGAGGCTCTGACATCAACGTCGCGTGCTCACAGCCGCATGTTGACGGATCGGCTCAAAATCGGAGACACGTGAGACTGATCGGCCGATCACCGATCAGGCCGATCATGCAGAAAAACGGCCAATTCCGATCCCTGGCCGATCAATCGGTGCATCTATAGATGTTACATTAGGCTTAGGGAGGAAAGAACACACACCGCTGTGAAGGAAAGGAAAGTGACGGAATGCGACAGCGGCACAATCATCGTTTTACCTCTTTTATCTTGTTTTCATAATCGTTGGAAGCCGAAATACGATTAATCGCACAGCCCTACAATTCAGTTCAATAACAGTGTAGATGTTGTGAAATTCGTCAAGTATGAAATAAATTTGATTTGATTGGCTATAAAGTAGCTTAACAGAAAACAATAGTGTCGTTATTCAGCGCAAGTCAGTTCACATTTTGTTCTCATCCAATATAATTTGAAGTGTCTTTTAAACGAAACAAAAGGTGTGCATGATATATTTGTGTGATGGGACAGTATGAAACGCAGCCCTGCGGAGGTTTTTCTCCACATTCCTCACCCGCAGGCCACACTAAGGTCACCCCGCCTTCCCCGTGCTCTCTGTCATTAGCTCGTTCACTCAGAGCTGATTCGACCGGGACTCCTCAATGCAGTTGCCACCTCTAATTAGCAGCCTTTGTTCATGAAAAGCAACGTTAATGAGTCAGATTTTTACTGCTTCCAGTGGAGAACCAAGCATTGAGAGCGTTATTCTGTGGCTGCTTTTCATTTACCGGGGTAGATTGTGCAATTATGAATTTTTTATGATTAATATCAGGGTTTGTTTTCCTCAGCAGGTCACTCATGTTTATTCTGGAACATTCCAGTGAGACACACTGTGATGGTTGTTGACTTGAATATTCAAGTTTAGGAGTCTGAACTGCCGTTTACAAGCAATTAAACTGAATTTGTTTATTAGAAAGCAAATTGGTATTCGTGCCGTGACACATGGATTCAGGTTAAAATCTATCCAGCTAAAACATAGGAGTGGCAAATTATGTGAAAATACTAAATAAAAGACAATATGTTATTGGAAAGTTACTGTACCTCTGTTCAGTCATGCATGGTAAATCATAATTATGACATAAAATGTGAAATTATGACATACTAAGTGATATATAAAAAGTCATAATTTCGACTTCTCACAACAGAGACTTATTTTATAATCATGAATTTTAACTTTTTGTCATAATTTTGACTTCATGTCAATGTCGACTTATGTCATAAATTTTACCTTTTATATCATATTTATAATTTAGTATAATAGAAAAAGAGTTTAAGTCATAATTATATGACTGTTACATGATTTACCAAAACATGATTAGGCAGAAATAGGTTTCCATACAAAATAGTTACTGATGCACAATCAATCAATAATAAATATATCACTATTTTAAAATAATTTAATATAATTAATAATATAATATTTAAAATATATAAGAATATGTTTTATTTATATTGCTTTTTTAGATTTTAATAATATTTTTAGTAATACATAAGGAAACTAAAATGTTAAAAAGTAATTTTTTTGCTGTTGTTTTACTCGTCTCTAAGATTTGTTGCCAATTTAAACAAAAACCCATACGGGTGGTTGGCCATCATTATTAATTAACAAGTTTATTAAAAATATTTTCAAAATATTACTTTTGTTACATCTTGTAATCCAAAAAAAGAAAATGCATAAAATGAACAGTATACATTAATTGTTTCATTAATTTGACTGGCCAGTAAATAGTCAGAATAGTCAGTAAATCCTTCTAATTAGACTAGTTGATTATCAAAATAATCATTAGTTGCAAGTTACCCTTTCTTTTATGCTAAGCCATTCATTTATATAATCAAATCTGCTAGCTACAATATTTACTTCCACACCAACTACTTCATCCACAACCCGGCGTTCTTCTCCATACATATACAAACAAAGAATCTCTCATACGAAATACAACACCAACACACTCCCTCTCCGAATATCATTTCCTCCCACAACTCTCCTGGGCACGACATGTCAATCAGGTGAAGGACGTCTTCTCTCAAAATGACAAGAAACTTCCAACAACAAAGCACACTGAAGCTTTTCACATTCTGACCTTGTAGAGAGAATCCATTTGCTTTTCAATGGCAAATTAATGTTCTTAGAACTTTAATCAGAGGCAAAGCGCCCTAGAACATTTTAATTTCAACAAGAACAGACAATATTCTATCACTTACTTCTCTCTAAGCACTTCAGGTAACTTGATTTGTTTCCAAGTCGCTCCCGATAATGTTTAAAGTGCTGAATCTCTCTCTTGATTACATAAAGCTCTTCCTTAGCTCAGATATTAAACCATGAGCGGCGGCGAGTTCTGCGTCTCTGGTTCTGAGAGCTGACTGTCACCCTGCCATCTGATTATGAGACATGTGTGAGAACATTCAGAGCAGCCGCCACCTTTCAGGAGGATGAAAAACAACCAGGTGCTAAATTCAAATTTGGTGTTACATTCCTCCATCCATGTGAGCCATCTGCTCAATGTTGGCAGACAGAAAGCATATCATCTCCATTTGAAGGATCTACAAGAATCTTTGCCGAAATGATTCAAATATACAAAATCACTTTGCATCAAACATGTTTTTAAATAGGACTATTGTCAAGAGACCAAAACAAACCAAAAATATAACAAAGACTTCATTAGCATTCTGTATTTCATTATTGTAGTATGCCTCATAGTGGACTTATTTTAAGTATTCAAATAAATAAGGAAATTAAAGTAGTTGAGTCCAGCAAAAAGAGCCCATTTCTGCCTTAATGCTCAAGATTGTGTGAATTTGTGAAATATCTAAAAACGATCTCATCATATGGTGCATTAATGGACGGTCAAAGAAAAAACAACCACAATACTTCAGCACAAAGCATATGCCAAAATGGGGCTCCACAGATGCGACCATTTCACACCCATTCCTTCAGTCCTAAAAGGAGCCCATCAGGGGTCTATCCCAGCCCATCTCTGTAGGACCTCCACCCTGCTGTCCCAATGACTAGACAACCCCCCTGCTTTTCACCCGTCCCATGACAACTTCCCCCTCCTCTCTCCAAAACGAGCCCTCAAGGTCACCCTTATTGACGACTTATCTAGAACTATTACAAAAAGAGGCGCATTAATGCCTGTTTCCTCTGAGTTGCAGTAAATTGACTTTTCTGATGTAGATGGGTTGAATTATCCCACCATCTTCTATAGTTCTGATATGGTCTGTTTTTAATTAGTTAAACTCCATCAACAGCATTTGTGGCATAATTAAACATTATATAATTAAGTCTGATACTTTTTATACAACAATTCAGTAAACATTAAGTCTGATATTAAAGGGTTAGTTCACCCAAAAATGAAAATAATGTCATTTATTACTCACCCTCATGCCGTTCCACACCCATAAGACCTCCGTTCATCTTCAGAGCACAAATGAAGATATTTGTGTTGAAATCCGATGGGTCAGTGAGGCCTGCATAGCCAGCAATGACATTTCCTCTCTCAAGATCCATTAATGTACTAAAAACTTATTTAAATCAGTTCATGTGAGTACAGTGGTTCGATATTAATATTATAAAGCGACGAGAATATTTTTGGTGCGCCAAAAAAAACTAAATAACGACTTATATAGTGATAACCGATTTCAAAACACTGCATCATGAAGCTTCGGAGCGTATCGAATCAGCGGTTCGGAGTGTCAAAGTCACGTGATTTCAGCAGTTTGGCAGTTTGACACTCGATCCAAACCGCTGATTCATAACGGTTTGAATCTTCATGAAGCAGTGTTTTGAAATTGGTTATCACTATATAAGTCGTTATTTCTGGGATTTTTGGCACACCGAAAATATCCTCGTCGCTTTATAATATTTGAACCACTGTACTCCCATGAACTGATATAAATATGTTTTTCGGGTAAAAACCCGGGTCTTACGGGTGTGGAACGGCATGAGGGTGAGTAATAAATGACATTATTTTCATTTTTGGGTGAACTAACCCTTTAAGTAACTTACATTTTAGCTACAATTTTGCCGGTTATTTTGTTATTCCGCCATTGTTGTCTCCGAGCAGTGCACAGTAGCAGTGTTTCATTCCTAAATCAGTTGAGTTGATTCAATGGCTCACTCATAAAGACATCACTTGTTTCGTTCCTGAATGAATCAAGTGTTTTTGAACAAATAGGTTGAACAAATGATTCAATGACTCACTCATAAAGACATCACTTGTTTCGTTCCTGAATGAATCAGTATTTTTTTAAAAATAGGTTGAACAGATGATTCAAATACACTTGTCATGGGGGAAATCAATGTAAGAATGAGTTGCTAAAAAAATTGCAGACTGACAATCTGTCTGGAACATGTAAACATAGGCAGAGGGATACAAACAGTGAAAATGTCAGTTGCCTCATAAAACAAATCAATAAAAAGGAAGTTTATATTAAGAAACTTGCATTTTAGGCACCATATTGTGTTATTTTGTTTGTTCTGCCATTGTTCTGCACAGTATTGGTATTTTTTCCTGAATTAATCATCTTGAATGAATCAGTTGATTCAATGACATCACATGTAAATTAATCAATGTTTTAACATTAATTATTCAATGACTTACTAAAAAAAGACAGTGACTCATCACTCAATATTGTTAAAAAAAGCTTTAAAAGAAGAAGCTCAAGAGTAGTGTACCATTTATGACTGACTTCGACGACCAAGTAAAGCTGTTAAACCAGGTCACGTTTATGACACGTGGCATAGCTATCTAACAAATTACAGAAGCATACTTCACAGTAGGCTAATTATGTCAAAAGAAAAATTTAGACTCAAAAAGAATGATTTAGGCAACATATAAATCCAAAACATAAATATGAGCTTCACACTTCTACTTTCAACTGAAACATTTTAACACTTGACAATAAGGTTCCATAAGTTAAAGGGTTAGTTCACCCAAAAATGAAAATTCTGTCATTAATTACTTACCCCCATGTCGTTCGACACCCGTATGACCTGAAGACACAAATGAAGATATTTTAGATGAAATCCGATGGCTCGGAAAGGCCTCCATTGGCACAATGCACTGTACACTCTCAAGACCTATAAAAGGTACTAAAGACGTCGTTACAAAGTCCATCTCATTACAGTGGTTCTACAATAACTTTATGAAGTGACGAGAATAGTTTTTGTGCGCAAAAAAAACCTAAATAACGACTTATATAGTGATGACCGATTTCAAAATAATGCATCATGAAGCTTCGAAGCGTTATGAATCAGTGAGTCGATTCAGCGGTTTGCCACGCGATCCGAATCATGATTCGACTCGCTGATTCATAACGCTTCGAAGCTTCATGATGCATTGTTTTGAAATCGGTCATCACTATAGAAGTCGTTATTTAGGGTTTTTTTCGCACAAAAACTATTCTCGCTGCTTTAAAAAGTTATTGTAGAACCTGCACTGTAGTGAGATGGTTTGTAATGACGTCTTTAGTACCTTTTATAGGTCTTGAGAGTGTAAAGTGCATTGTGCCAATGGAGGCCTTTCCGAGCCATCGGATTTCAGCTAAAATATCTTCAATTGTGTTCCGAAGATGAACAGAGGTCGTACGGGTGTCGAACGACATGAGGGTAAGTAATTAATGACAGAATTTTCATTTTTGGGTGAACTAACCCTTTAACATTAGTTAATGCATTAAGTTATATGAAAGCAATACATTTGTTACAGTATCTGTTAATCTTTGTTAATGTTAGGTAATAAATATACAAGTGTTCAATTTTAGTTAATGTTAGCTCCATTAAATAATAATAGTGTATTAGTAAATGTAGAAATTAAGAAGTCATTTTGACTGTTATTTCATGTAAACAAATGTAGTTAGCCAATGTTAACAAATGAAACCTGATTGTAAAGTGTTACCAATTTTTCTTTAAAATAATGCATTTTCTTTAAATTATTGAGGGACGAGTCCAAGTTATTTGCTTTGGTAATTAGCATCAGGCTTCGCCACGGAACATTCTTTTTAAGCAATGCAAACTAAGGTCTGCATGAAGGATTGCGTTACTCGAGTTAAATTCAGACCCTTGTTACCAAGGGGAGAATTTGACATAATGAAAAGTGACAATTCAAGAAGAAGTGTCACTCACAGGGCATTAAAAGTGTTATCGTTCCAGTGGTATCATGGTTCAGAGACACATGGGAAGCTGGGAGTTATAAGCGGAGCTACCGTATTGAATTTAGCAGCATGTTTGACGTGCCTTAAATTATGTGTCAAATGAAAGCCACATGTGTTTGCTTTAAACCTGGCGTGCTTTTACCGTGACATGAATCACGCAAAGCAAAGGCACTGGGTCATTCAGCCAGCATAATGGCCCCACTCTTACGTCTCCAAACCATTTCATCATGTCTACTGATCACTGAAATGCAAGTTTTTTGTAAACATGCTCTGACCACCTGATCTGAAATGGTTTGAGCACTCCATACCAGGATCTTTTGACACCACCATTGCTGCTCTCGTACACCACAATCCCAGACCTATTCAATACCACAACCCCCTCTGCCCCCGCAGATAAGCTTTAATGGCTCTGAAGGGCATTATTACCATACAAAACAGGCTTTGTGAACATTGAGCCAATGTTAGTAACTTGATATACTGAGGAATCAAGCCCTTTCAGTTAAGCTTTTATCAAGTCTTAAGAGTCTTAGAAACACCCTTAACAACAGCCCGAGTGTCTGAACTTAAAGCCGCGGAGAACATTTCTCCAGAGTTACATCAGAACCACAAGCAACAGCGGACGTCCAACCAAAAACCTCAGATGATGTTCAACAGTGGTTTGGCTGAAAGTGAGATGAGACCGAGGCGACAGTGGAGCTCTAATCCCACAATTAACATTCCACGTAGACAAGCTATTTAGCAGTCGACTTAAAACCTCGGACTTTTGTCTGGGACTCCACCTTGATGAATCCTGGTCTTGACTGAAGGGACAGTCTTGGCGTAATTCTTCTCTTAAATGAGATCACCCGACAATGGCATGACCTGGAGGCATTAATCTTTTCCTAGCATCCGTTAGCATGACCCCTGACCTCGGCACTTGGCCCAATCATATGATAAACCTTCCCTCAAAGACAGTTTGTTCTCAAGTTGTTTGATGAAAAACATCTGGATTAAACATCAAATATATTAGAGTAATGTAGTTATTTGTTAAAACGAGAAGGAAGGGATCTAGCGGTCCAAAGTATAATTTGGCTAGCTGCGTTCCTCGACGATCCGTGCACTGTCCATGTGACGTAATCTGTAGTAAATTAATTAATACAAAATTTACTTCTTGATATTTGCTGATCATATAAAATTAAGTATCAATAGCCGTGTTTCCACCGAAATTACCCGGAACAATTTGTCCCAGGAACACATAATGATGATGAAATTAGTCTGGTGATGTAGGACTGTGCATGACTTTCCAGTTCCCGCTGGATTTCGTCCTCCGCATATAAGCTTAATAAAGCCTGAACCTCGTCGTCGGTCCATCTGTGGTATTTTTTAAAACCCCATTGTTGATTCGAATAGCAAACATCTCTCACTGCAGTGACTGCTCGCACCGCAACAGACTTTTAAAAATGGTGGTTGAAATAAAATGCTGCATGGTGTCAACCAATCAAAATGCTGCATGAACTCAACCAAATCAGCATGTTCAGCGCCCAAGTCCCATCCCCGAAATTTCTTGAACTTTGAAAAAGTACTTTCTGAGGGGGATTTTACCCGGAACTTCATTTAGACCCTGGTCCCTGAGGTCGAAACACAACCCAAAGTTCCTGGGGAAAGTTCCTGCGGTGGAAACGCGGCTAATGTGAATATCACAATGATTCACTTCTGTGAATCAGTTCAAAAAGTCCATTACAGTTAAACAATTCTGAAATCTGATTCAATGATTCAATGTTTCAACTCAAGTGTTCATTCCCCAGGAAGCATTTTTTTATGTAGTAAAATATAAGTATTGGTGTTTATTTCTATTTACCATTAAATGTGTGCATATAAAAGAAAAAAAAATAGTTTGTCTTTGGTAATTGTGAATCGACTAAAAATAATGGTTCTTCTGAAAAAATAAAATAGTCATTTTAGAACAAATCAACAGGCCTACATATTAAGTGCGATATACTCAATATACCCAGCCCTTACAATGCATTGCAAAAGCAAGAAGTTGTCTTCTCTGAACTGTAAGATCCCACACTTTCTCACCCAATGGTATCAGGTTAAGGTGCAGACACACAATCTGCAGAGACTGTTCACACTCAGGCTTTATGCAGCTCCCGGGAGAGAAGCGCTCCGTTATCTGATAGACACTGGATACAGAAAGACACTTATCAGGTCAAAAGAGAGAGGAATGTGGGCTGCCGATGACCTGAGAGACACAATGAAGCAAGCGCTGATCCTCTCTAATGGAGTGCTATGAAATTACCAGATAATTCTGGAAAGGAAGGACTTCAAATCAGCTAGCTGAAGACTAGACTAGCTAAAATGTGTGTTGATCTTTAAATTGAACTTCCTCAGTCCAAGGAATGGACAACTATGTTATTTCTTCAATGTGCTACTGTATCATTGATATCACGAAGCATTGCGGGGTTTCATCAACATTCATGGCCATTGCAAAAACCCAACATTGGAATTCTTCTCAAGGTATAGCTAAAGCATGACTTCATCGCCTTTGAACTTTCAAAGCAGACAGATTACACAAATACACATACATTTCTCTCACAGCATGCACAATTTGCTCTGAGGCAATACGAGGATGGAATAACGAAAGTGTTTCGGACACACAACAATTCAGAAATCTTACCAAATAGTACACAACTCTTTCTGCCAACTCATTCTCACCCTTATTCTCCCATTATGAAACTCTTTCTTCTTTGCCCCGACCTGTGTGATGGAAAACCCCCTGTATGGGGCAGAAATCCTCCTCTTAGACATCAAAATCCTGTCATCTCAGGCCCCGAACAACACTAAACGTGGCCCCCAGCATAGCAGCCCAACACTGTTATGAAACAAAGAAGAGATTCATATCAGTTCCACCTCAGGACTTTATTCTCTCCATCCCCTCCTCTTGTCCAGCCCACCCACCTACCCCCTTATCCATCTCATTTCCCAGCAAAAACCCCCCCTGCAATAATGACCCAGATCAGGTTAAACTGCTCATAAGGACAAGCCTTTCTCACACCTCTACCTCCCAACCCCGAGGCCAAAATCTTCTACAACTCTCCCCAACATTACCTCAACACCAAGACGTACCTTTTATGCTAATCTGTACCCTAACGCAGTTTGGGCCAGATTTACTAACAGCTTGCACCAGCGCAAGCTCTGACGAAAACTCAAGATTTACTAAAAACACACAGTGAAAAATTTGCGCTGAAAAGGCGTGGACACAGATGACCTTATTGCATTTGTAGGAGTTTCCCTTTCAGACAAAATTTATGGGAGGAGAGTATTTAAAGGAAGGTTACTAAGGTTTGCGCTAGTCAATTTACGTAAGATCACCTGTCAATCAAACTTCCGGCGAAGGGTGAATAGAGTGATGTAGGTATGACGTAACGTTGTAGGGCCAACCAGCAGTTAGCATCACACTGGTTCCCTCGAAAAAAAACCAATAGGTTTTTACCATAGGCTTTTGGATTATCACAAAAAACAAGATCTGTGATCCACAAAAGTTTATGATATTTACACGTTTTGTCCATCAAGATAACTATCACAGATGAACACAACTTTTATGAATTTTGAAGCCTAAATGCAGAAGTAGGAGATGCAGACGTTTCGCCAGAAGTAAAAAGCTAAAAGTATGCTATAAACAAACTACACCATGGTTCCACGACTTCAACGTCACCATTACTAAGCTTTCGACAACTCTTCCGGGTTTTTATCTAAAAACATTTTCCCAGAAAGTTTGAGAACACAATTATAAGAATTTATTTCAGGCATTTAACCAAAATCCCATTCAAAAAGCCCATTGACTTTGGGACAATGGAACCAGAAGTGCTAAAATGCGAACTCGTTTCTGCATTTTGTCCTACAAAGTGATGTCCTACTTGCACCATCTATTAAGTCCAAAACAAATTTGGACTCCATTTACATGAATTGCACAGACACAAACACACCAAGAAATTTTTCACAGAAGAATGAATGACATTAGATTGTCTTTAAGGCAAGATACATGACTCAGTGTAGCTACAACGAATAGCTACAGTTATTGTGATATTTGGAATACGAAACAAATGTAAAATGTCATCAGTATTGTCGATCAAGTGTAACTGATTATTTACTTCACACAATAACCTTTAAGCAAACCTGTGACTGGGATTGTGTTATACATCTTTGGCAACACTCCTCTCTATGGATTGGTCTTTATTGCAATGACTATGTTTATTGGCATCTATCTTTGGTTCATTAAATAGTGATTATGTTAGCACAAGGAATGATGAAATTTTCTAAGAAGACAGCACACACTCCCAGTTCCTGAGAAAACAGCCCTCAGGGCTGTTTATGACTATGAATCATTCAATCTGTTGGGTATCAAGTATGAGTAAAAGAAGTAAGAGATAAATACAGTCAGAGACTGTTGGTCAGTCATTCTTAAAAGAAAAGTATCACCCTAAAGGACTTTATCTTGCATTATCCTGGTTATTATATGGCTGCTTACTAACTAACTAAATAAATAAATATTTGAGTTCAAATTATTTTATTACATGAGAAGAAAGAAACAGTAGGAATGGGAATAGTAAAGAAATTAACAAGTCTGGTTCCGGTTCTTAAACAGATTCATGAACAATTATTTTAGTACATTTAAGGAATAACTATCAGTAACTACACTAATACAATTACCTAAGTTGTAAGCTGTATGTGTTTGACTGATAAAAAGAACTGAATCATTAGATTCATTTGTTCAGGAATCGGACTACACTGGATAAAAAGAAAAGACTCAAAAGAGTCAATTGTTTGGGATTCATCATTCAGGCTACAATGATTGTGCTGAACCGGCTCAATATAGTAATTCGTTCAAGAATTACACTGTTTGTCACTGGTCATTTGTTCGTCAGTCTGACCAGAGAATGATTGACCAATCAAAATGAAATACTCCAGAGAGCCACGTGACCATGGTGGTCAATAGTCAGTGCCTCTATAATTTGAAGTTCCATGTGATTCATGTAAGGATATAGACATTCACCAAATGAGTCACAGTAAAAGGTATTATTTAGTAAAAGAAAAAAAAATTCCATACCAGAAACTTATCAAAAGCTCTATTCAAGCATATACTGTATTAAAGCATATACTGTAGACCCGGGTTTCTCAAACTAGTCCTCAAACCCCCTGTCTTGCAGAGTTTAGCTCCAACTATTATCCAGGACCGAGTTTGAGGAACCCTGCTGTAGACAGTAGCCTAACCAATGTTTATTGCTCTTATTTCAAAAAGAATTTGTATAATCAGAAAATCCCAAAATTAGTTTCAGCAGGGAATGGAACAAATGGTGCCACAGTAGCAGGCGCAGCCTTGCAGCCATTCCCGAGTGGAAAATTCCGTCATGCAGGAGATGCAATTTGGAAACACGGGGAACTTACAATCATTCAAGAGCTCTTTCTATGTGTATGTCCCCATCCATAACCAGGGCTTGACTTTTTACAGCCTGCACCTCTTAAAACTCACCTGGTCTATTCTTGTAGACGATAATGTCATTGTTTTCAAGCAGAACTTGCAGTGTAAAGTTCTTTTCATGTCGAAATTCCAGATGAAAAGGCACTGGAATACAACTTTGGGTGTGGATGTGTACATTCAAAAAGACACACATAAGGCTCTCAAACACTCACTGAATCAACAAAACTCAGAGACGCTTCACCAAAAAACATTTATGACACAACAAAGCTGAAATGATCATCAAAGCTCATGGCCATACTGACTTAAAACAAAGTTTATCCTTTCAAAGAGTTCAGGGCATCTCAAATATCAAAGGTCCTCTTCTATCCTTTTCAGTACATGAAAGAGACCTTTCCCCCCCAACCCATCTTTCTCACTGTCAACCAGACACTGACTTACTTGAAGGGACAGTAAATCACAAGATTTCATTTCATCCCCTAACTTGGGTTTCTTGGCAAATACATAATCTGTTTATTCAACCGAAGCATCCTTGTTTATATACGAGGCTGTTCTCCCACACTTTGGTCAATGTGGCTTTTTCTCTACCAACATCTGGCCTTATCGCTCTGGGAAAATGACTCGAGACGAGTCTCATTTATCCTGTCCTCAGGGCCCCGTGTACAACATTGTGATTTTGACCTGATACGCTGCATAAAAGTATTTCTTGCTATTAGAAAAATAGCTTAGCTTAGGGGCCTCCACTGCAGACATTAAATGTGTGGTTGCTGTTTTTGCTACCGGTAATGAGGCCTCCATGAAAACACTCTAAGAAGGTTCTAAATTGAATTATGCACAAAATGGACATTTAAGATGCAAAATGTCTAGCAGTCACGTTGCTGATGAGCGGCGGAGGCACATTAAACAGTTCTAACTTACAAACAAATCCTTAAATGCAGCTTTTAAAAGCCCCAGAAAAGCATTCATGATGATAGGTTTGCAAACCTTGACTCATTTTTCTTCATAGCCAAAGACATAAACAGTTGAGACAATGGAAAGACCTAGATTGCGTTGACTTAAGAATACCAGTCTGTCTTGTGGAGGGTTTAGAAATGAGGATTTTTGGCCGAGTCAAGTCCCGAAAAAACAAAATATCTTTATTTTTATAATTTATAGCCTTATATTTATAATTATAATAAAATATGTACATTTAAATAAATGTATTGTTTAGGTGAATTATATTATTTTATTTGTATTATATATAATATAATCAAATCAGCATATTAGAATGATTTCTGAAGGATCATGTGACACTGAAGACTTGAGTAATCACTATATTTTAAATTATTACCCAATAGAAAACAGATATGCTGAATTGCGGTAATATTTCACAAAGCTGCTGTATTACTGCTGTAATGATTAAAAAAAATACAGCAGTGCTAAGTTTTTTTATTTATATTAAATATGTATTAAAAAGTTAAAGCTGCACTATGTAACTTTTCCGTCCACTAGAGGTCGCTATTCAAAACAAAGGCGTAGTTTGATGACGCCACATTTGAGCGCAGAATCTTGGGACATGTGGTCTTCACCTCACAGCCGGTGGAAAAGAATCTGGATAGGACTTGGGCAGAAATCATGTTCATGGATGTGATTATTAACGTGACTGTAGTATGAAGCAGAGCAGGACCGAGTGTTGTGGAGCTGAGTAAGGTCGCTGGAGCGATTGTTAATAAGAAGAGCGGAATACACGCCTCGCGAGCAGCGGGATTGTTATTAAGGCATAGTCGCCGGAGGGACTTTTACTACGCATTTTCCGGTCATGAGTATGAGGTAACGCAGCTCTGTTTATCATATCAGATACATCTGAGTGTGTTGAAAATGATGTTATGACGTTACTCTGTGCGTTCGCTTGGCGGCTGCTATGACACTTGTTCACACTGCAGTAAGAGTAAAGCGTTTCTGCTAAATAAATCCGGAAACCGAGGGTAACGCAGATATGACGCAATTGACAGGCGACTTCCTCCCACGTCCCGGTTCCCTGGTTAAAATAGCAATTTTCTCACGATTTACAAATAGTAGGAAACATTTGGGATATTGTAAGTATTCAACTGAATAAAATATATAACACTGGCCTAGTGGTTTTTGGATATTTTACTGAAATTAATATTGTATACATCATTTATAAAAATCCGCACTTTTGCTGAAAACCTATGTCAAGCATTACTATCATCTTTAAGGCAATTTGTTCAAAGACATACAAGAGTAGTCATACTTTCTTGTCAGTTGTTGTGACTACACCAAACAGCATCTTTTCAAAGGATGCCAAAAATATCCCATCTATAAGGCTTGCAACTCCCCAATTCTTTGTACTGAGAGTTCTTTGAAACCACGTACGCCGAGGCAGAAAATAAAAAGCATGTATAGCGGCAGTGAAAAGTCGATATACTCAGTGGCTTTCATCACTTGTCATCTTATTCTACAAGTGTGAGGGTGACATGACTGAAAAAAACGCTAAATATGAATAAATCTGAATGAATGTCCTGCAAATCATTCTTGATTCTTTACACAAGATGGGTCATATGGGTTTGTCAGCAATCTTAAGATGATGGGCAAACTATTTGCACCGCACTGCCTCAGGCAAGCAGTACAAAATGTTTTCATCACAAAATCTTCATTCACCACCATTGTCTTGTAGTCCTAAGAATACACCACTTCAAACAGAGTATATATTTCAGTTTCCAACTCAAGCAGACATCACTTGCTCAGTCTGGCCTTGGTTGGCAGCTCCAATTATTTACTGAAATCCAGTCCAGCAAACATTAAAGGAATGAACAACTTGAAAGGAATAAACCAAGCCAAGAGGATGGAAGGTGACTTTCCAAAGCTGGTTGGCAGCCATCCGAATCTTGCGAACTTGGCCCTTTGGTGTAGACATGGAGACATCATTCACCTTAAGCCAGCTGGCAATAGCTCAGTATTACAGGTTAGTGGTGTAAACGCTGACCTTGAGGCAATGGGAGGCTTTCTGGAATGCTTTTGTGTCTTTTAACGACAATTTGAGTCCCATCAAAAGAGTTTTTTAAAACTAGTTCGGTTGAGTTACTAGGTTACTAAGTTACAACAACTTAAATTCCAGATGTCAACAGGTTCTTGTCTATTGAGACAATATGGGTAACTGGAAGAGGGTAACTAGAATACTGACTGGGTATATTGATGATGGATAAATATGCAAAAGGCTATTTGGCTTCAGATAAAAAAATTTGATATGCCCAGATATACAATTTTTATTTTACTATTATATATATATGTATATATATATATATATATATATATGTATATATATATATATATATATATATATATATATATATATATATATATATATATATATATATATATATATATATATATATATATATATATATATATATATATATATATATATATATATATATATATATATATATATATATATATATATATATATATATATATATATATATAGTGCTGTGCAATCGATTAATGATATTAATCGCATCCAAAATAAAAGTTCATGTTTGCATAATATATGCGTGTGTACTGTGTTATTATGTATATAAATACACACTCCTTCATATATATATTGTATATTTATACAATTTATCTTATATATAAATATAACATATTTTTCTTAAATGTATACATGCATGTGTGTATTAATATATACATAATAATTATACACAGTATGCACACATACATTATGTAACACCAACTTTTATTTTGGATGCGATTAATCACATTAATCAATTGCCCAGCACTATAATATATATATATATATATATATATATATATATATATATATATAGTAATAATTTAATAATCTGTGCATATAAAATGCATTAATAATAAGATAAATTATTATTATTGTCTTTAATAGCATTATTACAAATTATTATTATAGTTTATTTGGCCATTTATTTATTTCATTAAAATATTTTTCACTTCAAGTCATTAACTGCATACATAATAATAATTGTTATTGTTATTATGCAAACTTATCAAAAGTAAAAATGACTAAAATAAATCAGATGATCACCATTAAATTTTCAACCAAAACGTGCTGGCTATAATTTATCTACTATAACATAGTGGTAAAGGTGCCTTTTATATATACAGGCTGGAGGGCTGAAAGAGGAGCATAATTAAGAAAACAAAACACCTTGCCAAGCTTAAGAGGCTCTGCAGGTTGCGTGATCTTGTTTAGTATTATGAGTACAGCTGGTCTATCAAGGGAATTTCGGGTGAGGAACATTTCTCAAGGAAGTACCAGATGAGCCCTGTTAGTGCTGGATCTCAAGCCCTAAAGCATATTTATGCTTAGCTAAACTTAATGAGGGGAGGGGGGGTGGGGGTTCTTACTTATTAAATGTATTATGTTTGTCTGTCTGGTATAAAAGAAACAGTGGATGCACACTCCACCCTCCCACTGAACAACGTGCTTTTAAATGTGCCATTTTCTGTTTATTAAATTTCAGGCGAACAATGTCAAGAGAGACTGCTATAAATAAATACTTGTCTAGACTTCCCATAAATATTGTCTAGCTGTCAGCGCTGACTCATAATAACTGTGCTGGTGGATGGAAATGTGACCAAATTTGCAGCTTCAGTTCATTCAGTTTCAAAATATGAACTGATTACGTTTGTTTCATTTTTTGGTATCTTGCAGTTGGTACCAGGAGTCATTGAAACAGTGTCTGTCTCTCAAAATCTTGTAAAAATCGAATGACCTGCCAACATAGAACATTTTGGACATCAGGTGCCGATTAATTAAACAGTTTCAACCGATTCAATAAACAATTTAGCAATTATTTTACATTAATACAGTATATTATTGTTGTATATTACATGGTTTAAAACGTTCTAATAAAGTATATTTCAATTACAAGGTTGCAAATCTTTTTGAGTCGAATATATTCGGGAAAATACGATTCTCGGTTCGATGAGTCTGCGAGTTGAACGTGGTTGAAAGAGACAGTTCTTGGTTGAAAGAGGCAGCAAGTTATAATTCAGGAAAAGGTGAGCTCCACGCAGGAGATTTGTTCATAAAGCGGACTCGAACGCGTTTAAGATGCCGAATATGCTATGACGCAAAAAAAAAAAAAAAAAAAAAAATGCTGTCTAGGCAGGCGACTTGCTATGTTTTGAGACACAGCCAAAACATGAGGCAGACTAAACAAAGTCTCAAAATACTTAAGTATTTACCTCCCCCACAGCCATGTGTCAAAACAGCGGGGGTCTCACCAAAAGCTTCATTTGAGGGAAAAAAAGATAATCGACTCTAATTATTTACCAGTCGTTTAATCGTTTAACACCATGGCACTTGGCACCCTATACAAATATAATGGAAAGACAGTAACCTACAAGAAGTTTGAGAGTTTAAATGAGTCAAGCTTTATACGTCAAACTTCTAAAGAAGAACCCACTGTTAATCGTGGACATCACTGGAAAAATAAAGCACAATTCAACCTCATGCAAACAACGCTGGTCTTGTTTGTATAACGGTACAAACATGTTTGCGGTTCTCCTCTAGTGATTATATGCGGCGCGAGCGTATCGTGCAGGAAGCGGAAGTCATTTTGATTCAATGAACAAGTTTCTAGCGTTTATCCCTCAATCGGAACCCTCTCTCAGCTGGACCGCATCAATAACACCAAGTATAGCTTTAATACACTATATAATCACTTGTATTCAGAACAGAACATGCTGATCTTACCTTCCAGACGCGGCTCTCGTGTGTCCGCTCGCTTTCACGGACGCTCCGCTGTTTCCCAACTTTGTGGGAAGGACTCAGTGACGTGCTGAAATTATCCAGGGAAAAGGCATGAATCAGTGCACGGACCCGGGAGGTGTAGAGGATGGGTTAAATCCTCCCATTGAGCTCAGGTCAACCACCAAAGAAGAGAAAAAAAGTGCATGGAATTTCAGTTTCTCCTTTGTTTTTAGAACCAGATCTGTTATTTAATTTAGGTTTTAGGGGCCGTTTTTAAAGGAACATCTATCTATCATCTATCTATCTATCTATCTATCTATCTATCTATCTATCTATCTATCTATCTATCTATCTATCTATCTATCTATCTATCTATCTATCTATCTATCTATCTATCTATCTATCTATCTATCTATCTATCTATCTATCTATCTCTGTCTGTGTAATCTATCTATCTATCTATCTATCTATCTATCTATCTATCTATCTATCTATCTATCTATCTATCTATCTATCTATCTATCTATCTATCTCTGTCTGTCTGTGTTATCTATATCTATCTATCTATCTATCTATCTATCTATCTATCTATCTATCTATCTATCTATCTATCTATCTATCTATCTATCTATCTATCTATCTATCTGTCTGTCTGTCTGTCTGTCTGTCTGTCTGTCTGTCATTCTATCTATCTATCTATCTATCTATCTATCTATCTATCTATCTATCTATCTATCTATCTATCTATCTATCTATCTATCTATCTATCTATCTATCTATCTATCTATCTATCTATCTATCTATATCTGTCTGTGTAATCTATCTATCTATCTATCTATCTATCTATCTATCTATCTATCTATCTATCTATCTATCTATCTATCTATCTATCTATCTATCTATCTATCTATATCTGTCTGTGTAATCTATCTATCTATCTATCTATCTATCTATCTATCTATCTATCTATCTATCTATCTATCTATCTATCTATCTATCTATCTATCTATCTATCTATCTATCTATCTATCTATCTATCTATCTATCATTTTATCTATCTATCTATCTATCTATCTATCTATCTATCTATCTATCTATCTATCTATCTATCTATCTATCTATCTATCTATCTATCTATCTATCTATCTATCTATCTATCTATCTATCTATATCTGTCTGTGTAATCTATCTATCTATCTATCTATCTATCTATCTATCTATCTATCTATCTATCTATCTATCTATCTATCTATCTATCTATCTATCTATCTATATCTGTCTGTGTAATCTATCTATCTATCTATCTATCTATCTATCTATCTATCTATCTATCTATCTATCTATCTATCTATCTATCTATCTATCTATCTATCTATCTATCTATCTATCTATCTATATCTGTCTGTGTAATCTATCTATCTATCTATCTATCTATATCTGTCTGTGTAATCTATCTATCTATCTATCTATCTATCTATCTATCTATCTATCTATCTATCTATCTATCTATCTATCTATCTATCTATCTATCTATCTATCTATCTATCTATCTATCTATCTATCTATCTATCTATCTATCTATATCTGTCTGTGTAATCTATCTATCTATCTATCTATCTATCTATCTATCTATCTATCTATCTATCTATCTATCTATCTATCTATCTATCTATCTATCTATCTATCTATCTATCTATCTATCTAATCTGTCTGTGTTATCTATCTATCTATCTATCTATCTATCTATCTATCTATCTATCTATCTATCTATCTATCTATCTATCTATCTATCTATCTATCTATCTATCTATCTATCTATCTATCTATGTCTGTCTGTTTTATCTCTATCTATCTATCTATCTATCTATCTATCTATCTATCTATCTATCTATCTATCTATCTATCTATCTATCTATCTATCTATCTATCTATCTATCTATCTATCTATCTATCTATCTATCTATCTGTCTATCTGTCTATCTGTCTGTCATTTTATCTATCTATCTATCCATCATCTCTATCCATATTTTCTATCATCCATCCATCCATCCAGCATAGTTGATCAATTGGTAAATCAAAATGGACCATTCTTATTTTTTATGGAATATCGCACATCATTATTTTTTTAATTCATGTGCACTCTTAATCTTTAATTAAAATGTCTTAAAATGCACAATATGTAAAATGTTTGATTAAAATGTCCAAAACCCACATTATAATATAACTTTCAACACACTAAAATTTGTCTAATATGATAAAATTACTCCACATACACATGACCAGAAGAAGTCGAAGCAGTCGTCTGCGGCTTAAAAAAACCTCTGCGAAATCAAGGCATCATCAATCTACGGCTTTGTTTTGAATAAGCCACCTCTAGTGGCGAAAAATTACATATTGTGGCTTTAATAGAAATCAAAATGTTTACATGGGGTGGGGAGGAACATTACCTGTCACTCACATGATATCACAGCAATAGCAAATCAAGCCCCGCCCAACATTTTTTTCTTGTTTGAGATGCCGTTTCACTTGGATATACGTCACAATAGGGAAGAAAAGCAAATAGCAACTTATTTAACAGTTCCTGCCACTCTCTGATCCCATGAGGAATGTCTGGGCCTGGCTTATATTGGTATTCAGATGATACATTGCAGAAAACTGCTATTAAATTAAGTGTCAGCTTCTTTTGACATCATCACCAGGAGAATCAACTTTCCAATTATTGTTTCTACGCTTTTATGTATCGACGACACATGTAGACAGTGTGCAGATGATGAGCTCTAATTAAAATGAACACATCCTACATTTATCACACAAACAGAATAGGCCAGTCCATCAAGGGAGGGCGTTCAATGTTTCGGCCTGGCTGAATAAACAGTGCTATGTCAGGCACAGTTGTTGGATGATAAGGGCTCAGATGGCTAAAGAGCAGGGCGTTAAAACAGCAAGCCAAGAAGGGGGAGGTGGTTGTGCTGGAGGGGCCCACTGAGGAACGTGCACCTATGTCCCCTACCCAAGGCAGGGGTAACCAGAGACCAGATTCAACCAGATTCTGCCACTAACTGATACTAAGAATGTGAGACATTTGGTGACACATTTCCTTAGCACGAGCTCTCTGAGTTGAGCACCAATGACAGCGAGACTGCTGGGCCATTAGAGACTGATTGAGTTCACTTTGGTAAGGACAGCAGAACAGTCTAGAACTTTTGTTACCCTTTCGTGACCTGTTTGATCCATACATCCAATTAAATGAATAGCTATATTTGTACTGTTTTTGCCAGGAATTAAAGAAACCAAGCTGGCCAAAAACACAATGGTTCCAAAATTAATAATTAAATAATAGAATTTTACAGCTAATTAAAAAAATTCTAAAACAATTACAAAATCTATAATATATATAATATATATATATATAACAGAATTTATATCAAATAAAGAACAGAATTTATATAAAATAGAAATCCTTTGTAACCATATACACTACCGTTCAAAAGTTTGGGGTCAGTCTTTTTTTTGTTGTTGTTGAAAGAAATACTTTTATTCAGCAAGGATGTGTTGAATTGATAAAACGTGATAGTAAAGATTTATATCGTTCGAAAATATTTCTATTTTGAATAAATGCTGTTCTTTTTAACGTTTTATTCACCAATGAATCGTGAAAAAGGTATCACAGGTTCCCAAAAATTAAGCAGCACAGCCGTTCCCAACATTGATCATAACTGATTATCAAATCAGCATATTAGAATGATTTCTGAAAGATCATGTGACACTGAGACTGGAGTAATTGCTGATGCAAATTCAGCTTTGAATCACAGAAATACATTTTATTTTAAAGTATATTAAAATAAAAAATACAATATTTTCAAATGTAATAATATTTCACAATATAACTTTTTTTCTGTAATTTTGATCAAATAAATGTAGGCTTGATGAGCATAATAGATTTCAAAGAACAGAAATAGTGTGAAATATTATTACAATTTAAAATAATGTTATATATATATACACAACACACACTATTATGTAATATAGAAGCAAATCTGACAAACAAAAACACATTTTTAATACAATTTTGGCATTATCAAATAGTCAAATTCAGAGTTAAATTGAGTTGTGTACAGTGTACAGTATTTACAAAGCATTGACATTTAGCAAGAAATGTGTAATTAGCACATCAGTAGTATCAGACAAAAGGCTAATATGGATGCAAATGCTTTAAACCTCAGATTAGCCCTGCTTTGCTACTTCATATGGTAATATCCTCATTAGGGGAAATCCAACAAAAGACTTAAAGTAGTTAATATGTAGATTTTCTTTGTATAGGCTCTAAAGAAAATAAACAACACAACAAACTGGACATCATTTTCCTGCTAACCTGATTCATATTATGTAGGTATATTTTAAGAGTCCTGTTAAACACATTAGATTTACAATAAAAAACAGATGATTCTGTTTTTTAAATGCCCAACTTTCCAAAGATTCAAATATAACTGCACACATGCCTGGGCTTACAACTGGCACCTAATATACAAACACATGGTAAATCACTTAGAATGCTTGGAAGGTTGGTTTCATTTGACATTTGGAATCAGCAGCTTTGGTTACCTCAAACTACATGTAAATGCTACCGAATGCAGTGCCATCTTGTGTTTGTGAAGAGGTATGATGACACAAGGGGCCAAAGGTGGTTGACTGCAATGCAGCACAAACACACAGCTTGTCTTGGCATTACCCGTTTCCCATGCAGCATTAGGTGAACGGCAGTCACAGCATAACAAGAGCTAAAAATCGGAACACTTCCCCTCTGATGTTTAATGTGGTTTTTTTTATGTGGAATGTACAGCTCTATGAATTCCAGTGAAAATTCATGACTGAAATAATCAGGCCATGGTGCTAAGCCTCCAGTGACAGGATTGTGTTGATCACACGGCAGTGCATTTCAAAACAGCGGACTGTTTGTACTTCTCTGAAAATTAAGAACCTAAAGTGACATGATGTCCTCCATATTGCCAGCTGAGGTGTAACACGAGGGCTGATGCGTTGGTGTGTGTTTAGCGTTTTGATGTTAGCGTAAGCGTCGAGGAGACTCTGAAGATCTGAGGCAGCATGTTGCTCAGCTGGTAGAACATCTCATCTGAGATACTCTGATGATAAAAGACAATCAGGAAGACAGATTGATGCCACATTCTTTAATAAATTGCTAAAGAATTTAACTTTGTTAGTAAATAAAACGACTCGGAAAGTATGTTTTGTGCATTAAAGGACAACTTCGGTGAAAAATGAACCTAGGGGTAATTAACACATGGTTACCGAGTAGATCGTTCTCTGGGATGCGTTTTCATGAAAATCGAATGTAAAGAGTTTTATCTTGTTAGTGGTATTAACTAGCGATTGAATTTTACTTATTCTGTGCCTCATATACTAGCGTTATAAGCTAATCTGTTTTTAGAGATAAAACTCTTTACATTCGATTTTCATGAAAACGCATCCCAGAGAACGATCAGCTCGGTAACCATGTATTAATTACCCCTAGGTTCATTTTTCACCGGAGTTGTCCTTTAAATTGATCAAAAGTGAGACTGTCACAAAAAATGTATATTATAAATAAATGCTGTTCTTGTGAATTTTCTAAAAATGCATAATGGTGTCCACAAACATATTCAACGTTGATAATAATCATAAATGTTTCTTGAGCAGCAAATCAGCATATTAGAATGATTTCTGAAGGATCGTGTGACACTGAAGACTGGAGTAATGATGCTGAAAATTCCGCTTTGCCTCGCCAGAATATTGCATTTTACAATATTTTCAAATAGAAAAACTTTTTTAAATTGTATTAATATTTCCACAAAATGAAAAAAATCTTACTGACTCCAAATGTGTGAATGGTAGTGTACATATACAGTATATACGGTGTATGTATACAGTGTGTGTGGCATCTAGACAACAGGGTTTAGTTTAGATGAGTTATTTTAAAAGGTGTTAAAGAGTAAAACAGGCAGCTGTGAATGTGAAGAGTCCACATGAGCCTGTAAGCACGTGTCAAACGATGGACACTATTGTTTGAGAATACAGAGAGTTGTATTTTTAGTAAATAAATCGCATTTCTTGAATAGTCACTTATTAGATAAAAAAGGCATTGTTGTACTGTCAATGAGGCTAAACTAACCTGTGGAACAAGGAACTGAACAGTCCGTGAGATTCCTCCATCCCAGGAGGCCATTTCCATCATAAAACCTAAAAAAACAAAGAAGACTCAAATTAGTTTTCTTACCATTATCACATTGTTTCAAGTTCAGATGGTGGAGAAAATGACATCTTATTTAAAACAGAATATATGTAAATGTGAACAATACTCAACAAAATTGATTAATAATATTACTACTATTATTGACCCTCAAAAGTAAATATATTTTTATATTTTTATTTTTTTGTTTTGTTATATGCTATATCCTCTAAAGGGTTGACCTTGGAAAATTAGTAGAATATGGTTTTCCCATATAATATGCAAATAATAATATAATATCTTGCTAAATATTATAAAAAAAATAGAAAAATAGTATATTAAAGAGGCTATATTTTGCCCTTTTACAAAGTCTTGATTTTTTTTTGTGATGTAAAAAAATAAACACACTATTTTTCAGATATTAGACTGTTGCAGCACCTCTCTTCCCAGTCTGTCAGTAACGCTTTTTTTTACTTCCTATCTCTATGAAGCCCCTCCTTCCAAATAGCGCAATGTGCTCTGATTGGCCAGCTGAACCAGTGTGTTGTGATTGGTCAACCGCTTCAAGCACATTTAGGGAGTAACCATAACCACAAGTTTAACCTCCCTTAGTTTCTTTGAAGCCAATACGGAAGTGACTTAAACTGCAATTCATCGACTGGCCTCTAGGGACAGGCTCCAGAAGGGAGCAGAATCTCATTGACCCCCATGTTAAAATGCCCAACTTTACAGCAGAAAAAACACATGTTTACAGCCTGGCACAATTTGTGGTTTTGGTCTATATGGCTAATTTTGCCCTTCATGACAACTGTGAGGGGGGTGAATTTTTTTATAACTCATTCGTTTACATTATATGAAGCCTTAAAGTTCTGCATAATTAAGGGCGTGGCCACTTTGAGTGACAGGTGGATAGCCATTTATCTGCTGTCTGTTAGTCATTGCGTCACCTCAGCTCCACCCACGTACCGCCTCTTTGCCCATTTTCTATTATCCGGGAGTGACGCGCGATAACGAGCTGCCAAGATGGCAATGGCCAGCTCGTCCTTACTTTACGCTTCAAAACTGCTCTTCAGAATCCTATGGGTGACGTCACGGACACTATGTGTTTTACAGTCTATGGTTTAAACACACACAACTCAACCAGACCTCGTCCCCCTATTTATTGCGTACGCCTTGTAATTATTTAAATGAGGAATATGGTGACATGTACATTCCCGGAAGAAAACTGAAGACTATAATCGAGAATAAATTCCTTTGGAGTGGACTTTGTGCTTCGTAACTTTCCAGACCTTTTTCGCGTTCAAACAGCAACACTACACACTAAAGAATGTTGAAAAATGTAAAAAAGCATAATAGGTCCTCTTTAAAAAGTATACAGATATTTGTTACTAGTAAGGAAAAATATCCACATTAAGGCTGGTCTTAGACAACCAACCAACCAACCAACCAACCAACCAACCAACCAACCAACCGGGATAGGCATCTTTTTA
The DNA here is from genome assembly GCF_949357685.1 of Gobio gobio. Classification (NCBI taxonomy): domain Eukaryota; kingdom Metazoa; phylum Chordata; class Actinopteri; order Cypriniformes; family Gobionidae; genus Gobio; species Gobio gobio. Next base: position 17,498,956 of record NC_137121.1, on the reverse strand, counting down.
ACTAAAAATATTTTACAACCCAATATTAGATGCATTTAAAACCAACATTAAGGACAAAAATAATCAGAATGTAAACAAATTGTACTGTATATACTGATATAATATGTTAATAATCAATAACAGTTTTTGCACATTCTACATTTAAGCTCTTTCCATGCCCACCTTTCACACACTTGAAGACCAGTTCAGCTCGTTTCAGACACCAGGGAATGGTCATCTCCTGTACAGAGTGAAGGAAGAGGAAGAGAGGGGAAAAAATCAATGACTGAGATAATATTTAACCGTGTACATAACCAGGATGCAAAAGCGCCAAACCACTCCTTGTAGAGCAACGTTTCCACAAAGTGATGAAGAACTACAACTTCTCATACAGGGCTATTCAAATCTCAAATTAATTTCACAGTTCTTAAATACATGACATACATGCATGAAACATAGTTTTTTGTAGGACATTTTCTCCTAATAATGTCATATGTTCAATGGGTCATTTATGTGTAACAGCAATGTATAAATGCATACTCATCTTGCCGATTTCAACAGACATTCGACGATAAACATTACAGTTACAATTACTTTACAGACATATACATCCTAAAAACGAATCCTGCCCGAATAGGGCTCAAGACCTCAGCCTTAAATCCATCCTTGGCCTTTGGCTGGGAGAACACACAGTTCCTGTTTAGACGGAAAACATTTCCTGAACACTGAACATTCCTCAACATCGGCCTGTGGTCAGAGAGGCTGTGATTGAGGCTTTCGTTTACCCTAGAACTACACTGGTCAAAACAGATGGCCTGATCCAAAACAGACCATTTCTAAACCAGACGACAGAATTTTGAGGTTGAGCATCCAAGTAAATAAATGGCTTGAACCAAAAATTAAAGAGTTCAATTTGATCAGGACACAAAATCTCGGTACCACATTGGTTATCATCCATTATTTCGTTTATATGTTTACATTGGTTATATACTGGCCGATATTGGAGATTGAATTGCATATTCCTCTATTTTTACATTCTCAAGTACTTTTGCTGTCCTCTTATGCTCACTTAAAGTTAATCTTTAAAGGTGAACTGTGTACATTTTAGCATCTAGCGGTGAGGTTGTGAATTGCAACTGCCCACCGCCACCCCTCTCTTTTGGAGCACATAGAGAAGCTACGGTGGCCGACACAGGACAAAGATGTCATCGTCTGATACAGCAGAGAGTGACTAGCGCTCTGTAGATAAGTTTGTCCATTTAGGGCTACAGTAGAAACATGACGGCGCAAAATGGTGACTTCACTGTAAGGGGACCCGCGGTGTATGTAGATAGAAATGGCTCGTTCTAAGGTAATAAAAACATAATGGTTCATTATTATGTAAGGTCTTTATACACCACTGAAACATAGTTATGTATATTATGTTGCATTTCTGTCAATAGATCCTCATAAATATTACACACTGCACCTTTAAAAACACTAATAAGAAGTTACATGCACATTATAATGTTGTGATGCCTAAATTTAGTGAGTGGTGCTTCATGAAACCCTTGCGAATCATTCAAGTTTTATAAATTTGTAGACATGTTTCATGACACATTTGTATAATAAAAAGTAAGCGTAGTTAACAGTCTCTTGTTGGTCTGATTAAAGGGGTGGTAAACCACGATTTCAATATTCTAACTTTAGCTAGCGTGTAATGTTGCTGCTTGAGCATAAACAACATCTGCAAAGTTACAACGTTTGAGTTTAAAGCAAAGGGAGATATTTGCTTTTAAAGAAATCAGTTTCTAAGAACTACAGCAAACGGCCGGTAAGCGACTACCGACATTCCTCCAGGGTTGATGACATCACCAGCCCCAATATTTACATAAACCCCTCCTCCGAGAATATTAAATAAGGGGGGCGAGGCCATTTTGTACCGCGGCGCTGTTGTGGTTAGTAGGCTGGAGTGTTGTTGCCGCGATGCCAAGGAAACACTGTTATTTTCATCCGAATTGCAGGTCTGGGGTACTTGCTTTGTTCAGCCTTCCTAGGGACGGGGGTGCATTGCAGTGTGTTTAACATGCAGCATGTTATATGCATGTGTGTATGAGACAGAGGGGAACAGGTCGCATTTGCAGCAGATATATGCTGCCCATCATAAATCAAAGCACGAGACAGACAGGGGTCGGAGAAGACAGGAAAATGTGACATTATGGACAATATTCGTCTGTATTTGCAATTCACGAGCCGCGGTTTAGCTGCGCGAGACAAACACTGCCAGTGTGAATGCACAACGGGCGCGCGCGGTCCTGCTACACATTTCACGGAGGAAAGCTTCCCAAATCTTCGCAAGTTCAATGAAGGATTCGCACAACGGCTTGTCCTGAAAGATGGATTTAAAAACAGAAGCTGTTTACGGGCCACAACCTGTAAGTCTGATTTATTTTTCATCGATGTGTTTTCCTGTAATAGGTTGTAGCAAGGAAGTAAACAGATGACAACACTGTTCTGCAAACCAGTCTGTTAAATGCTTATTCATACTTAACGTTATCCGACGAACACCTAACGTTACAAACACTAACGTTAAAATCTCAACAGCGAACTTGGCATTAGTGTAAATTATTCTTTGATTAGAGCTTTTATGTATTATTTATCTACAGGCATGCTAAACATGGTTCTGTGTGTGATTTGGCTACTATAGTAAAGCCAGTGTTTAGTGTTTTGGGTTAACAGTTCTTGCGACAGATATTTGGCTATAATCGTTCTAAAAATACAAAAGTAACAGTGCCATTCAGTAGCGATCACTATAGATCCGCAGTCTTTACTCTTGAGGACTGAACAGGTTCTGCTCGATCATCTTCACTAAAATGTTCTGGGTCTGATTCGGGCTCAAATTGGTATGGTTTTATAGACGCCATTCTTTGTAATACTACCCAAAGCACAGTCTACCGGTAAAGGTAAGGAGCGTGACGTTTCCGACAAACGTGCACTAGGCGGTTAGCGAATCACAACACACTGGGCCAGCTAACCAATCTGAGCCCACAGCGTATTTTTGAGGGACTGGCTTCATACAACCCGGAAACCATCAGACCGTTTTTACAAGGGGGGACAGAGCAGTGTAGAATAAAGGTCAAATATATGAAAAATAATGATTTTTTTTAAAAACGAAGCATGAACACGTTACACAAACACAATCACGCCTTCGAAAGAATGTGTTTTACCACCCCTTTAACCATCTCTCCATAAAACAAGCCCTATAATTTATTAAATATTATATTATATAGACTTAATGGTATTAGATGATTTGTTAATTGCATTTAATAAATTACACTTTCAATAAAACATTTGCAAAGGTATTTTTATTGCATTTACCTGGTTTTGACCTCGTTTCGAGCACTTCGAAACTGCTCTGGCTTGTTAATACAGTAATTAAGCGTGCACAATGAAGCAACATTTTCAATGAAAACAGAAATGCATGCTGAATAATAGGAACACAGATCACAAGGGAACAAAGAAAGCTTTTTCTTCTCGAGGGCAAATATATCAGATATATGTAGCGTGACGCAGGTGATTAAACTGGAACTGGAATGTTTTGTTTTGTTTTGTTTGGCTGCGTGTTTGTATGCACTAGAACTAGATGCCAATGTAAAGGGCCAAAGCCTCCAACATTCCCACAAAAACATCTAAATGTTGGTAGTTGGCAGTAGAATGCTCTGGAGCACCCTTAGAATGTAGATTGTTACAGATTCCAGTAATAGAAAAGTTCTCATTTGGGTTTTGAACACCCTACGATATTGGCAATATCCTCAACTACCATTTTTACATTTTTACAAAACTGTGTGTAGCGGCTCAAACGTTCAGGCTTTGGACACTTTCTGGAATTCAGTTTTTGAAACAATCCCGTGATTTCCTTCACAGATGCTTAAAAATGAATCATGTAAACACAAATCATTGTTTGTAACTGTTTAGAAAATAGTTCAGTGATAAAAATTGTTTCTTTAATGAAATGTCATACTATCTACTCTTACCTCAGACATGTCATGCACCAGCAGCAGTGGGATGGTGATGGTGGTGATGTCATGGGTGCAACAGACCTTCAGGATGTTCCTCAGGCCCATGATGGCCGGGTCCCGGGCTGTGATGTTCCCCGAACGCACGTTATCATCCACACAGAGGTGGAAGACAATATGAACCTCAGACAGGTTGGAATGGCGAGTGATGTAGAACTCACCTGATGAAAAAGCAGCGCATGTTAGGACTAATCAAACATAGCGCTAAAAGCATACAGCAATGTTTGAATTACCTGGAAGGATATTAGAGGAATTTCTATCTACGATCTTATTTTTGTCTTCACTTCCCCCATTTCTTGGCATCTCTATAAAACAAAATCAAGATGTGTTAGTATAATGCATCCATACATGTCGTACTTCAATTTTGAGTTTGTAATTATCATCATTTTCCACAAGATTGTCATTAGATTTATTGGACACAATTATTTTTCCCATATAATTGATACACGGCACCTCCTTCAGGGTACAATGTTTGAACCATTGAGACACCCATCAAGCACAGTAGGGAATGCCATGATATTGCAGCCCAAACCATCACTGATCCACCCCGAGCTTCACTCTGGGCAGCAACAGTTCAGGCATTAAGCCTCTTTGTGGCTTCTCCACACCGTGGGAAAGTCAGTGAAGGTGGACACAACAGAGAACAATACATGTTTCACATTGTCCCAAGATTTGCACTGTTGGCACCAATGAAACCATTTGGCATTGAAACGAGTGACCAAAGGTTTGGCTATAGCAGACTGACCATGAATATTGACTCTGTGGAGCTCCTGATGAACAGTTTTGGTGGAGACAGGAGAGTTGAGGTGTGCATTTAATTCTGCAGTGAGTTGGGCAGCTGTGGTTTTATGTTCTTTTGGATACAATCCGGGTTAGTACATGGACATCCCTTTCAGACAGCTTCCTCTTACGTCCACAGTTACTCCTGCTGGATGTGGTTCGTCCTACATGGTGGTATGCCAACATTACCCTGGATGCCAAAGCTCTTGATACACAAAGACTTGCTGTCCTGGTCACAGATGAACCAGCGAGATGCGCACCAACAATTTGTCCTCTTTTGAACTCTGATATGTCTCCCATTATGTTGTGTGAATTGCAATATTTTATGTACAGCTGTGCTATTGCTCTGCTAATTCAACCTTCACACTCTTACTGATGGACTATAAAATCAGTGAAGATTGCCCACCAAGCCATGTATATAGGCGTGAAACCTCTAACACATTATTGGCAAGTGTTTCAGTTTCATTTTCCAACCCCTGTATGTATATACACAACCGGTCAAAAGTTTGGAACAAATATAGATTTTTAAAAATGTTTTTGAAAGAAGTCTCTTATTGTCCCACTTACCAGACAATCACATTTGAATCTCAGTGGTTTGATGTCACAGCAAATTACTTAAAAAAACTCTAAAAGATAATATCATGGTAATAAGAGTTCTCTTTCAATCAAAGTAATGTCACTGTGTTAATTAGATATGCAACAGTTATTACATTCAATTAGCAAAATGCAAAACTGTACCAGCGCATTCCACTTTCTGGCAAAACATTTGTGCATCTTGAAAAAATGTGTATCAAGTTTCATTGTAGCGAGTCCCTGTCGAATGAAACTGAACACTTCCTCGTGGTGGGACTGAAGTCGGATATGTAATGGTGCAATGCAGAGATGCTGGTTTTGGACGGACACAAACACACACAGTTGTTGTGTCACTCACCGGGCTGCTCTCTCTGCTTGCTGCTGCGCTGAGCTCGCGCGTACAGCACCACCTGCTGGATGATGTCCAGCTGCTCATCCACTCTGGGGAAGTGGAAGTCTGTGCACTCCTTAGACACTGTTGCAAAGTCTGATGCCATAGAAACAATTGAATATGTTATTGTTTTTTATGTTAGTTGTCTTTTGTGGACTTTTGCAACGAAATGCAACTAATTAGACATGATACCTCTCTTGATGCCACTGTACGAGTTGACTCTGTTGTCGACCAGCAGCACCAGGCCGCAAAGCGATGTGGAATAGAGCGAGAGAGCCGTCTGCAGTCGCCTTAACTTCACACCACTGCTGCTGTGACGACGGTGCTTACAAAAGTCCAGAACATCAGATCGCAGCAGACGGAGATTGTGCATAGTCTTCAGCTGAGCCCCTGAAAGACATAAATATATCACATCGGTAGATTTTTGTATCTATATTTTGGTTATTTAAAAATAAATATTTCAGTAGATATACTCTACTGTTAAAAAATGTGTCTCTGATGATCAACAAGGCTTAATTTATTACATCAAAAATACAGTAAAAACGGTAATACTGTGAAATATTACAATTGAAAATAAATGCTTTCTATTCGATTGTATTTTAAAATGTAATTTATTCCTGTGATCAAAGCTGAATTTTCAGCATCATTACTCCAGTCTTCAGTGTCACATGATCATTCAGAATTCATTGTTATATGATGATTTGGGCTCAAGAAAAAAAAAATTCTTATTATTATCAATGCTCTGATCAATGAACATTTGTGCTGCTTGATATTTTGATGGAAACCATCATTTTTTCAGGATTCTTTGATGAATAGAAAGTTCAATAGAACAGCATTTATTTGAAATAAAAATATTTTGTAACATCATAAATGTCTTTATTGTCACTTTTGATAAATTTCAAACTTTTGCTAGTTTAACGACGGAAAAAACGGTCTGCATGTCAGGCGCATGGTCCAAAAGAGTTGTACCCAGTCTCTTAATGAGTCATGGGTGTGCTTTGGGCATAACGTGCAATAAACCAATCAGTCTCATCTCCCATTTCCTTTAAAAGTCAGTTGCGCTTACACCATGGCGGATACGCTATTTACATGGCAGAATTTGCGAGCAGAAAGACCAAACGCTTCTCCAGAAAGGAATCCTTTTATTTTTAATATTTGGCATGTGTGCTGATGCGTGTCCCTGTGTGTGTAACAAGCAGAGTGTATATATAGGCGCATATTACTAAAGCACCCTTTAAATAACAAAAATAAATAAATAAATACTGCGCCATTGACTTTAGACCAGGTTTTTGTTGGTCAATGGCGCAGTCGTTTTCAGTTTCCTTAAAATAGCAACGCGCCAACAATGCGCCTGAACACACCTCGTTTTCAGACCAACACGCCCATGGGCGAACAGATGGACGCAAGTGCATTTACTATTTAAACAACGTGGCGCTTGACGTGAAAATGATAAATGCATCAGGCTGAAACTAGCAAAAAACACTTGTGTCGCGAGCCTGGCGTCGCATTATGCCGGGTGTATGATAGGGCCCAAAGTCACAATTTGGAGATATAAACTCACAATGATGAGAAAATGTCGGAATTGTGAGCTGACTGTTTTTCTCAGAATTGCAAGCTTATATCTCACAATTTGGACTTTGTAACTCCATAAAACAATGATTTAAAATGACTGATTTTAGTTTTAAGAGTCTTTTAAAAAATTTATTTAGATGAAATAATAAAGAATTTTACATTTTAATTATCAGCTTATGTTCTTGCCCAGAATTTTTAAATTGGTGCATCCTTAAGTTTATGTTGAGTGGACGCTTAAGATTTGGATGCTTAAGTCACAACTAAAAGTGCATGAATGTCATTGTACAAGATAATAAATTATCAAACATTGTGGCAAAAATACAAAAATAAGTTTTTCAATTGTATTTGGACACTTTCTGGTTGTCAAACATTAGTGGAACATGTCCACTATATGTGAACAAAACATTGTTTATGAGCTAAGAGGCAGGCTGAAAACACATTGGAAGTGGGCGTAAATCACCGCGCCGGTTTGTCGTATGTGGGTATTTTTATGTGCCGTTTTGTAGCGCCCAATGTTTCCAAGGAAACGCCATACCTAAGTGGATGGTGAAGCTCTCCTCCAGCTGTCGCTGCTCCTCGAAGATCCGGGCCCCCGCTTCCCCTGCCTCCCCCAGCTGACCGGGCTGCACCTTGATCTCCTCGCTGAAACACAAATAACAGGCTCAACTTCTGAAGTTCCTCGCTGTCCATCAATCACAATGATAAATACAGTTGTTTTCCAGTTGGCTCAAGTGTAACACTATTCACTCATGTGCTAGACGGTGTCAATGTGTCAAAGCGGTGATGCCGCTAAAAGCAGTTAGAACTGAAACTGCATCTAATGTGGTGGTGAAAACATTCACACTGATTGAAACTGAATGAAATGTCTAAGGCAGAATTTCATGAGTCAGAAGCAGAAGAATCTCTTTGAGGATGTTCCTCCTGTGTGGGCAGCTTTCAGCTTCTCTGTGTTTGATTTATACAACTATTCACTACATACCCTGACACAATCATAGAGCACCTAAGCAATGATTCATAATCTAAATGCCAGCAGTATCTTTAAAACTTTCTCTTTCACCCACTTTATTGTGCTGTTGTTGGGGTTCTGTAGGTCCCGGTGAAGCTTCATCACCCATTCCTGGTACTCTTGTTTCTGGATACCTGTGACTTGCTTAAGTTCACTGGCCCACTTGTTCTCTAGCACCTTCCATTACAAAAAACAAACAAACAGAAGAATCTGGAGTCATTAATATGTCCTGCATTATTATAGTTTGTTTCAATCTGACTGACAGATTGGTCTTACTTGCTGTGCATCAAAGTGTTGGGCAGCCACGGTATTCACATCCTGGTCACACAAAGTCTTTCCCAGCTCCTGCATGACTTTATTCATCTCAACAGCCTGTCTGTGTAAGGACAAATTCTAGTATTAATGTATTTCATAGTAGGAGTTTTTCACTGTTGGACTTTTGTTTCATATGAAGAGTCTCAAATATAAGGTAATTCAGATTTATTTAACATTTTATGTAAATACATTATTCTTGTATTTTCATTTGTGTTTTTGATTACTTCTAAAACTTATAATAATACATTTTAATAATAATACTATATATATATATAAAGATATAAATGTATATATATAAATAAAGATATAAATGTATATATATATATATATATATATATATATATATATATATATATATATATATATATATATATATATATATATATATATATATATCTTGTAAAAAATGTAAGTGCATATATTAAAAAATAAAAAATTAGGTAATGTGAAAAATAGTCATAATAAAGAATAAAGGTGTGTCTAGATGTTGACTTGTATTTCAGTCATGTTTTCTGTTCTTCAAACAATTAATATTATCATTATAAAAAATATGCAAAAAAGTACATAAATAAAAGTAATCTATCAATTACGCAAAACATCTTAATTTTGACTGAATATGGAAACATTCTACATTCATGTTCAGAGCTCATTATCCAAATTGCACTCCCTGGCATTTTCCCCCATAAAACTGAATTCCATCTCATTGTAACCTCCCACACAAACCTCTCCTGAAGTTTCTTGAGCTCCATGTCTCTCTCGCTGATGAGCTCAGAGACACTGACAAAGTAACTGTGTTCCAGGTTGAGAAGGGTCTCTGAGGCTGGAGAGTGGATCAGTTCATGATAGACACTCGCAAAATCTTCGTCCCAGCTGGCTTCTTCGGGACGGGCATGTTCCAGTGTAGTCTACACACAGAAATTATACAGAACAGACTTATCAGGGTGGCACAAGAGTAATCGACCTGAGTACTTGTTCAGTACCAACTAGTCACCTACAGAGGCGGACAGTACTTAAGTATTTTTACTTTCTACTCCAGTACATTTTTCAAGTATATATTTTATCTGTGTTTTTCTTTGGAAAACTTTTAATTCATTACTTCCCAAAGCATTATTTATAATATCATACTTTTTACTGCACTACATTTCATAAATAAAAGGGTTTTTTTTTTTCCTTGAATACTTAATTACATTCAAAATATAGTACTTTCTTACTTGTACTCAAGTAAAATTTCCATTACTTTTACTTGAGTAAAAGTATACAATACTACATTTTTAATGTAATTAAGTATTAAATGATATTCAATATGAAACATAGTGCAGTAAAAAGTACAATGTTATGTTTTGGAAGGTTGTGAAGTAAAAGTTTCCCAAAGAAGAACACTGATAAAGTACATAGGCTATACTTGAAAAATACAATTTCTTGGAAAGTAAAAATACTTAAGTACTGTTCGCCTCTGGTCACCTACTGGAACTAGATAAATTGATTTACCTAATGCTTTTCTTTGTAATTGTTTTAAAGCCCCCCTGCAGTCAACAATTTTATCCTTTAAAACTCATCTTTTATAATCAAAATGACCTATTTAAATGCCTTAAAATAGCTTGAATTTAAATCTACACCCTTGCTTGAATTAGTATATGCGGATCCATAAATATACAAATAAGTCCCCGCTAGGGATGTTAACGATTAATCGACAATCAATTATTTGTCAAGAATACGTTTAATTGATCAAACTTATCGATTAATCAGGGTCATGCACGTGCATGCGGCTCAACCGCGAAACATGTAAAGCTCTTTGGGACCATCTTACAGCTGAAGTTACACCTTCATCTTGACTATAAGCTTGCGTGTGCATTCGCAGCCTTTTGCTTTGTGTAAATGTAAGTTGTAATATTGTGTTTATTTTGTGTAGGCCTATCTCAAATAGGATGCATTTGGTTAAGAATTCATGCGGTAGTGAAGCGTGCGGGTGATCAGCTTCAGCGCATGTTGTCGTGTTTCATTGCTTTGCTCCAGGATCAGTCTTGTATCAGTCGTTATATTTGATAATAAAATAAGTAATTTAATGAATCAATCACATCGACTCATTTTACAATCCTACTAGCCCATTATTTAGACTAAAAACCCTTCTCATTCATTTGTTGAGGAACATGGAGCTTTGAGCAGCATTTGCACACTCTGTCATGCTGTTGAAATAAGCCACTGCTGTAGAGGCATATTGCAGTATTAAGGCTAACGATTAATCGATTAATTGATCATTAATTTAAACGACGATCCATCATGGGAATTTGTGTAAATTGACATCCCTAGTCCCCGCCTCTACTCAATCACACGAGCTCAGACTACCTGATTCACTCAATCAACTGTAGCAAACGCTACACAATGGCAAGCAGAAATATTGGTTTAATTTAGGTGGTTTAATATATAACCATATATGTTAAAGACAGAAACTGATTTAGAAGAGCTAATTATACAAGCTTGTCTACAAGTCGATGTGTCAGAATGGAAATGCGTTTTATGAATCGCTCTCTACAACGTCGGACACATAAAGTCATTGATATGATTAGCCTTTGGCATGACTACGTTCTCAAACAGCTAATAATGTGTTGCTTATGTTACATGTTCCCGTGTTACATCTGGCTTTTAAAAATCAGCATCCTTAGAAACGCTTTAAACAATTTAGAACGTCAGTTGAGAGACATATAGTTCACTATAATATACCTACATAATTCACCAGCTACATTGCTAAATGTACCCGATTTTTCTGTCCCTTCTTAAAGGTGTTCTTGCGTTCACTGTGGAAAAGCCCCAGCCCGCATATTGACGGGATTGGTTACATGTTTGACGGTAGGAAACCACATTTTTTCACTGCAGTTTTACGGAGAAAATACTCAGCAATGGTGTTGACTGATGAATTTGCACATGGTTTGTAAAGCATATTAAAAACACCACATTGACAACTTGATTTTCACCACTGGGGATCTTGATGTTTTTATTCATCATTTTTTTTCTTAATAAAATCATAGGTTGTTTCACCTATTTTTATACTTTTGGATGAACTTTTTCCTACATGCTTTGTATATGCAGAACAACCTGGAAGCTTAATTAACCGCTATAAATAAAACCATAAAAATCTTTTTACGCAAACAACCAGGTGGTCGTTAAAAGGCCATTTGATGGGCTTGAAATAGATTGGAGAGCATCCATGTGTATTTGTGTATGGCTGCTGTAAAATGTTAATGGTTATCCTGTGTGCATAGCTCTGAGCCAACAGCGCTTCATAGAAAAGGGAGGGGCGGATTCTGCTTTCTTTTTATAAGTTTGCTGGAGCAAGTGGAAGCAGAATTTAAACTGCAATACTTTGAAGTGCTAATGCAGATGGTCAGGCTGACCTTCTTAAATGTGGAAATAGGACAGATATTCTGTTTCAAAAAATGTCTTGTGTGGGCAGAGCCAGGGTGATTTATTGGTTTAAAAAATAAATTAGCAAATTAAAAGACGATTGATTTTTCAGTACCACAATTGATTTAACTGCACTGATGCTACGGGATGAAAAAATGACCTGGATGATAGATCTTAATCAGTGTAGAACCATATTGAATTTTTTGACGGGAATGAAAATTAGTTTGTATGGGATAGAATTACAGTGCGTTCAATGGATTGTACTGTTGTTTAACAACATAACAATTGTTCAGCTGACAAAAAAGTTTTGAAAGTTTTGAGTGGTGAAAATTACATGGCCTAGGACCTTAATACAGTGTGTGCCATTGTACATTTTCGGCATAAACAGCTATTTAATGTTTCTCCAATGAGTGTCTATTTCGTGCACACAATGTGGATAAGCTACAACAGTTACACATGTCAGCATGACACCAGCCATCCAATAATCACAAAAAGCATTATGCTTTGATTTGATATGAAGTAAAATCTCAACTTTTAAAGTCTGTTGATTTTATTAAGAAATTCAAATAATAAATGTAGTTTTGGTGCACTTTAATAAAGCGTGACCGATCACTGTAGCTGCTATTTTGTGCTGTAACTAATAAACATGGGTGAACACCAGCAGGTATGTTGAAACTTACCAAAATTAATTCTGTCTCATGTAATCAATCTGTCTCACTGTCTCAATCAGTGTTTCAACCGGGGAAAGACGTCAATAAAACATCTTGTAGGCAATGTCACTTAACATTACATTTACCTCAAGAAATCTATTCAATGGCCTTAAACTCATTAGTTAGAGAGAAAAAATAACTCTAGAGAAGAGAATTTTGATAAATATATACATTGTATTAAACATTCATTATATTTTTTACTTAAACTGTTAGTGAAGACTTCATTAGCCTATTTATTGTATGTTTGAATAAATCTGTCATGTAAACTACAGTTACTACAGTTTATTGTCATTTAAATGTTTATTTCACCAACAAACTGAAGTAGAAACACTTACTGTTATTAAAAAGTTATATAAAAACTGCCTTAGGTGTAATTTAAATGTTTTTACAACTCAGTTTTAGCTATTTGAGTGTTGATTATTAAATACATTAGATTTATAATCCAGAATTTTCCATTTGGGTGCACTAACTTTGCAACATGCACTGTTATAGAGGGGCTGCATCGACGTCACTTTCCGCCAGAACACACTCCCTCAGCCGGGACTGAGTGGCAGAAGAGCTGCTGCATTACTTGAGTTAATAGGGGAAAACGCGAGTAAAACAAACGGTTATCAGTTTAAACTAAAGGTTGGGCTTGATTTAGTCTCCCTTACAACTTACCAAAGATCCAGTGATCCATGGATATTGACATGCAGCCATGTTTTCATGACATTTATATGAGCCTGATTTCGATACATAAATACATGAATATGTATCACTGTCAGTCTCAGTCATCACAGTTTCGAGAGTGAATCCCATATGTTTATGCGGAGGGGCCTATGTATTGAGGCGTGTATGTGGCCGCTTGTCAAGAATGTAAAACAAAAGTTTTATTCAAGTTCTGAATATATTATAGGTCTTTTCATTTTTTTTATCGCCTAGACAGCGCGCAAAGAGAGCTCCCTTTATAATAAAAAAAAAACTGTAACTCATTCAATGAACGCAATCTCACGAAGTTCCGTTATACTAATCAAGTGAAGCTGATACACAACGAGTCTCTTATTTACATTATGTCTACACTTTGTTAGAGAGGATTTGCACATGTGCAGAACTCAGCACAGGACAAAAACTCGAGAGGTGAGTGGATTCTAACTTCAACACCTGTGATTGGCCATTGCGTATTTATTTTAGTAAATAGAAAGTAGGTTCAAGTAAAAAAAAGCATTTCTTAGCGATAGGTGTTATTTACACTAAGTTAAAATAGCAATAGTTTCTATTTACACTAAGTGAAAATGGCAGCGTTTTCTTAAACAATATGCAATTTACGCTAAGTGAAATTATCGATAGATTCTATTTACACTATGTAAAAATAGCAGTGTTTTCTTTGCAATACGTGTAAAAAGTAGTTAGATGTTATACTTATAAATAGTGGCAGTTAGTATTTGCACCTCAGTGTTGTTGTACATTAAATTATTACATATGTATATTATTAATTACACCTTCCCCAACCCTAACCAATAAACATTTTATTATTAAACACACGTTAGACACTTTATTTCCACTTTTCGATTGTTTTCTTAATTTTTTTTGAAAATAAATGCCTTTCCGATCTAATGTGTGATGGGAAAAGAAAGAAGAGTGAGTTCGGAAAAAGGCGGATTCGAACACGTGTTGATTTGCATCAAAACTTTCTACCATGTGCCTTACCCCTACACCATTGCTACTGTCCTGATCCAACGTCCTCCGCAATTTTGTCTGGCCGAACTAGACGATAATGGGCGGTGTTAGTGTAAATAGCCTCTGCTAACAAGGTAAATAGATTTTTCTTGTTTCTTATTTTCTAGTTATTTTCCTGTTTTACTAATATGAAACTGCTTTGAAACAACCTGTATTGTGTAAAGCACTATATAAATAAAAGTGACTTGACTTGGCTATTGATTGGTAGATTTATTAAATGGAAATTTATTTAAAATTAAAGATGAATTGTGTAATTTTTCATGTTCAAATGTTTCTTAATGTTAATATTCAGACTATAAATAAGACATAAGTATGTTGTTTCCCGAAAAAATCTGAACACAAACAATAGGCCTTAAAAAATGCAAATGTCATGCCAATGAATAAAATAGTGCTGGTGCAGATGTAGAAGGAATATAATGATACTGAAATCATTCAATTGTTTGATTGAGACTGTGCTCTTACCTCAGAATAGGCCTTGGCCCATAAATTTGTAAGTTTGTTGACGTCGACCTCTCCATTAGTGAGTCTCTGCAGGGCTGCTTCTGCCTCTCGGTCATGATCCGCTAACATTTCCCTCTCTATGAAACTGACGAGTGTGTTTTTCAAGTCTAAAATCAATGCAGAAATGTTAGAGAGTGTAATTCATATTTATGACTTGAAAATAACATGTTGATAAAATGAGGATTGAATCAGATGCATGCTCAAATAAATATTAATATTACCATTTTCTACAAAACAGGGGATTTTATGAAGCAGAATGATCCGCCCATGAAGATCACTGACATTTTCTTTGAGGGGGAACTGAAGTGGTACTTTGAGGACACATTGATGTTTTCCTGCCTTAAACTCAAACACAAACTCCTTTTCAATTGTATTGGTTTTCGCTTTGTTTTTCCTCATCTTAGCCTGTATTCAAAAGAGAGACATACAAATAATGGATTTACAGCATAGACGACAGATACAGACAAAATTATTATGAATGCTGTCTAGGTAAGCAGCTCCCTTAACACCCATGGATTCTGCAGAGATGGACAGAAATATATACGTAATGTAGCAATTCTCGTTAGACAAATACAGAAAATATGGATGTAAATATCTGTTCATTGTTTTAATTATTTGAATAACATGCTGTTCAACAACAGTTCACATCACATGAACACGAGCTCGTGCCAGAAGACGAAACGACCACATACTAACTCAAATATGTTTGAAAATCAAGTGTGGTTGAAATACGCAGCTATAACTCGTGCATTTTTCAGTAAACTGTTCAATATTATTTGCTTGCAAGACACTTCCGGCTTACCTCCGCTTGTTTTAGCTGTCAGCTGATAAGCTATGTGTGCGATTGATAACAGCAGATTCTACTCAAACGAGTATCTTGGTTTGTCGTAGAATTTTTCCAGTAATTATTCCCATTATTATTATTACTTTCTCAATAATTATTATTTAATATTTCAGACCAACATATAGGCCAAAAGGTTAGCAAAACATTATTAGCAAAACACGAAAGTGTTTCGTTCAACACAAACTACTAAAGAGCCGTATCACGAGCATATAGCTATCTCAATATAAGTTATTGATGTTCTTTTAGATCTCATATAATCCAATCAAAACTTAGATAATAAATATATTTGAGTCCTCTTCTTCTCTGAGACTTTACAATCAAAAACCGATTATATTTGTTATGAAAAAAGCGAATTGCTGCACATGATTATGGCTATCTTATTATTCTTAAATATGAACATTTTTGTTTTCAAGATATAAGAACGCACAGCACATTTTCTGTGTCTGGCATGTAAAATCTATGTGGTCTCCTGTCATCGATACATTAAAGCACGTTTATAAAATATTGGGCTATTAATAGGCTATAATATTTAAAAATAGTAGCCTATTAATAGGCATTTGTGTAATATAGGCCTATGGCACTCGAGAACCTAAATGGCTCTGAATAATATCAATTTCTTTCATGCTGCAATATTTTAATATTAATAGTTTAGTTTCATTGGATCATTTAGGATGGGACTGTTGTTGTTGAACAGAAGCATGAGGTGTGAATACATGATTTGTTCTCTGTTACATAGACAAGACCTATTAAAGATGCATGCTGTATCTGTTACAGGTAGAGTGACACATTTGTTGACCTCTTTGTCTCTTGAAGCCTAAATCACGCACGGCACTGTCTCTTTTCAAATCCTCATGAGGAAAATATGAGGACATCAACACATAATCACGTGGCCTGAGTTTCAAAAAAGCCTGCTTGACTAAATGTCAAAGAAAATTGATAGGCCTATGAAATGCAATTAAATTGCTTTGGTTGTTCTTTATATTATAATCAATAGGCATATGGTATAAAACCATAAATAACTTTTTCTCAAAATCATCTTATATACAAATCTCATTTGACACATTATGTTTAATGGAAATTGCATTTTAAATATTTTTGGAGCAAAATGGCTGACTTTATGTATCATAAATAGCGTATCTCATATTAACATAATATTTTCACACTTTTTGCATAATTTTGATTGGAAATGACGTGCATGTAGTAAAATATTTTTTGTCATTGTTTTCTTTACACATCATGTCTGTTATAATTCTCAAACTTTTCTTTGACAATGTTGTATAGCCTAAACAATTTTCGAGAACATTTTTAGTGGAAAATTGTGATGAAAGGGACAGTCATTAAAAAATGATTGTTTATTGCACTCAATGATTAGATCATAAACTTGTAAGCTACAAATAATTCATATTTATATATTATTATTTATTATTTTAATGGATATTCTTATGGTAAAACAATATCAAGATAAACAAGGAGATATAATTTTCTATTTCGTTTTTCAATAATAAAAAAAAACACACACCTAAAGTGGACAAAGTTGAAGCAACATCCAAATGTGTATTTAATTACAAGAAAACGTAAAAATAAGAAGTTTTATAATTCCAGAAACATTCAATCGTATTTTACTTTGTATAATCTCTGCATTGCAACGTTGTCACCATGGTTACGGCGAACACTACGATCAACGGCTCTGACTACAACAAGAGGGAACACGCGCGTGGGAGGCGCGCCACCTGCCTGCCAGCCGCCCTCATCAGTTTCACTCTGCGCGCTCCCGTTTACTACAGTACACACGCTGACTAATCCATCAAATAGTCTGGATCTGAAGACGATGGACATAAGTGTATGAATTTTCGTTGACCATATTAAACGAGGGCATCTGACTATGGACAAAAAGTAAGTAGGCTAGTAAACAAGTCTTAATGACGTTTATTCTATAGTTTGTTGTAAATCATTTTTCAAATTTTGGTTTTAGTAGTTGCATGAAGTTGTGCAAGTTACGTCAGAAAAGATTTATGACATCTGCAAAAATATGTTAAGGCTTATGATGCTATACAGTGTGAATAGAGAACAAATCTGTAGAGAAAATAAACAGGCTAAAAATGCTGAATGGTTTAAAACCCACGTTTGTTTCAAATATGGACAAACCCAACTGTTGGGTTTAAAAATTGAACTAAAAAATGTAAACCAACGGTTGTGGTTGTCCATATTTGACCCAACCATGGGTTGAAACAATAGCCTACAGCATTTATTAGATATCAATAGATACGTTTTTAACCAGCTGGGGTCACTAGTAGCTTGCTGTAGTCTATAGCTTCCGGAACCAAAGTTATTCAGATATCCAGTCAGTGGACATTAAACGGCTGCCTTTAATTCTATAATGAATAATATTAGTATTTTTTTTATTTTCGTTTACACGTACACTGTAAAAATGAAATAACCTACATTAACCACATTTGAAATAAGATTATACACTAATTTCACAGAAAGAAATAAAGAAAATACTATTTCAGTCTTTCTACTTCAAAATTACACGTGTTAATTGCTGTTTCTTGGTAAATTATATATTTTTTCTTTGAACAGAAAAGCTGTAAGGAAGAAACTAGAAACACTCATAAAGGAGAACAACATTAGCCTTCCTTTGGTGAAAAAGGTAGGCGAATTTAATGCATTGTCTAAAGGATGACTCATGACTTTATAATTACTTTATGGATTAAATTAATACCTGGGGTACACTCAGAACACGGAAAATCAGCTTTTTCTTATTATACTCCATGGCTGTGGAATGATTTTCAAATTACGGCTCTTGACCAGGACTCCCTGGGAGAAGAGATCTCTTTTAATCTCAATGGGAGCTTCCTGGAAAAATAAAGGATAAATAAAACAGGGCAAATGCATATTCATTATGGCTTCAACTTCAGGGGGGACAACATTAAAAGCTGAAGCTTTTTCAGTGTTAAAATGATGTCTGCTATCTAATACCATTCCAGTCATATCAGACTAGTGGTGATTCTATGGCCATCTCTAGCCATACGCATGAGACTGTCCATGAATTTTCTTGGCAATGATTTTTCTGGGGTATGTCGCTAGGTCTTTGCCCAACCCTCTCTATTACATGGCTTGGGACCATTTACCGTCTCCAATTCACCTATACTGCATATTTTTTGGATTGTGGGGCAAAACGAAGCACCCAGAGCAAACCCCTGCAGACACATGGAGAACATGCAAACTCTACACAGAAAGGACACCTGACTCGAATTGGGGACCTTCTTGCTTTGAGGCGACAGTGCTACCCAATGAGCACCCCAGTTTATATACACAGACATCGGCTAGCACCACCGGATCATCCAAAGCATGAGTTTGGTGCAGAACTATCTGTTTGTTGGAATAATGGCAGACGAGGTTGTGTTCGAAAAGGAGACATTTGCATAGGAACCAATACCCTTTTTTTGAGTACAGCCCCTTCTCAATGACTTTCTTACCTGTCCAGTATCCTGAGGGATTGGCAGATACCACAACTCTGATGAAACGGTAAACCCATAAAGCAGTTACAACATGATGCTATGAAACTGTGGGTTCCTGCTGACATTGAAGAACTCCATGTGCATCTATTTTGAAAATACTGCCATCAATTTTTTTATGACAGGTTGGTGACACTTGTCCTCAGATTACTGCAATGTACCTCTAAAACAGGAACACTGGTGGCAGTTTGCTTACTGGCTGACCTGTTCTCTTATAGAGAGAATAATGTCCGCCCGTTTCCAGATTCAGTGACCTGCCTGCTCAGCACTGCAAGTTTTTAAAGCAGTAGGTAAAGCAGTAGTTGATTAAAAAGGACAATTCTTTAACCATTTACTCATCCAAATGTCATTCCAAACCTGTATGATTTTCTGTCTTCCATGGAATATAAAAGATGTTTCACAAGATTTTCACGCTGCTCTTTTCCATACCAAAAAAATAAAGCAAAAAAAAAAAAAGGATATTATAATAATATATGTTATTATATAACTTTTATTGAGGTTTTTTCTTTTTTGGAGCTTGACAGCCTCTTGTCACCATTCACTTTCTTTATATCCAAAAAGAGCAGCATGAACTAGAGTTGTTCCGATTCTGATACTAGTATCGGAAATATCACCGATACGGTATACCACAACAAATTCTGGCATCGGTATCGGCGAGTACTTGAACCCATGTACCGATCCGATACCATTTTCTTAAACAAGAACATTTCTTAAAACAACCTGTCAAAATAAAAGTTCAGTTACGTGAAGAAATTGACAGATATATTGGGCTACTGTTCCTACACTAGATTTAGCTATGTCTCTATGTAATAATAATATGTCTCTCCTAATAATAATAATTATGCCTAGAAGGTTGTAAAGAGATTATTCTCTGATTAATATATAATTTTTTATATTCCTACATTTATTTGTTGCTCTGTTTTTTTATACAGTTATATTAAACTAAAATACCTTTTTCAGTTTGCAGTGATAGATTTGTGGCTGCATTTGAAGTTCTTTTTCGCTTAAGAAAAATAAATAATACTACTGTCAAAAGCACACCATAAAATAATTCTAGCAATTCATAAAGGGCTAGTAGTATATACAGCTGTATATACAGATACACACCCAGGTATCGGATCAGTACTCGGTATCGGCCGATACCCTGAGCCCAGGTATCGGAATCGGTATCGGGAAGGGAAAAAGAGTATCGGAACATCTCTAGCATGAACATCCTGCTTAACATCTTTTGTGTTCCATGGAATACAGAACAATACATCATCTTCTTTTGCAGAAGAACAAAGTTAAACAGGTTTGGAACGACATGAGAGTGTATGGGCCCTATCATACACCCAGCGCAATGCGACGCCAGGCGAGATGCAAGTGTTTTTTGCTAAACACTTTTCAGCCTGACGCAGTTATAATTTTCACATCCAGCGCCATTATTTTATTTGAAATAACAAATGCACTCTCGCCCATCTGTTTGTCCATGGGCGTGCTGGTCTGAAAACGAGGTGTGTTCAGGCGCATTGTTGGAGTGTTGCTATTTTTGCTTGACAGCCTCTTGTCATCCTTTTGGACCATGCACAGACCGTTTTTTCCGTCGTTAAACTAGCAAAAGTGGGTTCGGAAATGCCTTAAAGGGATAGTTCACCCAAAAATGAAAATTAGCCCATAATTTACTCACCCTCAAGTCATCCTAGGTGTATATGACATTCTTCTTTCAGACGAATAAAATCAGAGTTATATTACAAAAGTCCAGGCTAATCCAAGCATTAGAATTGGATTAATAGTTGCTCTGTTTTTGAAGTCCATAAAAAGTGCATCTGCCCATCAAATAACATGCTCCACGCAGCTCTGGGGTGTTAATAAAGGCCTTCTGAAGCAAATCGATGCGTTTGTGTAAGAAAAATATCCATATTTAAAACTTTAGAAAGTAAACTTTCGGCCGACCGCCTTCCCTGTTCAATTTATGGAAACATTTTTGAAAGTACCAGGTACGCTCGTCATGACGTCACGTACGCATCTTGAGTTTCACTTTCAACATTCAACACTTTTCCACGGAAGGCGGTCGGCCAAAAGTTTACTTGATAAAGTTTTAAATATGGTTATTTTTCTTACACAAACGCGTCGATTCGCTTCAGAAGGCCTTTATTAACACCCCAGAGCCGCGTGGAGCACATTTTTATGGATTTCAAAAACAGAGCAACTATTAATCCAATTCTAATGCTTGGATTAGCCTGGACTTTTTTAATATAACTCCGATTTTATTCGTCTGAAAGAAGAATGTCATATACACCTAGGATGACTTGAGGGTGAGTAAATTATGGGCTCATTTTCATTTTTGGGTGAACTATCCCTTTAAGTGCACCTGTGCCATGCCCTTCAAACCATGCACTTAGATTGTTAAAATAAGGCCCCAGATGTCACGGATAGCCTTTGTTTAGTTTGTCTTAAGTTCACACCAAGGACAATAACTATAAAGATAACGATAAAGATATAGCTCTAAAAATCGTTATCAATATTAAAGAATAGAGTTCACACCACAGCTAACGGCACAGAGAAACAATATTGTTGGAATCACTTTCAGAACGATAAAACATTGACAGCCAATTAGAATCCATCCTGCTGTAACAAGCTCGAGCATTTCAAGTGACAGACCAGCACACGCTTAGAATAAACAGAACAATATTGTTATCTTTATAGTTATCGTTCTTGGTGTGAACAGGCCTTTAGGGTAATGTTAACAGACGACAGTGTTGTCAAAACGATCCCCGTTCACATGGATCTGCGAAAATGACTAAAAAAAACTGTATTATGCATGCCAGGCCAGTAGTTAGCAATGTCACTTTGTCAAGAAACACCCCGTGAACACGTAATACGCATATGCGTAAATGGAATACGGATGCGCATGATGTCACCATTTTCACAAATTCGAGTTTTAGTTGTTTACATGGAGATGGTAAAGGCATCGTTTTCAAAACCTTGCACTTTGAAATCCGTTTTCAAAAGCTTGCTTTTTTCAGGCCCCCAAAACGCTGTTGTCGTGTAAATAAACGTCCAAAACACATTGAAAGTTTTCCCTTTTTTTAGTTGAAAACGGTGTCTTAATTTGGTTTTCCCTGTTTCCTGATTCCCTGTGGTATAATTCCTTGTTAATTTGCAGATTAATTACACCTGTGTCCCATTTAGTTTCCTTGTTTGCCTCTCTGTATATATACTCCCTGTTTTGTTCAGTTCATGGTCTGGTATCATCAATGTTAATGTGGTTGTGTTAAGTTATTCTCCTAAGTTTTAGGTTTTGGATTTATTAAAGCCTTTTTTTGTTTCACCACTCCTTTGTACACTATATTACACCCACATGTGACTGTAAATGGTGATCATTTTATTGATTGATTGGAAGAACTATTCCTTTAATGTAAAATACACTATAGACCGCAGAGCCCAGGATCCAACCTGAACTGTGAAATCTATGACTTTTTGAAGATATTCTTGTCTTGAGTGACTGTTGCTTTCTTTGCTTGTAGAATAGACACTACGTGAGGAATTGCTTAAGATTAGTCATGGATTTAGTGTTAGACTGATTTTTAAAACAGTATTACAAGATGATGTGCGTCTTTGCTTTCAATCTGAACAAGATTCTCACAGCCCATCCCTTTAATACGTCAGCTGGCAGTAAAACTGGAACATTTGTTTTCTGAAGAAGCTCATTTCAATCAGAGTGAGAGGCAGTAAAGACCTTGAGGCGAGTCTCTGAGCGAGAGCCCACTTCTGCTCAACAAGTCGCGCTGCCATGGAAACAGCTGCCGCTTTGGAACGGTGGACTGGTGCTGGTTTCAATTCTTTTAGTGGAGGTGTTGCGTTCCCACCATTCCTTAGACTGTAGGAGAGATTCACTGAATGTGGCACTTCTGAACATGATGCTGTGCTATCATTAGCTCCAGTTTGTTCGTGGAACATACCGTCCATCTGTACTTACTGCTACATATTTTCTAATTTAAGCCTGGGAAGATTTATGACAAGCTATTAATAAACGATGTGAAAAGCAGTTTTTTTGCATTTGTATATATATTGTTAAGATTAGGTTGAAAGACGTTTTATGACAGTATGAGAATATTAAACAGCAGTCTAGTTAGCACAAATGCATATTGTCTCAAACCTTTTAATAGCGACTATCTAAAATGTAAACAGGGGAAAATATAAATCCATTTTATGCTTTTAAAAGGCATCCAAAAACTGCTAAAACATCTGCTATAATTTAATGATTTATTCGTTGCATTTAGTCAAATGCAGGGCTAATTTGAAGTGGCCTTCAATGGAGAAAGATGCTTTTAGGGGCCCTTTATTCACACAGAATACATTTTTGCGTTTATAGATGAGAGATGTAGGGCAGTGAAATGAAAATGTGTTTGTCTAGTGCATTGTTTACATTAAAAAACATGGAAAATGAGTGTAGTGAAATGCAAAACTTTAGTTGCAGGGCAGTGGGATGAAAACAGCAAGAGATGTGATTTTTAAGAGCTGAACGCAAGATGCTGCAAAAGACGCAGAATGTGAGCGCAATAGTCAAACACATCCTTTAATCGTATATTTACAGAAAATGATGGAAAATAAGTGATATAGAATGCAAAAAACACAAGATGCATGTGGGCAGTGAATAAAAAGCAAGGTCTAGAGATGCATTTTTTAAAAGTTTAACTACTTTGAACTTGGGCCCCGCATTTTTAGAACTCAAATCTCATGTGCGAGACACTGCAAAATATTTTCGTCAAACACGTCCGTCTAGCACATGTTTATGTAGAAAAACAACAGAAAAGCAGAGCACCTGGAATGCGAAAATACATTCTGCGTAAATGCCATTAAGGTGTAACAACTGTCTGCGTCAACCAGCAGGGGCTAACTGGATCATGCTAACCAGCCTAACCTTAAACGTTACAATCCCTCAGGGGAACTTTGTTTACGTGCCTTGCTTAAGGGCACAAAAGTGATAGATCATAACTCAGTTGTTCCTCTTGTCCTTCAAACCAGCAACCAACCAGTTACCAGCCCTGAGCTTTAGTGTCCAGTAATTTAAAGTTAGTTATATCAGAAAACAGTTCAGTAAACAGATGGATTGCAATTCTATTTAGTTCTGCTATAGTGGCACAGAAATTACAGACTACTAAAATGGTATGCTAATAAGCAGCCAGTTCAACACAGCCAGGTTGTTGAGATATCAATCTCATATGCATCTTCAGGGCTCCAGACTAACTTTTTTCACTTGGAGCACAGTGGCCCCCTACTGAAAATTTTAGGGGCACAACCAGAAATTTTAGGGGCGCACACCGTAAATCAACATGCTAACCAAATCTACTAATGTCCACTGTATTACTAATAGGGATCGGTATCATTAAGGTTTAAATGGTATTACTACTCTTACCGATACTGCTTATCGATCCGGTACTTTAACAGTATTCTTATCGGTTCTTTTTATTATACTTTAAATATCTTTTTTTTTTTTTATAAAAAAAAAAAACACAATTAAGAACATAATTAACATGGCTTTACAATCTGAAAAGTAAAATATCTATAGCAAAAGAAACCGCAAAGTTTGAACAAAAATATAAAACATCTATTTGTAAATGGACCAGTGTGCAGGCATTCGGAAGGTCTGCTAACATTAATATTACAGTAAAGAACAAACCTATAAAGAAATCTAATAAAGTAATGAAATGTAAAATAACACTGCATAGTTTTCACTGTATAAATTGATAGATTAATGCTTATAAAAGCTTATAAAAGTTATTAATTCAAGAGATGTGAATATTTTCTATTTGCCTTTTGTTCGATTCGAATGAATGGCTCAATCGTCAGCAGGTTTATTAGACGCTGCCCCTTTAAGACCGATCAATGTAGAACTAATAATATCATATTCTCCTATTTCTTCAAACTATTTACGCCCATTTAAGATATAAACTGTTAAAATAACTACTCTCCAATCCGGTCATTTTGACACCGGCTATTTGTTGTTTATTTGATGGTTTAGACGCGCACACGAAGCCTAAAATATTAAGTGCAAGTCGGTCCATTTCGCAGCACACACATATAAGCCGCCTTGAAGTTGGAAACAGCGTCTCTTGCGCGGATTTTTGTGCATTTAATAGCCCTTTATTATCAAACACATCCCGCAGTTTAGCAACAGTAGAGACTGCAGTTTACAACAATCACTGATTCTGAGTTAAGTTTAGGTTTAGGGAGAAATGACAGCGGAGCTGCGAAGGGAAGGATGAGCTCGACGAACACACGGCTATAGGAATAGTTTTACCTCATACCGTCTTTTTATAATTCTTAGAAGCCAAAATCGAAAATAAAATTAGATTAATATCACCGCACATCCCTAAAGTTTAAGCAGACTAAACTTTTGTGTAGTTCTCTTGGCCATCGTCACTCATTAAGCTGACTGTGACTGTGGTGTTGTGTTCACTGTAGCTCCACGTGAGAGAGCTCTCTCTCTCTCTCTCTCTCTCTCTCTCTCTCTCTCTCTCTCTCTCTCTCTCTCTCTCTCTCTCTCTCTCTCTTCTGGATTGCGAATGGCAAAAATGCATCACGGACAAATGGTTTAATATTATCTCATATAGAAACGGCTGGCAAAGATATAATTTGCCAGACATAACGTCTATCAATTATAATTAGTAAGTGTATTTTCTTAATTTCTCCAGTACCGACAGCAGGCAAATTTACTGGTCGCACATGTGCGACTGGATGTAAAATTCAGTCGCACACTCTCAAATTTTAGTCGCAAAATGCGACCATTTAGTCGCACTCTGGAGCCCTGATCTTAGTCTCATATGGAACATGTTGACCCATTTGGATTTGGTATCTGATAGATAAACTAAGTGTTGGCAGGCCTACACCTCCGTTCATGATATAGCCATTATCAAGATGAACTCCTCACCCGGTAATGTTTCTTATGGGAGCGCTCCTGATGATATTGGATACTCCAAATTAAACCCAGCAATTCAGCTCTGTGTCAGAGAGCAGCGGGTTTCACCCTACACACCTGATTGACCTGACAAGACCAGCCAGTGTTTACACACACGCTAGCATATTTAAGTGTGTAAGCACCATATCTGTCTTTAACAGTCAGCATAAAAACAAAATAGGACACCATTTCTTAATTATGCTTCCCCTCTTTTTCCAAGCCAACATATTGTATCGGCCTCTCTGAATTATTGACTGGCAGATTATGAATGAATGTTTTCTTTGGCATCAACCGGTGCCCTCTGGAACATCCCTAACCATGTGGACAGCATGCCAACAGCCTATCTTTTCTTTCTCCACCTGTCTGCGGTGATGTTTTTGCAAATGAAGGGTTGTAACAGTACAGCTTGCAGCTTATGCTGTAAAAAAATTTGTTTTGATGCTTGTTAAAGTTAATTCAAATGAGTTACAGCGACACAATTGTGTTGTTTCTTCTTAATTTAATTGTATTTAATCTACTTAAATATTTCAAAGAAATTTTAAGTTCACATGTGTCAACCTCCGACCCTGGAGGACTACTGTCCTACAGATTTTAGCTCCAACCAGCTCCAAAACACATGCCTGGAAGTTCCTAATAATCCTGAAGACCTTGATTTGCTTGTTTAGGTGTGTTTAAATCGGGTTTTGAGCTAAAATATGCAGTACACTGAAAAAAAATGATTATGGCCCGATTAAATTAAGCATAATTAATTTGTGCTCGTTTAAATAATTTAAATTTAGTTTTTGATTGAAATTTTAAAAAATGTATTGGTTTTATGGGAATTGCATGTGTTTTTGTTTAAATTGAGATAAAATAAATTGATTGCGACCACTTACGATAAAATTTTTTAGTAAATTCAACGAATCATTTTTTTCAGTGTAGCAACCGCCAAACTGCTGAAATTTGGCGATTCAAACCGCTGAATCGACTCAGTGATTCATAACGCTTCGATGCTTCATGATGCTTTGTTTTGAAATCGTCATCACTATGACCGATTCATAAAGTTATTTTAGAACCACTGTAGTGAGATGGACTTTGTAACAACGTCTTTAGTACCTTTTAAGGGTCTTGAGAGTGTAGAGTACCATTGAGCCAATGGAGGCCTTTCAGAGGCATCAGATTTCAACTAAAATATCTTAATTTCTGTTCCGAAGATGAACGGAGGTCTGACGGGTGTCGAACGACATGAGGGTAAGTAATTAACGACAGAATTTTCATTTTTGGGTGAACTAACCCTTTAAGTCAGACATGCCCGAAAAGCTGACTTTCAACTCTGCCTGTAGGTTTGATTAGTTCATTTTTCGGACATGCTTAGTGGCTTGACACATCTAAATGTGCTTATCTAAAAGAGCTACTTCAGACGTATTCCTTGGTTCATCAACCCTGAGCTGAAGTTAGATTCAGTTCGATTCCAGGTACTGGCTTAAAATAATAATTTGTTCAAGAATCGAACATCACTATTCAATACATGGAATGAAATCTACTGAAACAGTGCAAATTGTTCTTTTCTTGTGTAGATTCCATAGGTTTGTTTTTACAGAGTAGCTTGCCCTGTCTGTGACCAGTGTCTCTTGTATCTCCATTGTTCCATTGTTTCAGTTAACACAAGCCCCGCCTCCTTGGACACAGCTCTGGACAGCTGGGCTGCCTCTTCGCCCTAACAAGGCATAATTGGATTTGTAGGGGTTTTAGTGACTCAAGTGTCTCTTAATGAAGCTGTATGTTTGTTAGAGTAAACTTCACCAGTGTTGACGCATTAATTTCAAACTCAAATTATAGAAGCACTCAAAAAATACAATTGAGCTGTCTAACAATATTTAAAATAAGGACTGTTGTTACATAATATTCCTGGAGACGCCTCATCTAATCCATCTCATTATGATCATCAGAGATGTTTGTTTATAAACAAAAATTGGAGTTACATCATATGATGGGGATTATGATATAATGGGATCACCTGTTCTACTTCACTGGTGACAGAGCCGTTGTCACACAAACAGTGATGATGAATTGTGTGTTGATTAAGTCCTGAGATCTGTCATTATGATAAGCCGTGTGTCGTGTCCCAGAGGTGTGTGTTTCCATGTGATGTGCCGCTGGGATATCGAAGACCTGAAAAGTGTAACAAAGGGGAGCTAGCTTTATTTGATGAGAAGCTGTGCTGAAATAGTGAAAGGTTGGATTAGTTATGTCATTAAAGGGTTAGTTCGCCCAAAAATGAAAATTCTGTCATTAATTACTTACCCTCATGTCGTTCGACAGCCGTAAGACCTCCGTTCGTCTTCGGAACACAAATGAAGATATTTTAGTTGAAATCTGATGGCTCTGAAAGTCCTCCATTGGCACAATGCACGGTTCACTCTCAAGACCCTTAAAAGGTACTAAAGACGTTGTTACAAAGTCCATCTCACTACAGTGGTTCTACAATAACTTTATGAATCGGCGAGAATAGTTTTTGTGCGCAAAAAAACCCTAAATAACGACTTATATAGTGATGATGATTTCAAAACACGGCCTCATGAAGCTTCGAAGCGTTATGAATCAGTGAGTCGAATCATGATTCGGATCGCGTGTCAAACCGCCAATTTGGCGATCCAAACTGCTCATTCGACTCACTGATTCATAACGCTTCGAAGCGTTATTTAGGGTTTTTTTGCGCACAAAAACTATTCTCGCCGATCATTTATGTTCCGAAGACAAACGGAGGTCTTATGTGGCGTTCACACCGGACGCGATTCGCGCGAATAATTCGCGCTAATCGCGCGAAGGTGGACGCGTGTACATTTTGAGTTTACTCGCGCGAATCGCGCGTGAAATTCGCGCGAATCGCGTGTGACATTCACTGCACAACAGATGCGAATTCGCGTCATGGGCGGGGCTTCCGCCAGCAGCTCGTCTCGTTGAGAAATGGCTGACATGGGCTGTGTTTACATGTCTTTTTTTTTGTTCATATCTACTGTTAATGTGTGACAAAACGTAGTTTTAAGACTTTTTCAGTCGATAATGTAGTTGTTTAAAGCTCAAATCTGTGGTTTATTTACATAAACAGTGCCTATTTGAACATTTTATCTGCCGTTGTCGGAGCTGTGAGCTCCAGTGGACAGCGCGCTCAGCGCACGTGAAAGCCGGCGAGGGCAACCTTTCCTCGGCCAGTCCTTCTGCCGTCTCCCGCTGGCTCTGATGTCTCTGTGGCGTGTGTCTCGAGCTATAATTCGTCTTGTAACGGCCGATCTTTGGTCTCATGGATCTATAATTTGTTCCCTGGCAAATCGTTTAGGCTGAGGGCAAAGATAAGTTTCATTACTTTATATTTTTAGGCTATAACTGTACGTTGCAGTTGTAACGTTAGTAGGGTTGCCACCCGTCCCGTAAAATACGGAATCGTCCCGTATTTACAAGCAAAATGACGCGTCCCGTATCAAACCAATACGGGACGCGATTTGTCCCGTATTTTTCACAGGTCCACACATAGTTCAATAAACACATACGGATTTTGCAGTGTGGAGAATACTGATAGCAAATATAAAGAAATCAATTTCACAATAAGTAGTACAGGAGCTCATTTGTGCGTGGTTGCGTTTTAGCGGCTTTGTTTGTTGCCATAGCGGCGGAGTCTCGAGAACATGCGCTGTGCCGTGTGCCTGTAAATTTGCGCGGTTTTTTAAAAACATGTCGAGCTTGCGTTGCGTCCACCGGTTGAACGCAAGAGGATCTCCAGATATAGAGCAGAATATCAAAAAGGTATCAATGTCTGTCCAGTAACTCATGATGAACTGCACACTTTATGAGAAGCATTTCAATTGCTCAGACTGTCTGACTAAGAAGAAGCGGTGACAGATCAGTGCTTCTAAAGGTATTGGCCTATAGTTTTTTAATGGATAATATATTAATATAATATTCCATACATTATCAGAGCTTGGCAGACAGAATAATTATTTTTTTAGACAGGTTAATTAATAGATTGTAGCCTAATAAATGTTATTATTAATTTATAATTAAGCTAAGCTATATTAATCATACATAATAAATAATCCTGTCATATAAAGGCTGATAAAAATGGGACAAATAATCACATGATAATATAGTCATAATTTAAGTAAATTGATAAAATAAAAAATAATTGAATTTTTTTAAATAAAAAAAAGTGATTACTGGTTCAGAATGACTGCTTAAAGCTACACTGTGTAACTTTTTTAGTCTATTCTTAGCTAAAAACACTTAGTACTTTCAAAAATATATGTGCTCAATAATGTATATTTACTTCTTTCAAGTAATAAAGTATTCTCGTAAGTTTATAATATGCCATTGAAAATACATAAGGTAATGGGATCTAACGGTGGTCGCCATGTTGCCCCTCCATCTTGAAAGTACATTAGCCAAAGAGGGACATACCCGTAAATTCAAGCTTCGCCTTACGCGGTTTTACTGTGCGCGTCAACTTGTTCAGACTTGTCTGGTGCATGTGCAGAGTTTTCATCTCAGCAGCTCCAGTAACAGAGTTATACGGCGTTTTCCTGGCTTGTTTATTCCTCAAAAGTCTGTTTTTCCTTGTGTGGTATTTCTGTGCGTTAATAACTCCGTAAGTAATAATAGTTATTGTCATTGTAGATGTGTTTCAGAGTGTGTCATCGCGTAATTCAGTTAATGTCACCTCAGAAGTATTTTTGTGTCAACATACAATAGCGTAATGCTCACCTATTTGAATAATCATTCAGTTATTAACAATGTTTATTCGTTTATAGAAAATATTTGCTTATAATGTATGTTGATGGAAATATGTATCAGGTCTGATCGGCATATTAACACTTGTTATACAGAGCTAAACCTGCGCACACACTTTTGTAATCCGACACCGCTTGTTAGCAGCGGCAGCTCCGCTCCTTTTAATGCAGCTGCATTTAGCGCCTATATGTGGTACAATAAGCTCTGGTTTACGGTTACATTATACAAATGTAACTTATACGTATAGTTATACAGTTCTTAACTGTGTATATTCTGTCATGTCATTATCATGTATATTTACCATCCTAATTTGTTCTCTCACAGAAACCACATTTATGTACATATCCACGCAAACCTGTTTATGCCTTGCAATTGGATGACTGAATAAACATTACTATCATCAAAGTTCACTCTGGATTAGCTGCAGTTCTTTCTAGCCGAATAATTAGGCCAGTTGAGTTCCAACCATCCCACTGCGCACAGAATATCCCACAGGCACCGTGTCGAATGTGGACGAGGTCGAACTGGAAGCCATATTAATCTTGGACTAAATCGGCCACCGTAGGAGTTAAAACGAAATCGGAATTGAACAGAACAGAAACTAAAATTCACTGGATGGTCATATACCAGTTCACCACTAGATGGGGGAAAATATCACACAGTGTAGCTTTAAAGGGACAGTTCACCCAAAAATGAAAATTCTGTCATTATTTACTCACCCTCAAGTTGTTACAAACATGTATACATTTCTTTGTTATGTTGAACACACAGGGAGAAGTCAATGGTGCCCCCAAAGCAGCCTGGTTACAAACTTTCTTCAAAATATCTTCTTAAGTGTTCTGCAGAACAAAGAAACTCGGACAGGTTTGGACATCATGAGGGAGAGAAAATGACAGACTTTTCATTTTTGTTGAACTAAACTCGGACAGGTTTGGACATCATGAGGGAGAGAAAATGACAGAATTTTCATTTTTGGTGAACTATCCCTTTAAAGTGCACCAAATAGGCTACTAAAGAGTTTTTTTTTAGAAATAAATAAAATAATAATGTAAAATAATATAAAATGTGTTCTGTTGCAAGTTCACATATTTGATCACATTTTTTCTTATGGTTTATTATTGAGCTGTCAAGTTGTCAATGTTGAAATAATAATTTCATGACGTAATCTTTATTTCTGTCCTTTATGCAATGGGGGGGTGCAGGGGGGGTTGAGGTTGGGTCGTGAATGGGTGTCCCTTATTTTGCCACACTGAAGGTGGCAACCCTAAACGTTAGCCTACTAGCACTGACTCTGAATGTTTGACTGCATTGTTGCTTTGTTTCATGTACGTTATAGCTTGTTATACATTACTGATACTTTTGTATTATTGATCATACATAAACTTGCATTTAACAAAAAGAGACTGGGTTGTGTTTCATGTAATTTAATGTTATCACAGTGATAATCATATTGTCTGAACCAGATATCAATATACAGATTTTCTCTTCATTGTTGTCACTACTAGAGCAAGCTCCTGATTGGTTAACGCGGCGCGAAATATCCGCCAAAGTTCAGATTTTTCAACTTGAGCGTTTCGCGCGATTCACGCGATTCGCGCGAATCGCGCGTTCAAAACGCTCAAGTCGCGTCCTTCTCGCCGCCTCAATCGCGCGAATCGCGCGAATCTCGCCGCCTCATTCGCGCGAATCGCGCCGCAGAATGCCATTTCGCGTCTCTGCATTGACTTAACATGTAAATCACTCGCGCGAATCGCGCGAATCGCGTCCGGTGTGAACGCACCATTACGGGTGTACGGGGAGAATTTTCATTTTTGGGCGAACTAACCCTTTAACTAAATGGTGATGATCTAATGTGGTTTTAAAAAGGATTGTTTGGTTAATATAGATCTCTTAAAAATGGTTCCAAACAGCTCCAGACTCAGTTTTCGGTGCTAAGGCTTAAGGGGCAATTGTGGCCTAATGGTTAGAGAGTCGGACTTGTAGCCAGAAGGTAGTGGGTTCAAGTCTCAGTACTGGCAGGAAATGTAGGTGGGGGGAATGAACAGCACTCTCTGAGGTGCATTAAGCAAGGCACATAACCCCCAATCGCTCCCCGGGTGCTACAGTAAAAATGGCTGCCCACTGCTCTGGGTGTGTGTTCACGGTGTGTTCAATACTCACTGCTGTGTGTGTGCACTTTGATGGGTGAAATGCAGAACACAAATTCCACCATACTTGACTACATGTCATTTTAACGTTTAAACAGAACCTCTTTATTGCGAAATTTGCCTAGACTCTAGAGCAATGCCCAATCTATTAACAAATCCTTCTTTTCAGTCTAATATTTGTAATCATTGGTTGAACTGGTTCATAAAACCAGTCTGAATGATTTGTTCGTGAAGTAAACTGATTCAGATTAAAACTGCCCAACCCAATCTCACAAGAAAACTAAGCTATTTTACATTTTGGCAAATTGGTATAAAACTTGATATGGTTTGATTTGTACAAAAATATAAGATTTTTTAAACGCATGAATGTACCTAACCCTCAGTGGTGCTTAAGTAGATAAAAACTATGCATAACTAATATGCATTCGCCACCAATTTGTCAAAACATAAAATAGTTACAAATTGATGTATGCAGGACTTCTCCAATAATTTAGTCCGCTTAAACCCAGCATTTCAATAATCAACTGAAAGTTTGCATTCATCTGCTTTGAAATCCAATCAACAACTGATGCATAGAGCCAAGTCCCCACACAATAATTTTTCTTTTTCAGTAAACTGTTTTACTCGGATGTACATCACTAAATGAAGAAAAGATCTGGAAAAGAATTTGGAAAAAAGTGCCAACATATGAATGTTTTAGAATGTAATATGCCAGTTGGATGTCAGAGATGACTTGATGACTGAATCTGTCTCTGCTAATTGGTTCTTTGAAGCAAACCGTACAAATGAACCATTTGGATTATATACAATGCATTCAATGTGTGGTCAGGCACAGACTGTTTCAGTAGATTCTGTGTTGTGTCTGTTACAAAGAAAGATCACCTTGCCTTCTGACTGATGTTCTCACGTGTGTGTCTGAGTGTGTAGTATATGGTTGTGTTAAGGATGCACAGACAGTGACATAACAATTCTCAGCTTACCTGAGTGACAGAAAACTCCTTTGGACACCAATGGGCGTGACCGGGGTTAGTAAACCACCCACAATACACCACTGAATAGTGTTTTTTATAGCACAATCTTCAAAAATTATTTATTTAATTCATCGTATTATCACATAAAATGTGTATATATAAAATCATAGTACTTTACATTAAAAAAAATGGTTAATGAATTAAAGGGATAGTTCACCCAAAAATTAAAATGATCACATAATTTACTCACCCTCAAGCCATCCTAGGTGTATATGACATTCTTCTTTCAAACGAATACATTCAGAGTTATTTTAGAAAACGTCCTGGCTAATCCAAGAATTATAATAGCAGTGAATGGCAGCCCAAAATTTGAATCTCAAAAAAGTGCATCCATCCATTATAAAAGTAATCCACACGGCTCCGGGGGGTTAATAAAGGCCTTCTGAAGTGAAACTGATGGGTTTGTGAAAGAAAATATCCATATTTAAAACTTTATGAGGTAAAATAGCGTATCTAGTTTCCGCCAGACCGCCTTACATATTCAACTTATGAAGAAAGTGTAACACCTCTCACAGTTCAAAATGCTTACGATACGTATGACGTCATCGTGTTAAATATAGATATTTTTCTTACAAAAACTGGATTAGCTTCAGTAGGCCTTTATTAACCCCCGGAGCCGTGTGGATTACTTTTATAATGGATGGATACACTTTTTTGGGCTTCAAATTTTGGGCTGCCATTATAAAGCTTGGAAGAGCCAGGACATATTTTAATAAAACTCAGATTGTATTTGTCTGAAAGAAGAATGTCATATACACCTAGGATGGCTTGAGGGTGAGTAAATCATGGGGTAATTTTCATTTTTGGGTGAACTATCCCTTTAAAGCATATTAAAATACATCTTTTGTACATACATGCAAAAAAAAAGTAATTAGTCTACAATAAAAAATAACCTCCATGTTTACCTGAACGTGACATTATGCAATGCGTTTCTGAAGAGCACAAGAATGCGAGTGCAATAAAACCGAACCTGGCGGATGGCATAAGATGAGCGCGTGGTGGCCTGACTGCACCTGCTTCCATCACTCAATGCCTTATCGTCAGGTTCCTTCCCTGTCCGGGGTCAAACATGTCAGCACCAGACGGCAGGCTCACTGTCTGGAGCTCCACAGCACCCAAACAGCTTCATCGCAGCCCACGCTGTAACTGCCGTCCATACTAGCACTGGATTTCTTAATTCATTTGTTCCCTGGATTGATCCGAACGCTCTTCTCTAACCTTGCCTGAAGTAGAAATGGGCCCGAGGGCAGAATCAGAAAGAGGGGAAGGAGAAAACAGAGAGAAGGTAAGATGTGGAACAGGATGATGAAAGACTATGGAAGAACAATATATATATATATATATATAATGAGCAGATATGTGATGCTGATGGTGTCAGATGGTTGTAATTCTTTTATGGCTGTACATTTTCAACTTGTGATAGAATATGTCATTCATCAAACTGCTTAGACCAAGGACAAAAAAAAGAGTGTTATTAGTGAAAGTGTGTGTTGTACACTTTGGCTCTGAGCAGTCCACAGTGTTGCCCCAAAATATGTGGATACTTATGCCACACAAAACTGAGTGGCATTTATTGAATCTATTAAAGAAGTGCTGATTTCATGCGTTTGTAATTCAGTTTAAGATAATCTACATACGTAAACCATGGGGGATATTCTTTTTGCAATAACAAGATAGTCCCTTGCTTGGTGTTTCTAGGGTTTGAGGTTTCTCCCTTCACCCAGGCAACCAGAGAACACTGAGGTAACTAGTCTCTAGAGCTTAATATAACTGATGCCCATAATCCTGTAAGATAAACATCTTTACCTGCAGAGTGTAGAAATTACGGTTGCACTTTATTTTACAGTGTGTGCATTTACGTGTACTTACCTAAGAAAGTACTGGGTAATATAAGGTAACTACATGGGTTATGGTTAGGTTTAGGGGTATAGGTACCTAGTTATTACCCAGTTATTGCAATTACTATTATAAGTACATAGTATGTACATGGGGAACAGGACTGTAAAATAAAGTGCCACTGAAATTACGGCCAAATGTGAGAGTGGTGTTCCTGTAAATGTTGATAAGATCTTCATTTGGTAAGTTACCCCTCCTTTGTTAACGGAAAATATCTTCAAGGTGGTGGCATAGCCTTGAAATGAATCTGCATATTTATATCCTTGATTTAATGCCCAAGATCAAGTTCAAGATGACTGACTGCTAAAAAAAAAGATGGATTAGTTGCATTAGGTTCAAAGAGAGGACAGAAAATTCAACACTCAGCGAACCCCTTCAATAACTATTAAATATATAAAACAAATACACTAAACAACTATAGAACTTTCATTGCAGAAAACTATCATGTAAAAAGATGTATCATCGCTCATGCACATCTCGGATGCAGAATAATGAGCTTCGCTATAATCTGAGGATTTGGACTCACGGGGCTCTTAAACCTGCAACATTTCAAATATTGTAACATTAACATCTAGTTAATAGCATCCAGCAGTCTACAACCACCATAAAGAATCAGCAAAAAACATGACGATGACATCCACAATGGTGGATTCTGCTTTTCCTATCTTGAAATGTAGCCTATTGGTGAAGGCAGTAAATACAAACGTGTTTTGATGGCTGTATAGCGGAAGGACCTGAATGAGATGACTTGAGTTTCACCTCGCTGATTGTCTCGCAATTATTTGAGAATTGCTTTTGAATAAAATACCACTAAAATATTAAACTCACTAGCTCGACTTTCAGTCCATCCATCTATCAGTTCATTCTCCAAACCGATTTATCCTCTACAGGTCGCGGGTAGCCTATTTTAGACTATTTCAGTTATATTTTTTACCTGATTAACAGTCTAAGTATTAAATATGATGTGTTCTTAAAAAAAAGGCACTGTAGCGCAAAATAGCAAGAAAACATGGAGTTTTTTGTCTGTATGCAAAAACAAATACATTGCGACTAATGTAGTCCGATTCATGAGCAAATGACTCTCGTTGGTAATTTTAAAGAGTCGTTAAAAAAAAAAACGTACAAACTCAGTTCCCGATTTGAATCAGACTCTTAAAACTTTTACTATTACCTAAGTAACCTAAAACTTATACCTATTTAACACCATTTATGTTAGTAACTTAAGTACTAGCTTGTAGTTACAATTTAAAAAGTAGCTTCCCTGACACTGTTAAAAAAAGTGGGGTCATTTTGGCTCAATCCTTGGCCTAGATGGGGCATCTGTGCTCAGATTCAGCACATTTAAAGACTAGGTCAAAGCAAAAATGAAATCTCTGGCAACAAAAGCAAAGCTTTTTTCAGAATAATTAGATGTCAGCTTGTAATTCAAACATAAATAGATGTTGAATGTTATCATTGCCATCCTGTCCCATCCGCTGTGTGTATGCTTATGGGTTTGTGTATTTGTGTGTGTGTGATAAGGATTAGCCCATGTGAGGCCTGGCCCAGACAGCTGACCTTGATAGATAATGTTACTCATGCTGCTTATGCTGGCATAAGTGAGTGGGGCATTGTCGGTCTGTCTCTCTGCCCACTCATTGAACTACTCTACTGTTGAACATGGACATGTGTATATCTCTGTAACTGTATTCGTGAGAGATTGGAGTGTTGTTCTTATTCATTCATTTATTTCCATCAATGGTGCTTGCTAAGGTTTAGAATAAACCCCATAATCCTAAGGACTAAGGTTTGGCGTGCAGCTTGTCCTGGGTGTTAGTGCAAAAGATGTGAATGATACTGCTAAAGGTGTGTTATTACTTAGGTAATTGGGTAATATTTGCCTAGTAGACGATAAAATGAGTGAAAAGTCCCATAGACTTAGATATAAGACATGTCTCAAATATCATAGGGACTTGGAGATGGGCTCCGTTTGTTTAAGCAACCACCCAGAACACCCTAGCAACCGCATAGCAACATACTAAAAAAACACTCATTACAGATTAGCAAAAAGTTAGCTTTGGGTATAGAA
The DNA here is from genome assembly GCF_949357685.1 of Gobio gobio. Classification (NCBI taxonomy): domain Eukaryota; kingdom Metazoa; phylum Chordata; class Actinopteri; order Cypriniformes; family Gobionidae; genus Gobio; species Gobio gobio. Next base: position 17,460,754 of record NC_137121.1, on the reverse strand, counting down.
TGTTTAAAAGTGTAAGTGTAAATGCATCTTTATATGCGGCTATACATATTCGGGCTGACATCTTTGGACTTTGTGCCAAGGCTTGTGCTTTTTATTTTATCGTCTTGCTGAGCGTTGCAGGGGTTTTTTGTACGGTATGTCAAGGTAAAAATAGTCTTTTAAAAGTTTGTCTCATATTAGATGGCTTCCTTAAGATCTCCCTAAATATTTATATTTTTCTACATAATATAAAATTAAATGAATAATGACAGTGCTACACTAGGTGACCTAACTGACTTGTCAGCTATATACATAACTGCTTATACTGTTTAATTATTTTAGGGTAAGCGCAGGCTTAAATTGGTCATCAACATACTTAACCGGTTAAAATAGACTACCATCTGTAGTTTCAATAAGGCGCACATGTATATGGTCATGTGCAAAAATAACGTCTTAGCAAAGGTGAGGACTTTACCTCTACTTTATCTTGTGGCTTCCTAAACGTGTCACATGTGGTTAATCCATTACGCTGCAACACCTGCTAGTGGACGACCCTTTTCTCACCTGAACTACTTATATCCACTTGATCGCTACATATGTTTAAATTGCAGATCTGTCAGTCATAGCCATCAGTCTGTTGCATTCATGAATTTACATTGTTGAACATTTATAATATTATGGGTGATACTGACTTAGTAACCACACCCAGTTTGGACCTTCCTAGTTTATCTCCAACCTTAATTAAACACACCTGAACCAGCTAACAGGGTCAACAGGATCAATTAAAACTTCCAGGCAGGTGTGTTGGACCAACTTGGAGCTAAACTCTTGCAAGAATGTTGGCCACCAGGACCAAGATTGGTGACCCCTGACATAAATGTACCGTGAATGTGGGAATGAGGGGTGTCCAATCCTGCTCCAATCCTCTCCTTCCAGCAAAGTTTAGTTCTATCCCTAATTAAACACACCTGGAACAGCTAATCGAGGTCTTCAGGATCACCCAAAACTTTCAGGCAGTTGTGTTATGCCTTGTATGATTTTAGGCTGTCCCCAACGAAAGATGACCAATCGTGGTGATTTCTGTGGTCGTTGCTCCAAAACGGCGGTCCTACGTCGTACAGTGAAAGAGATTCAAAGATGGCCGTTGTCAGGGTTTTGCGACCAGCGTCAGAAATTTAGCATGATCATCTTATAGTGTGTTTGCTGCTACAACCTACGTCTACTGACTAGCCAATAAAAATGCAACATGAAATGGCGTATTGATCAACGCGACATGGCGCTAAAATTTAAAACTACTTACCTCAAGCTCCACAATTGCCAAATTGCGATTAATCTTGCTCTATTTGTTTACCACTAGCGCATGCTGATGACGTTTTATTCTTCTATACTAATTTGCGTCATAGCCCATGATTCAATAGGTGCATTATTGTACAGTCTACATTCATGTCGTACCTAAGTTTATTAGATCCATGGCGTACAGTGTGATTTGTAATGACCTTATAGGATTGCCAAAATCACATTAGAGCTAAACTTTACAGGAAGGTGGCCCTCCAGAACTAAGATTGGACACCCCTGTATATTGGTTTAAAATATTTTACAAAACCTGAACCTAATCCAAATATATCTGTTACCTTTAGAGAAATTCAATAGAAGAGGTACATTTATTTAATGACAGTTCCAGGCTGTTCTATTTTAAAACAATTTTATTGCCAGAATAATATCATAGCAGATCCTCACACCTCACATTGAAAACCCCAGCGGCCATGTGACTACAGGCGAAACATCTGTTACATAACCATTGAGTGACACGATTGAAGTGATATGTCTAAGGTCTTCCAAATGTCAGTTACAATGTAAACATGAAGTTGGTAAATACATTCCTATTCTCAGTTGATGGCAGGTGCACAAGATCCAATTTGTCCTCTCCTAAGTGGCGCTGAGAGATGTGGGTATACACATTAGACCCCAAGCCCCATGGCTGAAAACAGTCAGAAATATATCTCTATGAAGGGCAGGGCTAGCTTTCCCACTCTCTCCGTGCTGTAGCAGGAGAAACCAAAGCCTTTGTGTGCATGCCGAGAGATAAGATTTCCTCTCTGCACTTCGCTGCTGTTTGTCAGCGTCCTGGGGGAATGTGAGCAGCGGCGGGGAGGAAATATCTACGACTCTGTCTCCAGGAGACGGCCTCTGGGAGAGAGGAGTTACCAGAAGTCCCAACAAAAGCCACTTCTGTTGCCCCTGAGTTGAGCTCCACTGTCAGGGATCACTCCCTTGATGCTTCCCATAGAGGAAGAGGAAGATGGCACTGAGAGCCCCCACTGCTCAGCCTCCGGCTCAGGATGGCTCCCTTGTGGAGTCTCATCCACACGTCACCAAGCTCTCCCTGTGCACTTTAGTTACCACCCATTTATCCCTGCCTACAACACACATCTCCTCGAGCAGAGATGGCATGTGAAATGGACTCTTAGATACAGTGCAGAGAAGTGACTGCGACCACATCCTCCTCAATCCTAGATCCAGAGATTGTGCATCTTTTGGACAAGCACATGTCTGTAGAAGTCTGAAAGGATCCATTCGGGTTGCTCAGTCCGGACCATGGAGCTCTAAATCATCACCGACTGAAGTTGTTTTGGTTAACTTCAGGGCTTCCTTACCGACAGGTGGACATGATGTGGTGGGACTGAGGCCTGTGGTTACTGCAGCATGGGGAGACCCCATCATGGGTGGAAAAGGGACCACACCACCTTGCTGTGGCTTTGAGATCCTCCAGAACTGCTGGGGCACCCGAGAGAGTCACAGGAACAGGAGAGTTCAACCCGAGGTAAAGATTTACAGTGTTCTGCCAACAGAAAGTTCCGTCTCCTAAAATGTCCATCTCCTGTTAATGAATCGTGGATAAGTGTACCTGCAACTCTAGATCAGCTAGATTGCAATTCAGTAGGTTTAGTGCATTTGTAAAAGTAAATATAACAGTAGTATAACATTTTAATTCTGTGTTGTGATTTACTTCAGTATGACTGAGAATATAAATATTTCAAATGCAAAGTGATCACTTGTCTTTAATTTTATTAAAGTCCAAAATAGTAGGGTTACATAGATTTTGGAAACCTCTATAATGCCGTGCTGCCCTTTGTGAAATGTCTAATTTCCGGTTGCTTAAAGGAATGGTTTACCCAAAATGCAAGACGTATTTCTTTACAAGGCACAAAAAGTATTACCGAGCTAAAGGTCTGTCATGCTCTTTTTAATAAAGTAGCAGTTTGCTGCACTGCGATGAAAAGTGTGCAAAATGTAACCCTTAAGGCCTGTGCACACCGGGACGATTATCGCGCGCTTATCGCCAGCGTTTTTCGATATGTTTTCGGCACGTCTTTGTGTTCACACCTAAGCGATTTTCACTGGCGATGCGCCGAGTGAACGTGCTAATTCAGTGGCACTCCTGGTACACAAGGTGGTGCTGCGCCACTTTAAGCTTCTGAAGAAAAGAGACAGTTTTTATGTGCTTGCCAAAACCATTCACACACTATTTGCTAACTGGCAATCAGCATAAGCAGCTCATCTTTTTTGGCTGAATCCGAAATCGCCCCCAATACCCACAAATAGTAGCCTGACAAGCCAGACCCACATCAAGATGTTGGGTCTGGAAACTCACCATTGACAGGGCTCAATCCAAGGGGCGGGATAAACGGGATAAACGCCATGAGCGCCACAACCAACCAGAGAAAAGAAGAAGGTGAAGCAGAGCTAACGTTAGTTGATAGACTTTCGCCGTATCAGGTAGGCAAAACTTCGAACACATCTTCATTAAGAATGACTTCAGTGCCATTCTTTGTTCTTTTCTCAAAAAAAAGCTAAACTCCAAGTCTTCCAGAGTCGCGGCCAAAGCCGATTCAAAAGGTGTTCGTCAGCTTCTTTGTTTATGAGTAGCACGCAGAACCTCCGCCCGCCCACCGACTCTATACACGATGTGATTGGCCTGACCAGAGTTCGGGTTTTCCCGCTCTCAGGTCTACCGAGAGTTGCTAGACTACACTCGTAGCAAAATAAATTTTCTGCCGCTAGGGTGCGTCTATATTTCTAGGCTACTCAAATAGGGCACTATTTGAGGGAACAGCCATTTGTAGTGGTGTCCGAAACCATAGTGGACGGTACCATAGTTATTGAGTGCACTCATTTAATCCCACATTGCACCGCAATAACGAGTGTACAGCCGATGTGTACACACAACGGCTGTCCAAATTCACTCAATCGTTTTCATTCACTCCTTCAAGTGAACTGTATTAGTGGACTAACATAGGGAATAGTGAATGAGGGTTTAGGGGAGATTTCGGATTCAGCCTTCATCTACTTACTTCCTCTTCATCATATCAATGTGTTCTCGGCAAGACCGTTTTGTGCTTGTCGTGTTTTACTGTAACTTCAGCAGCTCCAGGCATGTGAACAAATGCGCAGATCTCATTGGTCGGCCAGTTTTTAACGCGGCACGTCAAAACAAAAAAAACGAACCCAAGGCGTTTTTAAAAAAATGACGCTTTTACGCCTGCCGTTTTGCGCATCGGTGTGCACACTCACATTGGCGCCCTTTGTTTAGTCACAAAGCGTTAAACGTCGTCGATAAACGTGCGTGAAAATCGTCCCGGTGTGAACAGGCCTTTACGGGTACACTGGGGCAGTAGTCCCCAAAGATGTCCCTTTGAGGGTACTGCTCCAGTGACAAGCTGTTGTACTGTATTTTTTCCCACATTTTTAAGTGTATGTCAAGCTCCAGAAAAATACCATGACATCTTCAATTTCATAAAGTTATTGTATGTCTTCAGAAGACTGGAATATAGTGCACGAGTCATATGGTCTGCTTTTATGGAACTATTTTGTCATTTTGGAGCTTTGCAGTCATCAGTCATTCATAAGGAGCAGACTATTTCTAACTACGTTTATGCTCAATGAAAAAAATGCTATGTTTTGAGCAACATTAAGGGGAGTGGAAGATGACAGAGTTTTCATTTTCTCTCAAAGTCAAACATTTTGGATCAAAGTGTTGAGATGATCAAATGGTTCCTCACTCAGGAAAAGAAACCGATCAGTTCTCTGTGGCATTTCCTGTGCTAGCCAAAGCCTTCATAGTCATATATTAAATACTTATGCTAATGAAATGATTTGCCAAATCAGTCAATTCTACTTCAAACGGCTGATTATAAAAAGCAAATAAGCAGTCTATCACCTTTTAATCATGACTATATCCACAGCAGTGAATGTGTGAGTGGTATATTTACCTCACACGTCTTCATCATGACTGGTTACAGTCATGCAGAGCTGTTCTTTTCTTAATAAAGGAGCCTTGAATGGGATGGAGCAGAGATTCTGGCAGGCTGATGGGGATTGGGCTGGGAAAGAGGCATCATGTGTGCTCTCTCTGAGCTCCATTGTGCTGAACGAGCACTCCATCAGGAATAGTTCATCCTTATAGCTCACCGTGATCACTAGAGTGCTTCTGTGTTATGTAACGTAAACACTAATCATAATCAGGACTCTTTCCTTTCCTCCCACCAGAGCAAGAGTGTTATTCTTTCACACACCTTTGTCTCTCTGCCTATCAATCTCTGTCTTTGTTTTAGTAGACAGTCTAGTTTGCCCTCTCAAGGGAGTAGTTACAGTGAAAAAGCTTCACCAAAAAATGAACATGCTGTCTTTATTTACTCATGTCTTTCTAAACCCGTATTCTGTTTTCTCTGCTTTTGTTTTTTTCTTTTGGGGGGGATTAACAGTTATATGCCTCTATCTGAAAATTCACCTTCAAAATTCTACTTTTACAATGATACAATGAAAAAAATAACAGAATGTGGGTTTGGAAAGACATGAGATTGAGTAAATAATGACAGAATGCTAATTTTTCAAGAACTATGCCTTTATTAATCGATTCATTGCATTTAGATTTGTTTTTTATAGTTTGTCACTGAAGCAGACCAATACTCATTAGTGTATTATTGTATGAATCCAAAGGTTTTGTGATGCACGCTTGTGTAATTATTCCCACGGTCAGAACGAAATGCACTCCACTAACTCATCTTATCCCTCATCTTCAGAACTACGATCACTGTTAGTCTTAAATTAGTATAGACACAGGCTGCCTGAATCTGACATTTGAGAAAGGTGGTTTGATAATAAGCCTACATGGTGAGTCACGTTGTATAGAGAGTGCACACTGCACAGCTTCCGCCTCTGCCATGCTTGTTACATGTGAGAAGTGCAGTCTATAGGGAATAGGTGTGAAAAAAAGTGTCAACTTGCTACCTTCTATATTTGCCATTTGTGAAGGCTTAAAGTGTTTTGTATAGCTAGAATAAGTAAAACTAAGCCCAGTAAAAGGGGCTTATGTTGGGCTTTTGGCCATTTGATGATAATTCAATTCATAAGTGAAATTCAGTAGAAGTCAGTATATTGCTTTTATATATCATTAAACATAAATCTTTAGCTCACAGAAATCCATTTTGCAATCAAGATGTATCTATCCAAAGTAGACTTGGGGACTCTTCACACATGCTGCATAATATCATTCCGCCGCTGCACCCATGGTATGGCAGTAAAATTCCTTGATTATTATGCAGGAATGAGAGTATAGTTCCTAGCCATATCGGCCTAGAAAATCGCAACTTTTCATTTTCCGTTGGTCTTATGCTGCGTTCCAGGCAGGTTTTTGAGCCCGTAAGTTACAACTTCAAACCACGACTCACGACTTTGTAGCGTTCCAGGCAAAGTCACGCCAGGAATCGTGTGGTAACTAGATGTAAACAAAGCATGGCTGACCGTATGAGGCTTATGCTAAATTTGCAATAATTTCTATCGCCATAGGTGCTTACTTGCTTATTTGAGGGAAACGGAGGGGGAAAAAATGGCGCATACGGCAAGAGAAGCTGTTATATAGGAAGGAAAAATATCGAAACTCTTTGGTCATTTTTTGTTAACGTTGCTAACGTAAGATGCTAACGTTCTAATCAGATTCAATGATCTATGCTAAAAGTGCTAATGCCAGACCCGGAAATCGTCTGAATTAATTCGAAAACGGTAAAACTCAAGTGTTTAACTCTAGGGGAGTTGGAAAATTAGCCTATTTTCAAAAATAGTGGCGTGTTCCTGTAATATTTAAATATAGATTTTACTCTTACTATAATTGTGCTTAATTTTCTGTTGTTAAATTTATTTTTTAAGTAATTAACCACAAGTTTCATTTACCAATAACCCCATTCGCAGATGTATTTAAAAACCATGAATAATTTATTTTGCAAGAAAATATGACTGATAGTAGGGGGCCTTATAATCTCAACATGGCTGCCCAACAAGGGAGACCACTTTTATGTAAAACAAAACTGCTTTATTTACACTCTTCTTTTTTTATCTAGACACATTTTTCAGCAGTAATTTTAATTTCTGGATGTAAAAAGTTGCTTCTTTTTTTTACTAATACACCTAGGCCTACACAATCTTCCATTCAAATCAAAGCCCACTTAATCACGGAGTTAATAAGGTTGAGTGAGGTTTTTGGGCTCTTGGCTCGCCCACTGCTCTAGTGACAATTTGAAATAGAATGACGATGTAGCCTAATGATAGGCGTTATTTATTGGGGTCCCATCGTTCGTTGACAGATGGAAACTTAAAGAGAGGGCAGTAAACAGATAGTGCCGAAGGCGGTGCCGTTGCATACTCAAAGCTCGTGTCGAAGCGAGGAAATTGTGAGCGGAGGCTCTCGCGCGGCAAGTACACACTAAAAAACTCAATGCGTGCGAGTCTCTTGTGTTATTAGAGGCTGATTTGTGCCGCTGTACACTCGGACATTGTGTCATAACTGTCCTGGATTTCCACTTTAAGATCACCATGACTTGGCAAACTAATGCACTGTGCTAGGATGGAAGGAATATGGGGTCCAGTGATAGGGAAGCGCACGTAAACACATCTATATAGAGTGCGGCCAGGCTGGAAAACCTGAACAGGTGTTATATCCCGGGACATTCACGTCAAGTGGAGCAGACGGACAGCTTGCCTCTTTCCGTTAATCTCCTGCTGACGAAAGCCTTTCAACCCCTCTCCTCCTCTTTGGGAAACACTTCATTTCGCTCAGTTCTCGCTGCTATTTTCCAGTGCTGACAGGACGGGTCCCGGTGTCGTACAGGATTCTTAAGATGCACATGCAAGTTTCCTGCTGGATTTAATAGCGAGCGCGTTCTTTTTTTCTCAAGCCTTATGCCTTATGACTTGGATGTGTTGAATATCCACGTGTCAAAAAGCGACATGTTTCCTGAAATTAATAACAAGGTAATGTATGATGAGTAGCGATGTATGTCTTTCTTGGCATGCAGTTATGATTACTCTTGATAAAAACTTTATAATATTTTGGAAGCATATGTATCTGATGCACTGACGTTTACAATTATTATTAGGCTATTATTAAGGTTTTAAACATTATTCTATATATTAAATCATTTACGCTTGTGCATGTTGTATTATAGGCTACTTAAAACGTATTTTTATACGTTTTCTTTTTCTAACATATTATTCAGGTACGCCTTTTAAAGTGTAGCATACCACAAGCAGTTTATATAATATCATACCCAATCCAATTTATATAATACCATACAGTTTAACTGGGTATCAGCCTCCACTGTTCATAAAAAGAAATTAGCACTTAATGTTAGAATTATATGCAGTAATTTTTTTCTGATAACGTGACATAGCCTATTAGCTTTCAGCCTCAAAAGAAAATGTATGTAGTAGACCTATATATTTCATAATATATACATATAACATATACTATAATATAGCCTACTTTTCAAAGGCAGAAATGGGTTACCATGGTAATAATTGTAAGGGACTATAAATAACTTCATCACATTTTTTTTATTTGCTTATTTGCTCAGGTTTCATTACACTTTGCCTTCTAAGAATCGTAACTCACAGTAACACGAGATATTTCTTCGCGCTCCGTTCTGTGTATTTTCGGTTTTATAGGTGATAATGTTTAGTGCAAGGTTACAGTAATAAATTATGCAAGTCCCAATCCTCTGTTCATCCTATCACTTAATAAGTGAGATTTCTCCCACATTTTGACAGATTCATTGTCTCTGTTCTGTCAAAGATCCCTATATTCACCCCTTGAACCCTATAACTGTGCATGAGTATATTTGGCCTGAACATGTGATGGTTAGGTTGCTTAAAAAACCTCAAGCCAGTGTCTAAGTATGAACTATCCTTTAAGGTGGTTGTCAGCAAATGATTCAGTACTGAGCTTCAAGTTACTATGAATGGCATTCATATAGTCCGGAGTATTACGAACGGCATATGATGTATTTTTGATTCCTTCAGGGTGTGGTTTGGGTTTTGCCCATGACTGTAGTTTCTACTTCATTGAGGTGACCCAAATCCTCCTTTGGTCTGTCAGTGTATGTGATACCAAAATGTGTAAAAACCACTGGTGTAGGGCCTAACCACCAATGTATATGTTAAAATACATACATTGTATATACTATTTGGGTAAATAGAGTGAAAGCCAATTGTTTAGCTCTGAGTTGTCACAATAGGGCCTATATTAGAGATTCACTGATATAAAAATTCTAGTCAATAATTATTTTCACTATATGACCGATACTATTTTGTTTCAATAAATTATAATTAAAAAAAAAAACTAAAATCAGTTGTTTTAAATGCTACAAGTGAGTTTAGTATGAAAATTGATATTGATTTTTAAATTAGCTAAAGATTACATTTTAAAGTGATGTTAAACTATTACAGTGTTTAAGTGACCGAATAAGGCTTTAATTAGAAAAAAATGTAGGGTGGGACTTGATGTTGTCCAACAGGAATTGATTGGATCGTTGTCATTTGCTATTGCTGCAATTTCCTGTAAGTGACATGTTGTCCCGCCCTTGCACCAAAAACACATCTTAAACACGATTAAAGATTACGAGGTAGCATGAATAAAAAGCAATGTGCATGGATAAATCATTTATAGTAAATACTGCAATATTCCATTAAAAATTAATCAAGTATTGTCCATTTTGATTTCACGGTGACTTTAAGGAAAGTATCTCCCACTCTTGCATTGCACACTGACCCACATTGTAACACAAAGCCCGTAGTCCTGAACATAGAAACTCAAAGGTGTTAATATTTGAAAGAGTCTTTTAAAGCCCTGGGCTCACATTGCAGGGCTGACCGCCCGCAGTCTAAGTGTAACAAATTTTTACTGCCTGTTTTCTAAATGCATCTCTTTGTTGCTGCCACATGCGAGTCCGTGTACTGTCTGATCCCTCTATAAGCCAGTATATACTTCACTGCACTGTGAATGAATTCAGTTAAGACCCAACACATCGGCATAGCTAAACCCCCCGATGGGAAGATACGCTCGGCCAAAAACCGCCATATGTTTTAGACTCTGCAAATAATCAGCCAGCGGATTAAGGCTGTGTGAGCCACATAAGTCTCTGAGGTGTGTACCAACCCAATTGACTGTATGTTTCCTGGCCAATCTGTTTGACTTCTGCTACCGGCACGTGTTTGCCCGCGAACATCCTCTATTTGTATCTCGCCCCCACCCGAGAGGCTCTAAGTTTAGCTGGAGCTTTTCATCTGTCCTTATGCTGTCTGTCACCACTATTAACGCACGCTCCACCTGATTAAGATGGATGTGGGCCTGTTTCATCGTATGTCCGCAATCATGAATGATTGTAGTCATCGCAGGTCCCCTGATATCCTTGACCGATCAAGGGGAACATTAGTTGGGAGATGATTGCTGGGAGTGTGAAGTACCAGTAAAGGAGTCTGCACATCACGACTGTCCTCTACTACGAGGTCAAACTGCATCATCTGACAAGATAGGCATCATCAAAATGTTCTTAACGTGCCATTGAATTAAAAACAAGCAACCTTGGTGTATCGAACATGAGTCATCGGCTGTGTTGAATAACACCGAGCGAGCGGAGATGATGCCTGAAGTTATATACGCAGAATCCCACACATATGGCTGTGGATGTGGGTTGCAAGAGTGTGCCCACTCCTCACGCTCATGACGTCTTTCCTCCGCTCTCTTTCACAGTCAGCCAGACCCGAGGCTTTCCCTCACCCCCACAGGTCTCAGGCCGAGAACACAAAAATAGGACCCAACTGCACCTACTCACAGGTGAGCCTTTATTCACAGAGAAAACATGTTACTTAACAGTGATGATTCATTCGAATTGGTGCGCAAAGGGTGTGTGAATCACTGTACTGTAAGAGTGACTCTGTCTGGGAGGAGAACTGTGAGATGGATGCAGGGTGTTTTGAACCATTTGGTCCATCCGTTGTTTTCAGTGGCTAAAATAACTTTGAATGGGTATTGAATTCGGTACCTGACTAGAAATCCTTGGGATCAGTATGATTTTTTTGAAAGAAAGTAATACATTTATTCAACAAGGATACATACATCAAAAGTGACAGTAAAGACATTTATAATGTTACAAAACATTTCAAATAAGTGCTGTTCTTTTGAACTTTGCTCATTAAAGAATCCTGAAAATGATCATGGTCACCACAAAAATATTAAGCAGCACAACTGTTTTCAACATTAATAATACAAAGAAATTATTGAGCAAGAAATCCGCATATTAGAATGATTTCTGAAGGATCATGTGACTGAGGTAATGATGATGAAAAGGTATAATTTATATACATGTTATTTTAAATAGTTATATTTCAGAATATTACTGTTTTTATGTATTTTTATCAAATAAATGCCTTTTTGTTAAGCGTAAGAACTTTAAAAAAATATAAAGAGAGAAAGAGAGTTTTTAGTGCCGTTTATGTCTATGTGGTGTTTTGTGTAACATAAGCAACACATTATTAGCTGTTTGATAACGTACACAAGCCAAAGGCTAATCATAATAATTACTGTTATGTGTCCGACGTTGTAGAAAGCGATTCATAAAATGCAATTTTAAAAAAAATTCACAGGAAAAATGCTTAAATATGTCATTTTGTGATTAAAGATTAGTTTTAAGGGATACAATTATATTAGCTGGGCTTAGACTATATATTTTACGATTTTTGGGAGCAGTTATTTTGTGCAGTGGCTCAAGTGAATCAGCATATATCTTTGAATTAATGTATTAAAACAGTTCATCTGAACAAACTGATTTGCTAAATGAATTGGAATTCCCAACACTTAAACATTATCACTTAATGTTTTTTGGTTTAAATCTACAAACTTTTATTCAGCTGATGCTTTAGTGTGAATAGCTACTTCCATTGCGTGTCCGCTATCTATAGATGACAATGGAATGACAGCACCTATGGAAAGCGTTTGTGTTAAATCTTTAATGTTGAGTGTGAGATGACCCCCTCGCAGTTGTCATTAACTAAAAGCAATCTCTTCACTGGAGATAACATCCGCTTATAATAAAGTGCTTGGCATAGTGTCTCTTAATGTCGACTGAATTGGGGTTTTAACTCACAGCTGCGGTACCTGAATGGTGGGCGTTGTTTACACACAGCCTACTGTATTCGTGTAGGTCTCTTCAGGATGCCTTATACGCTATATTTAGCTTCTGTTTCTATGCGTCATGATCAAGTTGGCAGATGCTGCAGTATCTCCAGAACATATGAGATTGAATATCGCATCTATCTATAGACGCACTTGCTCTTTTTCAGCCCAGAAGTTTGTCGAGCACTGGCTTTGAACCGTGAGATGGGGGAAAACCTGCAAGCTTCGAACAAGCCCCTCCCTTGTGCAGTGCCCTACATTTGTTTCATAGCAAGGGAACCTTTCATTTTATTCCTTCCAAGAGAAGACATTGACAAAACTAGGAAGCGTGTTGTGGAAAATATGTACCATTCACATATTTCACCCCAAATGTAAGATTTAGAGAACATGTTCATTGCTCTTTTGGGTTGTGAAAGACGGCCCTATCGCTGCTTTTGTCCCCACCTCGGTCTCAACCGCCACTGAAATTCCATCCTCTATGCAGGGGGTCTGGTTCACATGGGGCCGTTGGCCACTCGGCTTGTGTGAAGCTCACGTATCTCTCCCCCCGTTTAGCCCTTGTTACTGATTTGTAGAGTTTCTCATGTTGAACGGTACTCATATCGTGTCTTTTGTTTTCTAGAAATGTGGGACAGGAGTTGGTACTTTGCCCCAGCTAGAGGCTCCAGTCAAACAAGTTTTGGTGACCAATGGCAAACTTCTGCATTCAAATGGAACCTTACCCAGTATCGTCAAACAGTTGGTGCAAAGCACTCAAGGGAATCAGGTGGGATAACACCAAAAATGAAAAGTGAAAATCTGGCCATTGTTTGCTCACCCTCATGTCTATCCAATCCCATATGACTTTATTTCTTCACTGTAAAAAAATGTGTCCGTGCTGCCTTGAACATTTTAATTTAGTCAACTTGAAAAGTGACAACTTGGACATTTAAGTTCACTAAAATTTAAATTGTAAGGCAGGATGAACACTTTTTTACATTTTTAAGTTGAAACAACAGTTTATAATGTTCTGTGGACCACAAAATGAGACACAGAATGCAGCTTTCTTCTATCAACAGTTAACAGCAATAATGTCTGTCAATCTCCAAAAAGCAAAAATACCCCATCAAAAACTCTATAAAATAGTCCAGAAGACTAGAATATTGTCTGAAATTTCAGTCTGTTCCTCAAAAGACTTGGAATATAGTGAACTTATATATATTTTTTGAGAAGTATATGAATATATGGGTTTGGAATTAAATGAGGGTGAGTACAAAGACATTTGAACTATTCATATAATGGTCACAATGGCCACATACAAACTTATTTCAATCTGACTTCCATTTTTTGTAACTCAGGAGGAGAGGCCGAGGCCACAGTTTCCCAATCGCTTTGGTTCGTCGGTGGACAACCTCTCAGAATCCTTAACCAGGAGCATCATCAACAAGTTTGAGAAGATCAGGACATATGAGGGACAGAGGCTGCCTATGTCTCCAACAAGTATGAAGTGCTCTGGATTTTTGTTTGCATTTCATATATATTTAGAAGTCAATAGATGGTTTCAGTCACTGAAATATTTTTGCTTTTCAAGCTGAATCAGAAATAATAACTAAAAATAGCATTGGAATGGTCTGATATTTCAGTTGGATTAAATGTTCACTATTTATGTGTCTTCCTTCATCTGCAAAACAGCGGCACTGAAGCACTTCCAGAACCAGCTAACAGAATATGAGAGGGAGGAGATCATGGACTACTCTGAGATCTGGTATCTGGGTTTGGACACTAAGAAGATTGAGGGCTCCCAGGGATCCCCACAGAATTCAGGCTATGACGATGAGCATGGCAGCTACTTAAAGGTTAGATACCATATAGGTGACATATCATATATCTTTTTGTGATTACATTACTTTTGCCTGGCAGTGTTATTTTAGTATCACTGAGATTCTATTATAGTTTTTATGACAATTTTAAATTAGCTTCTATATTCATATTTTCTATTTTAAATTTAAAGTTTTAGTAATTTTGTTGGGTATTTTTTCCATTTTTTATTAGTTTTTTTGTATTAAATATGCCTATATATTTTTTATACATTTTATTATATACTATTATATATATATATATATATATATATATATATATATATATATATATATATATATATATATATATATATATATATATATATATATATATATATATATATATATATATATTCATTTAGTGCAAGTTAAACAACATGAAAAGGATGCCTTGGCAACTACAGTAGCTAAATAAGTTTACTTTAGATAATATTTATTTTATTTTTATGATTTTAGTTTAAGTTAATATTATAGTATATATAAGATATGCTTATTTATTCATATGAATAAATAAAAAAATATATACATGGCTTGGCTTCTGACAAACAGCTTACTGGGTGACATACTGACCTCATTTTCAACTTCTCGATAAATGATGAAATTGCATTACAGCACGAGGTTGGCTAATTCAGCTGCCAGACCCTAATGTCTGCTGTCCCACCCCATCTTCCTTAAATGTGCTTCTTTCAGAATAACGTTCCTCAGGATTACTGGGCATTAGACTGAATGCCTTCAGGCTTGACGGTTTAAAGAGTCACACATCTGAAATATGCTGTCAAAACATGTGAACAATGTCACATGTCTGACAGTCCTGATATGTGCCTGAATGTTAGTTGGGAAATAAACAAATGAGGAGCATTTATGCATTTTAATTTTACAATTGCAGTGTTTCTCTAAGTAACAGGAAGTCTGCCACTGCAAAGGAGATCGAAATAATTATGCTGACCTGTTTGTCAGCTGACTCTGTCCTCTAAATACTCTGTGCAGGTCCTGCATGACCATATAGGTTATCGCTATGAAGTCCTGGAGGTTATTGGGAAAGGATCGTTTGGTCAAGTCTTGAAATGTTTGGATCACAAGACAAATGAGATGGTGGCCATCAAGATCATTCGAAATAAGAAGAGGTAAAACGAACCTCCAGTCCATGTGTTCATTATTATCCACATGCAATGTTTAGTACAGTCGCGGTCAGCGACCCCTAGGGGGTACTGCAAAGGGTCTGTTAATTATTGTTTGATTTCAAGCTAATTTCTTTTTTTAAATAATTATATTATAAGAAATAGAATTTATATTACTTAAAAATACACTACTTCAATTTAATAAATGAAAGTTAAAAGTACAAGTAAAACTTACAGGGATAGATCACCCATAAAACAAAATTCTGTCATCATTTACTCACCCTCAAGTTGTTCCAAACCTGTATGAATTTCTTTCTTCTGCTGAACAAAAAAGATTTTTCGAACAATATAGGTAATCAAACAGTTGATGGGACCCCATTGACGTTCATAGTATGGGGGGAAAATACTATGGAAGTCAATGGGGTCATCAACTGTTTGATTACAAAATATATTGTTTTGTGTTCAACTTTTTTGGGGTGAACTATCACTTTAAAGAGGCTACATTTTTGCTAAATGTTTCATTGTCCCCATTAAAATGAAAATTAGCAATGAAAATGTTGAAGACCTCTGCCTTATTAAAATTTCAAATTTTTCTCTTCATAAGGCCATCATAAGGTATTTAATCAGCACTTAATCGGGTCATAGTTTACACTGGACTTGATACACTCAAGGGTGTTAAAAGGTGTCTGTTGTGTATCACATTACATGTCTGGGCAGAACTGATCTCATGCCCTTCCACTGCCGTCGCACCTACTTTGACAAATGCTTTAACTTAAAACCCTCTCAAAATGCAAAGCTCAGTGCTGAATACTGTAAAGCTGCTCTGATGCTTTGAGTTCAGCTATAGAAGAGAAGGGATAGAATTTGCTTTCAGGAGTGTATTTGTAATTATATTATACATTTTATAAATATTGCACAAATTTTTTTGCTTTCCCTGGGAATTGAACCCATGACCTTGCTTTCGCTAGCACCATTCTCTAATGATTGAATTACAGGAAGGTTTATTACTATTACAATATATTAGTACAATTATAAAAAATACACCAACCAGGCATAACATTATGACATAACATTGTGTTGGTCCCCCTTTTGCTGCCAAAACAACCCTGACCCATCGAGGCATGGACTCCACTAGACCCCTGAAGGTGTGGTATCTGGCATCTAACATCTTGCAGATGTTAGCAGCAGATCCTTTAAGTCCTGTAATTTGCGAGGTGGGGCCTCCATGGATCGGACTTGTTTGATCAGCACATCCCACAGATGCTCGATTGGATTGAGATCTGGGGAATTTGGAGGCCAAGTCAACACCTCAAACTCGTTGTGTTCCTCAAACACTTCCTGAACCATTTTTGCTTTGTGGCAGGGCGCATTATCCTGCTGATAGAGGCCACAGCCACCAGGGAATACCGTTTCCATGAAAGGGTGTACATGGTCTGCAAGAATGCTAAGGTAGGTGGTACGTGTCAAAGTAACATCCAAATGGATGGCAGGACCCAGGGTTTCCCAGCAGAACATTACCCAAAGCATCACACTGCCTCCGCCGGCTTGCCTTCTTCCCATAGTGCATCCTGGTGCCATGTGTTCCCCAGGTAAGCCATTCACACGCACCCGGCCATCCATGTGATGTAAAAGAAAATGCGATTCCTCAGACCAGACCTTCTTCCATTGCTCCTTGGTCCAGTTCTGATGCTCACGTTCCCACTGTTGGCGCTTTTAGCGGTGGACATGACCCATGACCCTGTCAACGCGTTCACCACTGTTCCTTCTTTAGATACTGACCACTGCAGACCGGGAACACCCCACAAGAGCTGCAGTTTTGGAGATGCTCTGACCAGTCGTCTAACCATTACACTTTGGCCCTTGTCAAACTCGCTCAAATCCTTACGCTTGCTTTGAGGACAAAATGTTCACTTGCTCTCTAATATATCCCACCCACTAACAGGTGCCGTGATGAAGAGATAATTAGTGTTATTCACTTCACTGGTCATAATGTTATGCCTGGTCGGTGTATATCGTTATAATAATATACAATATTTGCAATCAAAACAAGCTGAAAAGTCCATGCATTTTAGCCTTTAAAATTGATGGCTGTAAGCTACATAAAATTGTAGGTAAATTAAGTTGTATAATTTGAAATATGACATTCTTCTTTCAGACAAATACAATCAGAGTTATATAAAAAAATGTCCTGGCTAATCCAAGCTTTATTTTTGTGTAAGAAAAATATCCATATTTAATCTGGCGGACCGCCTTCCGTATTCAATTTACGAAGAAAGTGTAGCACCTCTCGCAGTTCAATTTTTTTTACTTTATAATGTATTAAATATGAATATTTTTCTTACAAAAACCCAACAATTTGCTTCAGAAGGCATTTATTAACCCTCCGGAGCCATGTGGAATACTTTTATTATGGATGGAAGCACTTTTTTGGGCTTCAAATTTTGGGCTGCCATTTACTGCCATTATAAAGCTTGGAAGCTTGGTCATATACACCTAGGATGGCTTGAGGGTGAGTAAATTATGGGGTAATCTTCAGTTTTGGGTGAACTATCCCTTTAAGTACATGTACTTACTATAGAGTTTCGGTTAGGGTTTGGTTTAGGGTTAGTAACTTGTAATTATGCACAAGTTACTGTTATTACTATAGTAAGTACATGGAGTAACATGTAACTACATCACATTCAAATAAACTGTTACCACAAAAATAATATGCTTTATTACTTTCAAAAAAACTGTTAACAATTCACTGCATATTGATAAAGTTAATAATAATAAGTAATTTATTTTTCTTTTGACCTTCAGGTTCCATCATCAGGCCCTTGTAGAGCTAAAGATCCTGGATGCTGTGCGGAGAAGAGACAGAGATAATTGCCACAACGTCATTCACATGAAGGAGTACTTCTACTTCCGCAACCACCTGTGCATCTCCTTCGAGCTGCTGGGGTGGGTGGAAAATACTGGAATCACTTATATGGACACATAAGCAGTTTCAATTTATAGTGTTAAACCTGTATAGTAACTTACGTTAAACATGGGAATCACAGACTGAACTTAAATAGAATTCTTCCCAGTAACTACAGCTTATTATAGACGCCTATTTTAAGTAGTTATGAACCCATTTTACTTCCATATTTATAAGTGAAATAGGATATTCAATTAATATATATATATAATTAGTTTTATTAATGTTAAAAATCTATGTATTTATTTAATAGTCCATTTCAATTTCATGTTGACTTTCCAGTATACCAGATAGTCAATGTAAAAAGGTTTTTGTTGCAAGAAAAAACATCATATCATATTAGTTATTATGATTCATTAGTTACATGACACATTAGTTCTGATTTATCACCCGGGATGATGGTTTGTTCCAACGGTGGCCATATTGAGGTGTGAAGTGAGAGTTTCCCACTCGAGACCTTTTGGGCTCTGAGTAAAGTGATCAATTAAGTCGCTTTGCAGGAAAAATCAGCTTCATCTCTGGCAGCCTGACCTTTAGAGAACATCAGATGCGTCGGCCTTGTCTTCGGTTACCGTCACAGAATCCTTTAGTTAATGCCTTGATTAGGCCCCTATCTCTTTCTCCTTGCCCACTCATGGTGTGAAGTCTCCGATTACATTAGGCTGTTCACAGCTGCTTTTTTAGGCCTCCTTACTGCCAAAGATAATGACTTTCATGACTTCCCTCTCAAAGGGCTCTTTAGCATAATGCTAAGCGGTTAACACAGACTAGTTAACACAGATTTAGTTTTTATGGTCGTGCTTAAAGACAGGAGGTTGTTGAGTGACAATGAATGTGTTTGTGGAAAGTTCAGTGCGAGGTATTGCCAAATTTACTGTGCTGCCCTCTACAGGCATTTTGATACATGGCATACTGCTTTTTATCCCTACTGCCCATACTCAAATCCTAGTAGTTCACAAGGTATCAGCCATGAACATCACTCTGTAACATCGTCACAGATATGTTAATTGTCCTTCTTTTCTCCATACAGAGCGAACCTCTATGAGCTTATTAAGAAGAACAACTTCCAGGGCTTCAGTCTGGGGTTGATTCGGCGTTTTGCTCACTCATTGCTCAAGTGCCTCCAGATGCTACACAAAGAGAAGATCATCCACTGTGACCTTAAGCCGGTAAACCTCACCACTGGAGTTTGTCACATGTGAATAACCCCAAAATGAAAAACAAATATAAGTTTAAAGATTTTTTAAAGACTTTCTATTCATCAAAGAATTATGAAAAATGTATCAGTTTCCACAAAAATACTAAGCCGCACAACTGTTTTCAACATTGATAATAATGAGAAAAGTTTCTTGAGCAGCAAATCATCATATTATAATGATTTCTGAAGGATAATGTGACACTGAAGACTGTAGTAATGATTTTGAAGATTCAGGAATAATAGATATGACAGGAATGTTCAGGAATAATAGAATAGACAGGAATGTTCTAGTTGCTTCTTTTGCTCTCATTTGTAAGTCGCTTTGGATAAAAGCGTCTGCTAAATGACTAAATGTAAATGTAAATTGCATTTTAAAGTATATTAAAATAAAATATTATTAATAATAAAAAATTGAAAAAGTTATTTTAAATTGTAATAATATTTAGCAATTTTACTATATTTACTTTTTATTAAATAAATGACTTATTTAAAAAATAAAAATCTTACTGACCCCAAAGGGTTTTGAACAGTAGTTTATATTAAAATGTATAGGTTACTATTATGTAAGAAAATAATAAAAAGAAAATAATTATATTTATTATTATTATTATTATTATTATTATTAAGAAGAATGTGTTAAAATCAGTACAACAAATACTACTATGATATATAAATAATTCAAAGTAATAATATTGTGAATTATTTAAACATCATAGTAGTATTTGATGTACTGATTTTCCTATATATGTTAAATTATGTATTTAATGTTATAGAAAATGTGTTATTTTGCAGCTTGGACATTCAGCTAAATAACTCCTTTAGCTTTCCAGTTTCAGTTCAAAGATTTACAAATGTATTCACCAGTGAATTTACCATCATGACAAAGCCCTATTATTTTCCTCCTAATAGGAGAACATACTCCTGTCCCAGAGGGGACAAGGAAATATCAAGGTGGTCGACTTTGGGTCAAGCTGCTATGAGCAACAAAGAGGTGATTACCAAACCCTTGTGTAATGACACTTCACCAGATTTATCCTGATCCTGATATTTAACCTTTACTCTGCATTGAGCAATACACAGTGTAGCAAAATCTGCATTTGTTTGATTAGATGCCTTTGACATTGAATTTGGGAAACGTTAAATGCTCCCTTTTAATAATAATAAAGGCTATTTATTTTGCTGTCCTAACTATGAACGGTTATAGCTGCATTTTTTCACTTGCATTTAGCATTGTTTTCCCTCCATTAAAACAGACCTTTGACCCATCAATTGAGAAACAATGATTTAGTGCTATTTGATGCATTAATCTCATTCATACTGTTGAATTGATGTTGTTAAATCTGTGTAGCTCTAATAGACTGCTTGTATTCCCATCTAGTGTACACTTACATTCAGAGCCGCTTCTACCGCTCACCAGAGGTGATTCTGGGCCACCCGTACAGCATGGCAATAGACATGTGGAGTCTGGGCTGCATTTTGGCAGAGCTGTACACTGGTTATCCCCTCTTCCCAGGAGAGAGTGAAGTGGAGCAGATCGCCTGTATCATGGAGGTGAGAGAGTGTATTAGTACATAAAGAATTCGTTAGACTTTCTTTCTTCCGTGAAACACACGCTTGTCTTTCTTTCCCACACACTTACAAATAATGGGGAATTTAAAGCTTCAAAAATGGATAAAAGTATCATAAAAACTTCATTCACAGTTCATTGTTATTGCATGAAAAAATTGAAAATACGTACATTTTTCTCCTTTGTGTTTTATGGATGAATGTCCTTTAAATCATTTCATGTTCTTTAAAGATTCTTCTATAGTTATTTGAAATGCATTGGTTGCTGAAAACAATCATTTTTGTTTTTATAGATCATGGGACTTCCTCCAAATGACTTTGTTCAAACTGCATCAAGACGAAGATTATTTTTTGGTAAAATTATTACATGATCGCTTACAAATAACAGTAACACTTTATGATAAGGTTTTGTTCATGCTAATGATGAACATTGAGGTTTCATTTTGATTGACATCTTCCAATCAGATTCCAAAGGAAACCCAAGGAATATCACCAACAGCAAAGGGAAAAAACGTCGACCCAACTCAAAAGATCTTGCCAGTGTGCTGAAGACCAACGATCCTCTATTTCTTGACTTCATTCGACGTTGCCTTGTGTATGTAAAGTAATGAAATGACTTCATATTTATTATCACCACAACACATAAATAGGCTTTCTCAACCTGTACCGTTGCGTTCTTGTAGGTGGGATCCCACAAAACGGATGACGCCTGATGAAGCGATGCAGCATGAGTGGATTACAGAGGGCCGTCTCAACAAGCTCCATCCTAAACCTCGAACTATCCGGAAAGACAATGACAACAATTATGACTTCACTTACCGCAAAGCGAGTTTCAACAGGACAGGCAAGGGGCAAAATATGTGCTTATAGAGTAATGATTGATCATGATAAACAGTGAACTCAAAAATATTTAGACACATAATCATGCTTACAAATGTATGAATGTCTTGAATGAATTAATTATTAGTTACAATATGAAAGAAAATGTTATATAATATCATAATATGATTAAAATATTACGGAGCACCTAAAGGGACATGGTGAAAAAATACACTATATTGCCAAAAGTATTGGGACACCCCTCCATATCATTGAATTCAGGTGTTCCAGTCACTTCCATTGCCACAGGTGTATAAAATCAAGCACCTACAGACGCTTCTACAAACATTTGTGAAAGAATGGGTTGCTCTCAGGAGCTCAGTGAATTCAAGCGTGGTACCGTGATAGGTTGCCACCTGTGCAACAAGTCCATTCGGGAAAATTTCTCACAACTAAATATTTCACGGTCAACTGTTAGTGTTATTATAACAAAGTGGAAGCAATTGGGAACAACAGCAAATCAGCCACGAAGTGGTAGGCCACGTAAAATCACAGAGTGGGGTCAGCGCATGCTGAGGCACACAGTGCGCAGAAGTCGCCAACTTTCTGCAGAGTCAATAGCTACAGACCTCCAAACTTTGTGTGGCCTTCAGATTAGCTCAAGAACTGTGTAGAGAGCTTCATGGAATGGGTTCCCATGGCCGACCAGCTGCATCCAAACCTTACATCACCAAGTGCAATGCAAAGGGTGGGATGCAGTGGGGTAAAGAGCAGTGGAGACGTGTTCTCTGGAGTGACGAATCACGCTTCTCTGTCTGGCAATCCGATGGATCGAGTCTGGGTTTAGAAGTTGCCAGGAGAACGGTACTTGCCTGACTGCATTGTGCCAAGTTTAAAGTTTGGTGGAGGGGGGATTATGGTGTGGGGTTGTTTTTCAGGGGTTGGGCTTGAACCCTTAGTTCAGTGAAAGAAACTGTTAATGTTTCAGCATACCAAGACATTTTGGCCAATTTCATGCTCCCAACTTTGTGGGATGGCCCCTTCCTGTGCCAACATGACTGCACCAGTGCACAAAGAAAGGTCCATAAAGACATGGATGAGTGAGTTTGGTGTGGAGGAACTTGACTGGCCTGCACAGAGTCCTGAGCTCAACCCGATAGAACACCTTTGGGATGAATTAGAGCGGTGACTGCGAGCCAGGCCTTCTCGTCCAACATCAGTGCCTGACCTCACAAATGTGCTTCTAGAAGGATGTTCAAAACTTCCCATAAACACACTCCTAAACCTTGTGGAAAGCCTTCCCAGAAGAGTTGAAGCTGTTATAGCTGCAAATGGTGGGGCAACTCCATATTAAATCCTACGGATTAAGAATAGGATGTCATTAAAAGTTCATGTGCATGTAAAGGCAGATTAAAGGCAGAAAATCTCAAAACTTTTGGCAATAGAGTATATTTAAATCCTTTTGCCAGGGCTCGACATTAACGCTTGTCCGGGACAAGTGGATTTTTTGAAGGAGCAAGTGAAAAACAATTGTACTTGCCCGACGGACAAGTATCCTGGTTAAAACGTCAAAACAAAAAATAACTATGGAATCACCAAAGTGCAATAATGATTCCTGCCTTCAGTTAGTGTAAGTGGCGATCGATAGTGGATAATAATATAAAACGAACTGAAGTTAACAAGGTTGTGCTTTTGAGGCTTGCGCAGCCTCTCGAGGAGAAAATCGAAAACAAATGAGCGCCGCTCACACACAGAAACTCAGTTAACATACACAGATAAAATTGTGCAGTTTTTATATTTATAACATATGATACAGTTAAGCAACATTACACTAACAAGAGTGTTGTTTTCCTGAATACCATCACGACTGAAAATGACACTGATTTCATACGCCAGTTCCATAAACAATTTAACATTAAGTTACTTACATTTTAGAAGCAATATGGACTGTTTTTGTTCTATTTCAGCAGCGAAAATAGTTCCAAACAAATATCACAGCAGAACCGTAACGCATCTCACAGCAACAGTGTGTGTTAGTGAATAATTCAGCGTTTTAATGAATCGGTTGAATCAAAGATTCAATGGCCTATTCGTAAACGACCGCTAAATTCTTGAATGATTCAGCCGTTTCACTGAATCGACTCAATGACTCGCTCATTAAGACGGTCACATGCTGCCACCTACTGGTGGTTTAGTTTCATCTTTCCAACATTTCTTATTTGTATATTCAAAAATATTTTAAATAATCTCATAACATTATTTAATGCAGTTGTAATTTTTCAGTGTAAATGATTTAATTTGATTGGTAGCAGCCTATAGTGTCTTATTCTAATTTAATTTATTGATTAAATTTAAGAATATAAAAGGAAAGTCGAAGCATACCCTATATTTAATAAGATTATGGAAAAATGCCCTTTATAAAAAGGTACAAATATGACAAATATGCATATTTAAATATGTCAAAGCTGATTAAACACTGGTGAGAATATTGCTTCAGTATAGATTATATTTACAAAAAAAATCCGCACAAGCAAATGTTTTACTCGGACAAGTGAATGAAGGATCTCATATTTTTTATTTCACCATGTCCCTTTAGGGGCTCCATAAAATATAATGTGAACTATTAATTTTACATTTATTATTATTATTATAAAATGTAATTATTATAGTGTAATAGTATAATTAAATATATGTATGAATTATTTATTTTTTAATGTATTATAATTTTGTAAATTTTTTTCCATTATGCAAAATATAATTTATATCTTTTCTCTTTCCATAGCCGATAAATCTGGATCCGAGGACAAACTTAAGAGGGTCAGTGACACTTCAAGCAAAGGAAGCAAGATGGCATCAGAAGAGCGTCTGCGTCCTATAGGAGCATCGGCCGAGGAAGAAAACAGTGAAAATTCGGGCAAAAGTGTGAGCAAAGACAGCAAGTCGGACTCTAGTGGAGAGCGGTCGGTTCAGATCATCATCAAATCTGATCAAGGATCAAGCTCTGATTCTTCGGAAGGACAGGAGCCTCAGTTTCTCCCCCCTATTGTCTAACACAAGAAAAGTAATATTTTTATAGCGTATGATTTCTACTTCAGCCGCCTGGTCTGGACCTATTGTGCGGCTTAGACTGAGTTTGACTTTGTTGTATGGCATAAAAAAGTACGAAAATTCAAACAAATAATGTTTTTTAGCTGTTGTGGTCTGTAAAGGTGCGGTCACACTAGAGTTTGAGTGTGCAAAATGATTTCGCGATGAATGTTGGCAGGATGATGTGATGCGGTAAGGCTTCTGTTTTTATTAATAAATCACAAATTCTAAAATAAAATAGATCTTCTATAGTGCAACCTCACCTTCACTTTCCAGACTAGAGGAATTAGATTAGTAGTTAAAGACCGATAGTCTATTCAAATGTTTTGTTGATTTCTAAGTAAAGTGAATCATTTGGTATCATTTTGGTGCTTGTGTTGTATTTTGAAAAGATTATTGCTATGAGATTGTGTGAAACACTGACATATTTTGCAGAGTATCATGCTATGTGCATGTTTATTGGGTCTAGTGTGCTTTTTCATTTTTCTTTTAAAAGCATCAAAGCTATTAGCAATGTCAAAAATAGAGCTCAAGCTAACCTTGAGTCCAAAGCTGCTTTATTGTGCAATATTACTGCATGGATTAACAGTGTTTGTATGTTTTGTTGTCATTTGCCAGGTTTTTTTGTATTGTTTCGATGTTAGTAAGCTATCAGTGCAATAATTGCTGAGCCAAAGAGATTTATCATATACATTTTTGTTGTAGAGAAACACATCCTCAGACTAAATCTGAAGGAAAGCACACTAGATCATCAAAATGTGCACAATACTTGCGTGATTGTATTGATGATGACTGATAATGATGGCAATATTGTTGTTGATGAAGGTGGTTATGATTATAATTTAGATTCAAAGGGAAGGTCAAGAATGATGTTTTTAAAGTTGCTGTTTAAAGTAAAATTAGTGCATCATTGTATGTTCATACATAATTAAAATACAACACTTTATGTAATAGTTTATTTTCCTGTATATAATTCTTAAGGTAAATACTATCCACTCTATGTGGATGGCACCCAGTCATGTAAACATTAGACAAGGTTTTACTTGTTCTTGTATTGTTTATCTGTTATAATTGAAAAAGAGATTTTTACTACCATATGCTATCTCTCTCCCTTGTTGTTTCTTGACAATTTTGTTTATGGGATTTTAGAAGAAAGTCTTGGATCAAGGGTGTTAGGTAGTGCCTTTCAGTATTAGAATGAAATTTGTCTCCTGAATATTGTCTGTAATATACTGTCATATCTATGACAATAAAATACCGTACTGAATGTGACATTTTTAAATGCAAAACATGGTCTGGTCTTTATTTATTCAGTTTAATTCATTTAGTCAAAAATGGCATTTTATAATGTATATGTATGTAACATCGAGGGGATGTGTACTCATTAAAATAAAGAAATTCTGGTAAATGTAATTTTCCACACTTTTAAAGTTAGACTATTTTATTTGAAGCTAGATGTTTTTAAAGAATGTATTATTTAAAAGCATACTATGGGACTTAAAAGTTACCCTAACTTATAAATAACCAATAACAAGTCGCGTAATGTTTTTGTGCTAATGTTTGCCCACATGTGGAGTCTTATGGTCACCACAATTTTGTATTAGACAAGGCATATTTATACATCATTAAAGTGATAGTGCTGCCGCCAAAAATTTAAATTCTGTCATAATCACCATCATGTCGTTCCAAACCCGTAAAGAACTAACTCTTTTTAAGCTATTAAACAATAAAATACGTACAAAAAAAACTATGACATATTTTTATATGTAACCGTATAACGTTACTAACGTTATAGGCTTAACTTACCTCTGAGGTAAACAACTTGTAATGTTAATACTACAAATGTGGGGAAAATACGTTAAATTAGCTATAGCTTTCTGTTTTCCTCTTATCGTAAAATATATAAAAGAAAGTACTTAAAATGATAAAAGAAAAGAAAATGCACTCTACGTGTTCTCACCGCGCTTATCCAAAAAAAAAAAGAGTTTTTCGTTTGCGTTTGACCCTCCTCAGCTTCCGTCCTCCGTGCTGACGGCCAGAATCATGGCGGCTGTCACTCTGCTTTGCCGTCCTGCCGGTGTCCTTCCCAAGCTTTCAGGTGAGTTCACCGTTAGATTACTTTACCATACAGACAGCGTGACTGTATATAAACACTATTATGGCTGAGGCTGTTAAAATGACGAATAATATAGCGATTAGATGATGTTTAATGTAAATCGTTGTCTTGTGTTGTGTGACCCCGGCTAAAGACATCAGGCCTCATTTGTGCACTAGAACAAATGCAGTATAATCTGAAATATGCTACTGTGTCATTTAAAACTATAAAACGGGTCGTTTTATGCACGACTTAAATTTTTTGTCATTTTCAACTTAATGCAGGTTGTATGCAGTGTAGTTTAGCATAATCGGAGAGTAAGTTATGCCTCAAAACATAGAGAGCTCCCTACCAAGATGGTATACATTGGCTGTACAGGCGCACAAAAGATGCCCAAAATGCTTATTTTTTTATTTTCTATAACTTTAGACGTTCTGTAGCATTTAACATGTAATATTTGCTAATATTGTTATTCTGAAGCATCGAGTCGTATTGCCCTTTACCACATTTAACCCTGTAGTAATATATTGTATCATATTTGATACATCAGGCCTTTGTTGCCCATATATTATGATTGGAGAATATGGAGCTCATACTCCAGGAGGGGGGGAAAAACACCTCAATTTTATTCAGAGACCCGAACTGAGCAAAAATATGCAGTCTAATACATTTATATAGACAAAAGGTAAGATGAATTCTGATAGCTTGTAATGTAAATAATGTATATAAATATCAATTGCCATTTGTATCTCCCAATAATAAATCTAGATAAGATTATATACATATACATTCTTGGTTTTATTATCAAAGCACTGTAGTTTATAAAAGTTATTCTTACGTAACTTACTTTAAAAAACATTTTTTAAAAACCTGTAATGATTTCGGAGCAAAAAGTCACAGGTACCTTGACCTGAAGGTGGACATTTTTAGAACTATACTAAAAGGCTTTTACTTGCTATAAAAGTAAAGATTATCAATCAGAGGACAGAAAGCATGTAATAGATTGTGTACAGGTTTTCCAGCAAAGTTTTGATAAGGTTGCTAATGTAGAGGCCCTAGAAATGTATATATTACACCGTAGACTTTCAACAGTCTATTTGAATTATTTCAAAAACATATTTATGTCTATATTATTTTAAGACATTTGTTTTCACATGGATTATTTCCTCTGTTTGTCAGGCACCTGTTCTCCAGTGTTGCTGGCGGCTGGGCCTGTTACTGTTCTGCACAGGAAGATCCATCATGCCGTGGTGCCGAAAGGAAAAGGAGGCCGCTCGTCCTCCAGTGGAGTAGCTGCGACAGTGTTTGGAGCCACTGGATTCCTTGGGAGATATGTCGTCAACAGACTCGGTGAGTCCACATGTCACTCATCATAAAAGCCAGAATGAGCCTCATTCACTTACAAGCCTTCCATTGCCGTTTCATTCGTTTGAAAAGTTTTTCGGGTTTGTTTTAGGGCGTATGGGCTCCCAGATCGTGATTCCTCACCGATGTGACCAGTACGATCTTATGTACCTCAGACCTATGGGCGATCTTGGCCAGATCATCTTTATGGTGAATATCTATGCGTGTTATTTCCAGAGGAAGAGTTTTATTTCTAATGAAAGTGGGCTAAACTGGTAAAATGCGTTTTGATGCTTTTACAGGAATGGGATGCAAGAGATAAGGAATCTATCAAAAGAGCGATCGCACACTCTAACGTTGTGATCAACCTTGTGGGAAGAGAGTGGGAGACCAGGTACTGGAAAAGAGGGCTGTATGAGTTTGGGGAAAAATCTAATTCCAATTTATTTATTTTTTATTTATTTATTGTTACCCCCAAAAGGAAATCCCGCACACTAATCGATACCTGTAGAAGATATCAAAAACTTTTTATTAGCAACGTTTCGGTCTTATGACCTTCATCGGGCATATATTACTCAAACTCCATCTCATTTAAAAAGATAACATGGCAAATCACTGCAGAGAAGCATAGATTAGTAATCACGCTCAATGACTGAATATATCATTAGCACCCCAATGTCACATATAGTTACATTAATAATTGTAAATAAATAACACATCAACAAAAAAAAATAATTATAAAATCACATTAAAAAATGTTTCATCATTCATACCCATAGGTGATAAAGTCTGAAGGGTAAAAATCCAAAACTCACAATTCAATATCGCCCCCTCTAGGTGGCACACTCACTTTTTCAATCCCAAAAAAACGTAAAGAGGACACATCGTGATTCAATGTAAAACAAAAAATGGGCTAAAATCGGATAATAAACGTCTTTTCTTCTGATAGAAAATTCTGCTAATGATTTTGCTAAAGATATATTGAGTCATTGAGCGTGATTACTAATCTATGCTTCTCTGCAGTGATTGGTCATGTTGTCTTTTTAAATGTGATGAAGTTTGAGTATTATGTTTATAGGCCCGAAAGGTCATGAGGCCGAAACGTTGCTAATAAAAAGTTTTTGATATCTTCTGTAAGTATCTATAGTGTGCGGGATTTCCTTTAACTTTTGAGATTTTTTTTTTCCCTCTTTTCTATGCACCAATCACCAACAGGTGTGCGATGATAATTGTCAATTAAGTGATTGTGGCTTAAAAATTTGAGGTTTGTAGGACTGCACAATGTGGCCAAATGTTGTGATTATATATCAATATGGCTATATACACTAGCGTTGAGAGAATTTTGATCTGTAAGATTTTTTATGTTTTTAGAAGCGTCTTATGTTCACCAAGGCTGCATTTATTTTATTAAAAATACAAACAATAAAAACAGTAATACTGTGATATATTATTCAAATGTAAAGTAACTGTTTACTATTAAACTATGAAACTTTTATTTTGATAAAAAAAGAAGGGAGTCACTAAAGCTTCTCTTTTGCAGCCCTACAGTTTTTAATAAAACTGTCAAAACATCAGAGCTTTATATCTTAAAATCAAATGATCATCAGCTAGTTTAATAAACTAAATTCTGCCTGAGCTAAACAAACTTGGATAACTCTACGTGGTCTGCAGATATATTTTAATGGATATATTTCTGTAACACATTTTCTCTCTTTTAAAGCAACTACAAGTTTGAAGATGTCTTCGTCTCCATCCCCCAGCAGATCGCAAGGGCAGCTCGTGAAGCCGGAATTAAAAAATTTATCCATGTGTCCCACCTTAATGCAGATATCCGCAGCCCCTCCAAGTATCTAAGGAATAAGGTAACATCCTTATTCAAACCATGGTTGTGCATTGAGTTAAAGTGTAACTTCAACGATTTATCGTATCAAAGTTAGAAAATCCAGTATTGTGACAACATCCATCATGTGACTGACATCAGAGGACCGTGAACTTAATTTTATAATTATTATTATTAGTATTGACCTAATTTATCTTTAAATTTCAGGGGGTACATCAAGTTAATATATTAGGAGATTCAGCTGACAAAAAAAAGTTGGGGAATCCCTGCATTGCATGTTAATATGAAATGGTATGGAAATTTCACATCACGATTATAGTGACCCAAATTATCGCGGTTATCAATATTATCACAGTTTTGTTGAAATGAGATGAAAGTGTTCAAAAAGAACAGATGCATACACTTAAAACATTTCAACAAGTTTTATATTTGAAAATCAACAAACAACAAATAAAACAAGCAGCTCTATGCACTTTTTTTAAGATAGATTCCATTCTGTGGGATTTCCTTCCTTATAAATATATGGGGATGTCGTCAATAGCAACGCATAAATAATAATAATTTGGTGTAAATATAATCTCTAATATTATCTCTGTAAATATATTCTTAAGCAATATTCTCATCAGTGTTCTATCAGCTATGACGCATTTAAATCTAGCATATTTTGTGTAAGAGCCCAAACAGTATCCTAGTGAAATAAAGCATATCCATATTTTCATATGATTTGACAGTTTATTTTATTAAATATCAAAAATCCAATAGGTGTGCATCATACCTGACACCTAGATGAACACTTTACAGTTGGTTTTATGACTGTAAGTCATTCTCTTCAAATGCTATTGAAGTTAGAAACGTGTATATCAATGTTGTATGTAACGTTAGAGACGGTCCCTAAATTCGTGAATATCAAACGTCAAGCCAACTTTATGGCAGTCATATCAGATGCGCTGTGGTTCTGCTGTGTTTGTTTGAAACTATTTTCGCTGCTGAAATAGAACAAAAACAGTCAACCACTGTATGATGAATGAATCTCCTGCGTACATCGCACGTTCATCTCTGATTTCAGTGCAGATTTCAGTGAGTGAGAGCGCGCTCTGAACAAAACTCTGGCTAATCTGAATGCCTCTGATTATTAGACATTGCATTCATAAACTCAATAGAAATGTGTGATTTGGTTATAAAGCGCAACGCAATTATAACAGATGGCTTTTGAGAAGACTATAATAAGTTCAACCGCCAAAGTTGAGTGACTGTGTTACATGCCACAGCCGAAATACACCCGCAAATGGCGGTTGTTAATTTGGCTCAAACTTCACGTTATTATTTCCCAGACTTAGTTTTGGTATTGAGGTCAAAGTCCACTTGCCTTGCGTTCGCAGATTTGAAGTGTTTCCCCCTATTACAGCAACTTTCTTCTTGAATGTTCTGCAGACAGGGTGACCATCTTCGATTAAGTTTCCCTCAGGACTTTGTAAAAGCCAAAATATGACCACACCTCAGATTTGGTCCTTTTAGAAGGCAGAAAATCTCCCGGTGCTGTCACTGCCTTGTGCCATTTCTTCTCATTCAAAAAACAGTGTTGCACGCTGCGCCTGCACCAGACTGACGCTGACTGGACCGGATTTACCGCGAGATTTCACATTTTAATGTGTTTGAAATTCAAAAGCTTTCCTGAAACATTAGTACATGATTAAATGACTCACTCCGTGATGCTTTAAATAATAATTAATGTGTTCATCAGGAGTTCATTATGCTGCGTTCACACCAAACGCGAATAGAGCGTCAAAATAGCGTCTACCGCGTCTAGTTTCACGCGCGAACATTTTGAATGCATTCGCGCGTCCGCGGCGAATTGGACGTGCGTAGAAATCGGGCGTTTGAAGAAAAATATGTCATAAAACACCACTCTGCCTCTTTTCATTTTCATTAAAAATATATATTAAGCATTAATAGCCACACAAATGTGGTCCAGGCAACTCCTACATTATCTTCACTGCATGTATGTTTAAATATCCTTAAAATATAAAGTTAAGAAACTTCTCTTTGCCCTCAGTCAAAACGATTTGGCAGACAACAAATTATAGATTCATGAGAGCAAAGCTCGGCCGTTAGATCTACACAAAACGAACCACTACAGGACATCAGAGCCAGCGGCAGACGCCAGAAGGACTGGCCGAGGAAAGGCTGCCTTCACCGGGGTTATGAGCAGTGATTGCCCGGTGATCCCCTGGATCTCACAACTCCAAAAACACAAGATTATTTTTTTTAAATAGGCGCTCTCTTTATAAATAAACCACAGATTTGAGCTTTAAACAACTACATTCCCACCTGAAAAAGTCTTAAAACTACATTTTGTGACACAATAGTACTATTTTAATTTATGCAGGGTTTCTCATACACGTCACTTTACCACGTGACAGCAGCAAGCAGGCTCCTGATTGGTTAACGCGGCGCGAATTGACGTCAAAGTTCAAATTTTTCAACTCGGGCGTCAGACGCGAATTTGCTTCAAACGCGTGAATGCACAAAAGCACCATTCGCGTGTAACGCGCGTATCGCGCAAGACGCTCAATTCGCGTCCAATGAGGCGGATTCGCGTCCTTCGCGCCGCGCGAAACGCGCCTTCCGCGCCGAGAGACCTCCAGACGCGCGTCAACGCGCCTTTCCATTGACTTAACATTGAAATCACTCCCGCCAGACGCTCTATTCGCGTTTGGTGTGAACGCAGCATTAGATATGCAATGTTGAGAAAACATTTAAAAGTGAAATGATTTCTGTAATTCAAGTGATCTCAGTTTTCAGTGATAGTCACATGACTAGCTGCTGCTCTGTGTGTGCAATTCCACTAACCTGGAAGACCTTTTGAACTTATTCAAGCATTAGGCTTTTTTAGAAAGGAACATTTAAAAGATAAAAAAAAGTAGTAGTAGGGAGAATCAGAATCAGAATTAGTTTTCCTACCTAGGGAAGACAACAGCCCTTTTTCCTGTTTTCTCTAGTCAGGGAACACTGATATAAAAAAAATTCTACTGAATAGGCAGCCAGGTTTTATTGAAAGCCCAATCCGTTCTTTAAAACTTGACTTCTGAAACGACTTTCAGTTTCTCCACTGACAACCTATGCAGGAAATCATATAGGTAAACCTTTCTGAAGTCAATAGTAACGTGTTCTACAAATTTAAAGTATGATTGAATAATAAAGTATGATGATTGCGCTGATTTTGTGTCATAAATGGTTCTAATGAGTTCAACTCTTGCAGGCTGTTGGCGAGGCAACAGTGCGGGAAGAGTTCCCTGAGGCTGTCATATTGAAACCTTCGGAGTGCTTTGGAAGAGAAGATCGATTCTTGAACCACTTTGCTAGTAGGTATCTGACTGCATCCTGAAAATGGTTACTGATTATAACAATTTAATATTTGCCTTCATTTCATGTGATACAATTCGGTCTGTCTGAAAACAGTTATTGCATAAAAAATACAAAAAGAGACCCAAAAAGGAAAGTTCTGTCATCATTAGTTTCCATCCTTTTTTAAGTTTGGGTGGTTTGCCATCTCCTGTCTGTTTCCATCCAATTGGCCTTTTACTAATAAAATTGTGTAATGGCATCCTTTAAAAAACATTCTGCCTTGAGCCATTTCCATGCATAATTTTGTGTTATTGCAAATTCTGCATCTTTCACATTCCCAGATATCACCAAACCTTTATGGAATGAAGAAAATAATGAGACAATTGAAACCACTGACTATTCTAAATTAATTCAGAATGCAGTTTTACTTTATTTTTTCATCTTCACAACAAAATGTATAAAACATTTTAATTTGCAATTTAAGAAAAAAAGGCTGTTAATTATTTTAATCCCAGCTAAGATAAAATACCCAGGAATTACTTGGCTCATTCGACTGTAATATACAATGTGAAGGTTATGGGACCATAAAATAACTGTTACAGTTAAAAAAATGTCTCCGTATTTGAAGTTCGAATAGATTTAACACAGCATTTGGGCCCGGTTTCACAGACGGGCTTAGACTAAGCTAGGGGCCTTATTTCATTTAGGACATTTAAGTAACTTTTATAAACGTGACCTAGAAATGCCAAGATTCTTTCAGTTAAAACAGCTCAAACATACATTTTAGTCTAGTACTAGCTTAAGCCTTGTCTGTGAAACCGGGGGTTGAAGTATTGACGTTGAGCTAAAGTTAAACAAAAAAGTTCCAGCAAAATTGTATCAATAATTACCATTTCAATCAGTTACATCTGTGAAAATTTTGTAGCGTTAATCCTTTGTTCACAAAAACATCTTTGGATGGAAACTTGGCTGTTAACTCTCCCTCATTTTGTTCCAAACCAGACATTCTGTCAAATACAAATACAAATACTAAATTTATGTCTAGCTGATACCTAATTGCATATTTGACCTCAACACATTGGTTTTTTTTTTAAAACCATATTTCCTGTAATTGTCTTGTGTTTAGACATGCGTTGGTTTGGCAAAGCCGTACCTCTAATTGGTATGGGTAAGAAGACAGTCAAGCAGCCTGTTCATGTGAGTATCAATCAACTTGAACACAAGAACACGCCTTATTTAAAGTGCACCTATTATGCCTTTTCAGATATGACCTTTCATATAGTGTGTAATATAGCTGTATGTGAATGTAAAGGGTCTGCAAAGTGCATAAAGTTATTGTCTCCCAAAAGAAAAAAAACTATTCTAAACTGCCTGAAACAAGCCTAATTCCAGTCTTACTTCCGGCATAGACCTATGAAGGTTTGTAACAAATGTGTATTATGCCAGCCTTTGAACTTCATTGGCTGTCCATGAACAATGTCTATTTTGACTCGCCTTCAAACACTGTAGTTGTAGGCCTGGAAAAGTTTGGTTTGTGTTGTCGACATGTCGAGAAGACGCTGTTTTTCTGCACTGCGAAAGCAAATCCACTTTGCATGCTCTTCCAAGGTGTGAGGACTTAAATTGATATGGTAAAACCGACGCCATCATTACTGTGCTGAGGGAAGCCAATGGAGCTGAAAAGACTGAGCCATCAGACCAATCAGCAAAGTAGGCACTCAGAAATGAGGGGTTTAGAGAAACTGAATCATTTATCGAACCATTTCAGACACTGTGAGAAAAAATGTGATGCTGCAATGTATATTATGAGAAAATTTGTAATGCATGTAACCCTATTGTATGAGACCTTCAAAACTAAATTGAACCTTTAAAGTAGCGTAATCAGGCACTTTAAGTTTACATGATCACATGGTCCTATTTCAGATTTTTAGATGACATATTTTACCCTCCTTTACTTTTTAAAGGTGGTGGATGTGGCCAAAGCCATCGTCAATGCCATCAAAGACCTCGATGCTAATGGGAAAACATATGCATTAGTTGGGTAAGAACCGGCCATATTTCTCCTTCACTGCCCAAAAATTATGCATTTCAATTCCATGATTTATTGTGTCAGACAATAAAACATTAATCTCTTGCTCCACAGGCCCAACCGGTATCTACTGCATGACTTGGTGGAGTATGTGTACGCACTGGCACACAGGCCATTTTTGGCTTATCCCATGCCTCGCCCTCTCTATCAGTAAGCATCGTAAAAAATCACTCGTATTACTTTATCTTAAAGGGATAGTTCACCCAAAAATGAAAATTCTGTCATCAATTACTCACCCTTGTGTCATTCCAAACCTTTGGAATGACTTTAGCTCACAGACTAGCTCAAAGACTGTAGCTCACCTTCATAGCATAAATGAAAATATTGGAAGTTTATTCACTCAAAACTCATAAAGAGATTGTAAAAGAAATCCATATGAATCAAGTGGTTTAATCCAAGTCTTCTAAAGAGACACAATCATTTTATATGATGAACCGATTTAATTTAACCTCTTTTTTCACATTAACACTGTCCGTGTACTATATTTGAGTTGCCTTTGAGTGAACTATCTCTTTAAACCTTTTAAAAAAAAGTTGGCCTTGGCAGCCTCACATTCACTTTGTGTTCTCTGGTTTTAGACTCGTTGCAAGCTTTTTTGAGATGAACCCTTTCGAGCCCTGGACAACCCGTGATAAAGTCGACCGGGTATGTGTGTCAGAGCATTACAGCATACTATATTTAGTTTATTAAGAACTTAACAAGTAATCTAAACCCTCAATTGCAGTTCCACACAACGGACATGAAGTACCCCGACCTCCCAGGACTGGAGGACTTGGGCATCACACCTTCCTCGCTCGAGCAGAAGGCCATTGAAACCTTGCGTCGCCATCGCCGTTACCGTTATCTGGATGCTGAGCTCAGCGACACCAAGCCCGCCAAAACAGTCAGCTTTTAAGCATCCGGTGGTCACTCCTGTGTCCAGTCAGCTCTCTGCTGGTCCTCACGTTCTCTAGTTTAACTTTTTTCTGTACATAAATAAAGAAATTCAACCTATAGCTTTGACTCGTTTTTTTTTTTTCTTGGAGGGAGTGTGATGCATTTTTGTACATTTGCCTGACGTAGAACACATTACAGATGGGAGGGATATGATTTTTTTTTTAAATGTTGCGCTAATTTATACAAAAATTGTTTCAAAGTTTTTAAATGATGTGATTTTGTCTAAATTAATGTAGGTGATTTACTTCAATAGAAATTAGCATTGATCACTTGACTGGTGTTATCTGATGTCATTCTTAGGCTAATGTTATACTAGTCAATATATATATTTTTATAGATTTGTTTTATTGTGTTGCTACATCCCCATATTTCTTATTTGAAATAATTTTTAAAAAATTATTTTAGTGAGACTTTGTAAAGAAATTAATACTTTTTTCAGCATTACTAATAATTTGTTACATTTATATAGCGCTTTTCTGGGTACTCAAAGCACTTTACATGGAAGGGGGGGAATCTCCTCAACCATCACCACTGTGCAGCATCCACCTGGATGATGCGACAACAGCCATATTGTGCCAGAACACACACCAGCTGATTGGTGGAGAGGAGACTGAGTGATGAAGCCAATCGCTATATGGGGATGATTAGGAGGTCATGATGGAGGCCAATGGGCAAATTTGGCCAGAATGCCGGGGTTACACCCCTACCCCTTCTATTTCAAATAAATGCTGTTCTCTTTGAACTTTCTAATCATCAAAGACAGCTGAAAAAAATGATCAGTTTCCACAAAAATATTAAGCAGCACAACTGTTTTCAACATTATTAAGGAATGTTTCTTGAGCAGCAAATCAGCATATTAGAATGATTTCTGAAGGATCGATCATGTGATACTGAAGACTGATGCTGAAACTTCAGCTTTGCTTTACAGGAATAAACACTTTAAAATAGAAAACAATTATTTTAGATTGTACTAATATTTCACGGTTTTTACACTTTTAACTTTTCTTATTAAATAAAGGCAGCCTTGATGAACATAAGATATAACTCCCTATTAGGGTTGCCACCTTCAGTGTGGCAAAATAAGGGACACCCATTCACGACCCAACCTCAACCCCCCCTGCACCCCCCCATTGCATAAAGGACAGAAATAAAGATTACGTCATGAAATTATTATTTCAACATTGACAACTTGACAGCTCAATAATAAACCATAAGAAAAAATGTGATCAAATATGTGAACTTGCAACAGAACACATTTTATATTATTTTACATTATTATTTTATTTATTTCTAAAAAAAAACTCTTTAGTAGCCTATTTGGTGCACTTTAAAGGGATAGTTCACCAAAAATGAAAATTCTGTCATTTTCTCTCCCTCATGATGTCCAAACCTGTCCGAGTTTAGTTCAACAAAAATGAAAAGTCTGTCATTTTCTCTCCCTCATGATGTCCAAACCTGTCCGAGTTTCTTTGTTCTGCAGAACACTTAAGAAGATATTTTGAAGAAAGTTTGTAACCAGGCTGCTTTGGGGGCACCATTGACTTCTCCCTGTGTGTTCAACATAACAAAGAAATGTATACATGTTTGTAACAACTTGAGGGTGAGTAAATAATGACAGAATTTTCATTTTTGGGTGAACTGTCCCTTTAAAGCTACACTGTGTGATATTTTCCCCCATCTAGTGGTGAACTGGTATATGACCATCCAGTGAATTTTAGTTTCTGTTCTGTTCAATTCCGATTTCGTTTTAACTCCTACGGTGGCCGATTTAGTCCAAGATTAATATGGCTTCCAGTTCGACCTCGTCCACATTCGACACGGTGCCTGTGGGATATTCTGTGCGCAGTGGGATGGTTGGAACTCAACTGGCCTAATTATTCGGCTAGAAAGAACTGCAGCTAATCCAGAGTGAACTTTGATGATAGTAATGTTTATTCAGTCATCCAATTGCAAGGCATAAACAGGTTTGCGTGGATATGTACATAAATGTGGTTTCTGTGAGAGAACAAATTAGGATGGTAAATATACATGATAATGACATGACAGAATATACACAGTTAAGAACTGTATAACTATACGTATAAGTTACATTTGTATAATGTAACCGTAAACCAGAGCTTATTGTACCACATATAGGCGCTAAATGCAGCTGCATTAAAAGGAGCGGAGCTGCCGCTGCTAACAAGCGGTGTCGGATTACAAAAGTGTGTGCGCAGGTTTAGCTCTGTATAACAAGTGTTAATATGCCGATCAGACCTGATACATATTTCCATCAACATACATTATAAGCAAATATTTTCTATAAACGAATAAACATTGTTAATAACTGAATGATTATTCAAATAGGTGAGCATTACGCTATTGTATGTTGACACAAAAATACTTCTGAGGTGACATTAACTGAATTACGCGATGACACACTCTGAAACACATCTACAATGACAATAACTATTATTACTTACGGAGTTATTAACGCACAGAAATACCACACAAGGAAAAACAGACTTTTGAGGAATAAACAAGCCAGGAAAACGCCGTATAACTCTGTTACTGGAGCTGCTGAGATGAAAACTCTGCACATGCACCAGACAAGTCTGAACAAGTTGACGCGCACAGTAAAACCGCGTAAGGCGAAGCTTGAATTTACGGGTATGTCCCTCTTTGGCTAATGTACTTTCAAGATGGAGGGGCAACATGGCGACCACCGTTAGATCCCATTACCTTATGTATTTTCAATGGCATATTATAAACTTACGAGAATACTTTATTACTTGAAAGAAGTAAATATACATTATTGAGCACATATATTTTTGAAAGTACTAAGTGTTTTTAGCTAAGAATAGACTAAAAAAGTTACACAGTGTAGCTTTAAGCAGTCATTCTGAACCAGTAATCACTTTTTTTTATTTAAAAAAATTCAATTATTTTTTATTTTATCAATTTACTTAAATTATGACTATATTATCATGTGATTATTTGTCCCATTTTTATCAGCCTTTATATGACAGGATTATTTATTATGTATGATTAATATAGCTTAGCTTAATTATAAATTAATAATAACATTTATTAGGCTACAATCTATTAATTAACCTGTCTAAAAAAATAATTATTCTGTCTGCCAAGCTCTGATAATGTATGGAATATTATATTAATATATTATCCATTAAAAAACTATAGGCCAATACCTTTAGAAGCACTGATCTGTCACCGCTTCTTCTTAGTCAGACAGTCTGAGCAATTGAAATGCTTCTCATAAAGTGTGCAGTTCATCATGAGTTACTGGACAGACATTGATACCTTTTTGATATTCTGCTCTATATCTGGAGATCCTCTTGCGTTCAACCGGTGGACGCAACGCAAGCTCGACATGTTTTTAAAAAACCGCGCAAATTTACAGGCACACGGCACAGCGCATGTTCTCGAGACTCCGCCGCTATGGCAACAAACAAAGCCGCTAAAACGCAACCACGCACAAATGAGCTCCTGTACTACTTATTGTGAAATTGATTTCTTTATATTTGCTATCAGTATTCTCCACACTGCAAAATCCGTATGTGTTTATTGAACTATGTGTGGACCTGTGAAAAATACGGGACAAATCGCGTCCCGTATTGGTTTGATACGGGACGCGTCATTTTGCTTGTAAATACGGGACGATTCCGTATTTTACGGGACGGGTGGCAACCCTACTCCCTATATCCTATGTCAGGCACTAACTCAAGTTCTCTGCAAGACTTGACTTTTTGCTTCAGGCAAAATCAGCAATAATATTAACCACTCCCATAGATCATATAAGAGGTATCAGAACCATTGAACTACACCTTGTACACCTTACACCTTACCTTAAAGGCAACATTATAAACAGGCATTCATAGGCTACTTACCCTCATGTCATTCCAAACGACATGGCCATTTTTAAAATGAGGCTTTCTGCCAAATTTGCCGTGTTAGTTATTGGTGTCCTAGTAGGTATTGTTTACATGTCATTTAGCACACAGGAGAAAAGTAATGACAAAATTTTACAAATGCCAGGCGATTTGGAGGTTCTTAGAAGACTGAAGAGCATAGAAGACCAAGTTCATAAAATAGGTGAGTTTACATTCATTATCGATGAATAAAATAATGTGTGGTAGATTTTACCGTTTGCCTGGGGCATCTCCAGTCAACACTTAAAATGTACGTGTAATTCAATACCTGTTCGAGTCAGACGACATCTCGTCCTTAACACTATCACTTGGGAATAAGGTTTTTAGTGCTCCGCTAAACACTATTACTTAAAGGGATTTCCCGGAATCCATCCACAAAATAAGGGATTTTTTTTTACACGATTCTTACCCACAAACTTTTTTTAAAAAAAAAAGAGTCTAAAGAGTTTATAACTACACAATATATTTTGATTTTGGCCGTCAGCGTCCTGATCCATCATCGCACGCACATCACACTCATCTACAGCAACTATACCCAGTGCCAGAGGGGTATGCATAATGCAGCAACAATTTTGGTGCCCCCCAAATAACAAATAGGCTAGTTATTAATAGGCTAATAACAAACACAAAAATAAACATTCGTTTGAAAGTAATTAAAGAGGAAATTATGAGTTAAAGGGTAACTAAACTCCAGTCATTCTCCATCTTTGCGACTCGCGAGTCAGACAGCTGTCAATCAATCCGTCACTGCGGGTCTCAGGTGCACGCCCTCCGCTCAGCCCCGCCCTCGGTTCATCTCCTCTGTCTCCGCCGGGCTCTGCCCACTTTTCCAGCATTTTTTGAAAATTGCCAGTGGGTGCAGTTAAGCTCTGAGCAGGGGTTTAGTTACCCTTTAAGCAATATCATACGAGCAAGACTGCTATTTTCCAGAGTAGCCTATATCAGCACGATTGCAAAAATGCGATATTAATTTTATACAACAGTTCAATAAACAACAAGTTGTCATTTTTTACATTTTTGCTCTATTTTTCCAACAAAAATAGATTCAAACAAAGTATAGGTTTCGTTCTCGAATAATTCACCATTTTTGAACAGTCGGTTAGAACGAATAAGTTTCTAGAATCCACTCACGCCGCCAAATATACTGGTAGTTTATAGTTTCATAGGCCTGGAATAATTTCATATTTCTATAA
The DNA here is from genome assembly GCF_949357685.1 of Gobio gobio. Lineage (NCBI taxonomy): Eukaryota > Metazoa > Chordata > Actinopteri > Cypriniformes > Gobionidae > Gobio > Gobio gobio. The sequence continues at coordinate 17,418,914 of NC_137121.1, read as the reverse complement.
TTGAAATATTATATTTAGAACATAAATCTAAAAATCTCATTAAATTATTTAGGCAATTGTAATTACAGTGTAAGTGGATTTTGATAAATGGCCCCACTTTATATTAGGTGGCCTTAAGTACTATGTACTTACATCAAAAAATAAGTACAATGTACTTACTGTGTTCAAATTGTATTGCAAAACACTTTTGCTGATATTGAGGTGGAATACGGGTAGGGTTAGGGACACATATGTTGGTATGGGTAAGTTTAAGGGTAGGGTTAGGGACAGGTGTGGTGGTGTCTGGTGTGGGTAAGTTTAAGGGTAGGGTTAGGTGTAAGGGAAGTGTCAACTGTGTAATTACAAATGTAACTACAGAAATTAATTACAGATGTACTTACATGCAGGTATTATTAAAAATGTAAGTACAATGTAAAAACATGTATGTACACAATAAGTGCATTGTATCAAATGCTTAATTAAAATGTTAGTACATAATAGTTAAGGCCACCTAATATAAGGGTCCTGATAAATGGTAAGATGGATTTTGTTGATACTGATTTCATTTAATTCTATAACAGCCATAGTGTATCGTGGTAAATAGTGTAATGACTTAAAAAGATGGTCAACAATATGTAACTTTACTTTATAAGAGGTGTGCCCTAAAAAGTAAGCATGCAATTTTGAGAACACCAAGGAAAGAGCACGTTCTTTAGTCTGTTTGGATACTTCAAACATAAGTTTGCACTGCCTGTTTGGTTTACCTGTTTAGCCTACACGTTAATAGGACGCACGTTTTGCTGTCAAATCGCATGCTTTTGACGTGTCAATGCGCAATCAGACGCCCACCCAAGCGTATATGAACACTTTTACTTAAAGGGTATACCACACGCGATATTCCATTATTATCCAAAATTCTATTATGGAATCTTATGAGGGCGCCTACTCTAGCCTGTTAGTCCTCTAAAATGTTATATAATATTGAGGAAATACAGAAATTATTTAGAAACGCACAACAGTAGCTACATATAGAAAATACCAACAAAAAAAAAATGTTTTTCATACCATCGCTTTGGCGCCCCTATGCGCCTACCCGCATACCCACTTTTTGCGCCACTGCTCATCTACTATACTCTCCTTGAAGTTTACTTCCCGCTACTTTTTCCCTCTTCCTCCCGTCCGCCGCTACAATTGTCTTCTTCTTCTTCGATAGTAGCCTAAGCCAGTGTTTCCCAACCTTTTTTCAGTCATTTTATGTTACGCTAGGGGTGTAACGGTACAGATTGCTCACGGTTCGGTTTGTATCACGGTTTTAGGTTCATCGTCTCGGTACGGTTCAGTATTTGCTATGTTCAGGGAAAAAAGGACTACTGTCAAATAAAAAAAAAAGAAAATAATAAGAACAAATCATTTAAATACAAGCAGCAGCACAAATAAATACTATCAAGCAAAGATACTAATAAAATAAACTATGCTTTTCAGGTTTTTCAGGTACGTCTAACATTAGTTCCCTTTCGTTCAGTCACTATGACGTACGTTAGTGACTAACGAATGGGGGTTTCGCCTAGAAGCCAATTACCTTCGAGGTGTTTAACAGCGCTCAATGGCGTGCCAATGCCATGGGCATGCGGAATTTGCATACGTAACTCCGCCCCACCGCGTGGGTATATAAGGAAGTACGCTGGCAACATCGCATTATGTTTCTGCTTTGGAGCCAAGAGAACCTCTTCATTCCTTCAAGCCTACAACTGAGTCTTTGTCAAGCCTTCGAGACGAGCAGCTTTCCAGAGGCGTTGGATCTACGGCGCGTTCCAGTGATCGCATACTGCCTGCCTGCTGATCTGCGCAGTGGTCCGTCTGATAGCTGGTGTGTGGTCCCTGGGCGCTTCGGCGTCTCTGCGAAGCTTCCTCTCATAAAAGAGCTTACACGTGGCACGTCCTTTTCAGGATGTCTCGCCCGTGTACTTCTGGGTGTGGCCGGTCGCTGAATTCTTTTGATGGGCACGATCTCTGCTTGGTATGCTTGGGCGTTCAGCATGCTCAAGCAGCGTTCGTGGATGAGTCATGTTCCCACTGCGGGAACATGACCATCGCGGTCCTGCGGTCAAGACTCAAGGATCTTCGTAATGAAGTGAGAGTCCCCTCAACCACACCCCGATCTACCGTGCCCCCCGTGGCCGGTACTTCGGCTGGTGGTCAGGGTGACCTGAGGGTTACGGTGTGGAACAAAGCCCCGACGCTCATGCCTCGGGCCACACCTCCCTCTAGTGTTCCGCAACCCGCGAGTGTCCAGGCTGAAATCGCGGGGCCAGCTCCGGCTCCCCCGCGCATTTCGTTTGGCGCTCCGGAAGATGACGCGATGTCGGTCACCGCATCACAAGGTGGGCTCGAGTCCTCTGAGGATGATGACTCGGCTGTGCTGCCGCCTTCGGGCGCGCCAGCATTGCCCGAGTCGGACCCAGAGCTGACAGCCATGCTGTCTCGGGCAGCCGTGAGTCTAGGGATAGAGTGGAACCCTCCGCCCTGTCCCGAACGCTCGCGGCTCGATGATTGGTATCTGGGGGCCCGCGCTGACTCACGTCAGTCCCCGCCCTCAATACCTTTCTTTCCCGAGCTGCATGAAGAGATTGCCCGGTCCTGGAAGTCCCCGTTGTCTTCCCGTGATCGGTCTGCAGTCTCCTCCGCCTTCTCCATCCTCGATGGGGCCGCGGCCAACGGGTACACTGGGGTCCCCCAGGTTGAACGTTCTGTTGCGATGCAACTGTGTCCTCAGAGCGCTTCGACCTGGCGTGGCGATCCTAAGCACCCCTCCAAAGCCTGTCGATTCACATCTACATTGGTGGCGAAATCGCACAGAGCCGCGGGGCAGGCTGCCGCCTCTTTGCATGCCATGGCGATCCTCCAGGTCTACCAGGCCAGGATCCTCAGGGACATGCACGAGGGTGGAGTTGATCCGGGGCTCTTAAATGAGCTGCGTGCCGCCACCGACCTCGCTCTCCGGGCGATGAAGGTGACCGCACGCTCCCTGGGTCAAGTGATGTCCACAAATGTGGTCCAGGAGAGACACCTGTGGCTAAACCTGGCCGATATGTGGGACACCGAGCGGACACGTTTCCTCGATGCCCCCATATCCCAGACTGGCCTCTTCGGCGGAGCGGTTGAAAACTTCGCCCAACAGTTTTCAACCGCCCAGAAGCAGACTGAGGCTCTCAAGCATGTACTGCCCCGGCGGCCAGCTGCTGCTTCCACCCAGCCGCCGGCACAGTCGCCTCAGCCTGCTCGCCGCCGAGGACGCCCTCCTAAGGCTCCCGCCCCTCCCACCCGGTCCAAGCAGCAGCCTTCACCCGGGCCGGGTCGCGGAGGAAGCCGTAGGAAGGCGTCCAAGTCCCCTCAGGCCGCCCCGCGCCCCGCTAAACGCCAGGCCAAGCGGCGCTCCTGAGACGGACAGCTCAGGGATGGGAAATTCTTTCGAGGAGATGGTAGCAGGACCACTCCTTCCCCCGGTGGAGGGCCGGGGGAGAATCCTTTGTTCAGCTGCTGGCCCCCGGGTCAGCAGCACCCTAATATGGTCAAAGAAAGAATTAACACTCCCATCCCTGTGCCCCCAGAGATCGGCGATGTCAGTGCGCGCCACCCACGGGTCCCGCCACTCGCATCCCACTCTGTCGCCAGCCTCCTGGCAGAGCAGACCCCAGTGGAACGTGCGTCCTTCCCTGGTCTCCTCTGTCAGGACGCAGCAGTTAACCGCACCCCCACACCGGGACGCCCAACAGCCTCCCTTGTCCGGGTCGGTAACGCTGCATCGCTGCCCCACACCGGGTACACCTGTAGTCCGAATGACCCCACTGGTGCAGTTCCTGGGAGCCTGGCTTCAGATTCCAGGGCTGTCCCGCTGGGTCGCGAAGACAGTCAGGTGCGGCTACGCGATTCAGTTCGCGCAGGTTCCTCCCTGTTTCCAGGGAGTCCGCTTTACTATGGTCGGGGCCAATGCCCCTGTCATGCGAGCGGAGGTTGCCACCCTACTGGCGAAGGGTGCAATCGAACCTGTCCCTCCAGCCGAGATGAAGTCGGGGTTTTACAGCCCCTACTTCATTGTACCCAAAAAGACCGGTGGGTTGAGACCAATCCTGGACCTGCGCATCTTGAACCGTTACCTTCACAAGTTTCCGTTCAAGATGTTGACAGCGAAACGCCTTTTCGAATGCGTTCGTCCCGGCGATTGGTTTGCAGCGATCGACCTGAAGGACGCCTACTTTCATGTCTCCATCCTACCTCGACACAGACCGTTCCTACGGTTTGCTTTCGAGGGGCGGGCATACCAGAACGCGGTCCTCCCATTCGGGCTATCTCTGTCCCCTCGCGTCTTTACGAAGATTGCCGAGGCAGCCCTTGCGCCCCTTCGGCAGCACGGGGTTCGCATCCTGAACTACCTCGACGACTGGCTCATACTGAGTCACTCTCGAGAGCAGGTTTGCGAACACAGAGATCTGGTTCTCCACCACTTAGCCTGTCTGGGCCTTCGGGTCAACTGGGAGAAGAGCAAACTCTGCCCAGTGCAGAGGATCTCTTTTCTCGGTATGGCTCGACTCGGTCGCCATGTTCGCGCAGCTTTCGAGCGAGCGCGCGCAGTCTTTGCTGACTTGCCTCCGTCAAATCGAGAGCAAGAGTGCGGTTCCACTGAAACTGTTTCAGAGGCTCCTGGGGCATATGGCATCTGCAGCCGTGGTAACGTCGCTCGGATTGCTTCACATGAGACCGCTTCAGCATTGCGACTGAGTCCCGAGATGGGCATGGTAGTCTGGCACGCTCCGGGTCCAAATAACCTGGGCCTGCCTCCAGACACTCACCCCGTGGTCGAACCTCAGCTTTCTACGGGCCGGTGTGCCCTTAGAACGAGTTTCCAGGCATGTTGTCGTATCGATGGATGCCTCTGCCACGTGTTGGGGTGCCATGTGCAATCGACAAGCAGCCGCGGGCTCCTGGACAGGACCCCAGCGACCTTCTGCATGTCAATTGCCTCGAGTTGCTGGCAGAACGGTTCGCCCTGCACCGCTTCCGGGCGTTGCTGAAGGGTCAACATGTACTGGTCAGGACAGGCAACAAGGCCGTTGTAGCGTACATCAACCACCAGGGCGGTCTACGCTCCCGCCGTATGTCTCAACTTGCCCGCCATCTCGTTCTATGGAGTCAGAAGCGCCTGAGGTCCCTTCGTGCTGTCCATATTCCGGGAGTCCTGAACCGTGCAGCCGACGAGCTCTCACAGCTTCAGCCACTTCCGGGAGAATGGAGACTCCATCCCCCGACGGTCCAGCTGATTTGGGAACAGTTCGGCGACGCACAGGTAGATCTGTTTGCCTCCCACGACTCTTCCCATTGCAGCCTGTTTTATTCCCTGACCGAGGGCACGCTCGGCACGGATGCACTGGCGCACAGCTGGCCACGGGGCCTACGCAAGTATGCGTTCCCCCCAGTGAGCCTTCTCGCACAGCTCTTGTGCAAGATCAGGGAGGACAAGGAGCAGGTCCTTCTGGTCGCCCCATACTGGCACGGCCGGACCTGGTTCCCCGAACTCTTACTCCTTGTGACAGCCCCTCCCTGGCCTATTCCTCTGAGACGCGACCTCCTTACTCAGAGATGGGGCACCCTTTGGCACCCGCGTCCCGACCTGTGGAACCTCCACATGTGGCTCCTGGACGGGACGCGGCAGGTTTGAGTACCCTACCACCTACGGTGGTGGCTACCATCACTTCCGCTAGGTCAGAGTCCACTCGGCATGCCTATGCGTTGAAGTGGAACCTCTTCGTCACCTGGTGTTCTTCCCGCCAAGAAGACCGCTGGAAATGCCCGATCGGGTCTGTGCTCTCGTTCCTCCAAGAAGGGCTTGAGCGAAGGCTGTCTCCCTCCACCCTTAAAGTTTATGTGGCCGCAATATCTGCCTACCACGACAGAACAAAAAGGTAAGTCAGCACGACCTGGTCATTCAGTTCCTGAAGGGAGCTAGGAGACTAAATCCTCCTCGTTCTCCCCTCGTACCCTCTTGGGACCTCTCAGTAGTTTTAGATGCTCTGCAGAGGTCCCCCTTTGAGCCTTTGCAGTCGGTCGATATTAAGTTCTTGTCTATGAAGACAGCGCTACTGACCGCATTGGCCTCCATCAAGAGGGTAGGGGACCTGCAAGCATTTTCGGTTGACGAAGCGTGCCTGGAATTCGGGCCGGCCAACTCTCACGTGATCCTGAGACCCTGGCTCGGATATGTGCCCAAGGTTCCCACCATTCCGTTCAGAGATCAGGTGGTGAACCTACAATCGCTGCCTTTGGAGGAGGCAGACCCAGCCTTGGCACTGCTCAGTCCAGTACGCGCTCTCCGCGCGTACGTAGACAGGACGCAGTGTTTCAGGACCTCAGACCAGCTCTTTGTCTTTTATGGTGGAGAGCGGAAGGGAAGAGCTCTCTTGAAACAGAAGCTGTCTCACTGGATTTTGGACACCATTGTTTTGGCTTACCAGCAGCAAGGTCGACCGTGTCCCTTCGGGGTTAGGGCCCACTCCACTCGGAGTGTGGCCTCCTCTTGGGCTCTAGCGCACGGCGCCTCGCTAACAGACATCTGCAGAGCTGCAGGCTGGGCGACACCCAACACATTCGCCAGATTCTACAATCTCCGAGTGGAGCCAGTGTCCGACTATGTACTCGCCTCTACTAGTGGCCGGTAATGGACCAGGCTCAGGTGTCTTCGCTTGCTCGCCATTCCATTCCATGGACTGGATACGTGCGATTATTCTCCTCAGGTGAGCTTCCCGAAAGCCCTGAGTTCCTCCAGCACCGTTTACGCTGACACCAGTTCAGTCTGCCCTCTCTCGAGCCCAGACCCTCGTGTTCGGCCAGGTGCCCCGTGTGCATGGTTCCCCTCCGGCGGCCCCCACACGTTTATTTCCACCGTAAGCCTCCTCTGTGAGCATGTGTCTTTCCCTTGGCAAGTCCCTGCCTCCCCTGGGGTTAAAAATCCACCTTCGGCTGGTACCCCAGAGTTTTCCCATATACAGCCCTCAGCGGGTCATACGAATACTCTCTAAGTCCTCCCTACGGGTAGGCATCTTGGCATATCTCCACTGGAATATGCTTCCCAGTGTACCTTGGTATTCCTGTGATAAGTGGGAGTCCTTTGTCCGTACTAGTCTTACGACAGGGCACTCGCACTTACGCAGGGCACTGGAAGACAGCTGAGTGGCGTGATTATATTGGGACCCCCATTCGTTAGTCACTAACGTTACGTCGCAGTGACTGAACGAAAGGGAACGTCTCGGTTACGGATGTAACCCTCGTTCCCTGAGGAGGGAACGGAGACGTAACTTCCCTTTGCCACATCCGCTGTGCTTGCTGGAACGGGAGTTCAGTCTTGGCTCCTCAGCAGGTAACGTAATGCGATATTGCCACGTACTTCCTATTTATACCCACGCAGTGGGGCGGAGTTACGTATGCAAATTCTGCATGCCCATGGCATTGGCACTGCCATTGGGCGTTTTCTAAGATGTATGTTTTTATATAACTCCGATTGTATTCATTTGAAAGAAGAATGTCATATACACCTAGGATGTCTTGAGGATGAGTAAATTATGGGATAATTTAAGGGTGAGCTATCCCTTTAAGTTGAACTGGTTTTAACTTGAGTGCCACGTATTTAGAACACTGTGTCATGTGCGAGATCTGCAGAAGACAAGAAGCGAGTGCGACGGTAATACACGTCCTTCTTGCGCGTGTTTACATAGAAAAACAATGGAAGAGTAGTGTATGGAAAAACGCATTCTGTGTGAACAGCCCCTAACAGACCTCAGGCTCTTCCACGTTTATGTGTTATGGGTTTCTTTGTTGTTCATTGACTTTGACTAATATTTTCATTTACAAATAGTTAAACTAAACATTCAAATGTTTTATATTTTTTGCTATGTCATTGATACTGGTGACGAGAGCCATTTATTATTATGTTTAATTAAGAGCTCATATTAAAAAAAAATATTTTATAATTAAATCATGGCAATAAACTGTACGTCTTTTAAAGACTTTAAAGACGAAGAGAGCAATATATTACTTAGGGTGTGATCATTGTTTTTTTTCCGCCATATAGTAAAATTTTAAATATCCTAGAGAATGATATATAGCCGACTGACCCAGAACAGTTTTCCAGCTTGCCTCCCTCCACCCCAAATCCTAACTCTTATCTGTTCCTATCTTAAATGTTATATACTTTAATTTTCAGCCAACTTCATAGAGGTCAAAAATCAAAAAGTCAAAGAGGCTGTTGTGGAGCAGAATATTGAGGTTAAGAAGTTGTATCCACAATCGCCTCTATTCAGTTCTTGGGGAGCTGAACTCACAGAAGAAGAACAGAAGGAAGCGGAGAGACAGTTTCAGGAGTTCGGATACAATGTGTTCCTCAGTAACAGATTACCATTGAACAGAACAATCCCTGATACTCGAGACCACAGGTAACAGCTTCTTAACTCTAATATATTTTTAAAAATATAATTTATTCCTTTAATTGCAAAGCTGAAATAACATTTCTTATTATTATCAATGTTGAAAACAGCTGTGCTTCTTTTTTCAGGATTTTTAAAATTACAGTATAGACATTTTTAGACAATAAAGACACTATACTAAATAGATAAATGTGAAATAAAAGTATTGATTTCTATCAGAAAACATACTTACTCCAAACTTTACTGGTAGTGTATGCATATTTAAACTCATTTGCATATGTATATAAACAGATGTGCTGCAAAGATCTACCCTAAGGACCTGCCATCCATTAGTGTGGTTCTGATTTATTTAAATGAGGCTCTGTCCGTCATTAAAAGGGCAATCTGCAGCATCATTGACAAAACACCTGCTCATCTGCTCGCAGAAATCATCCTGGTGGACGACAACAGCTTGAATGGTTAGTTTTATCCTAAATATTTGTTACACATTATTTATTTTTTTATTGTTAAGCATGAATCAGAGGTTTATAAAGAAAAATACAGATATTTACACAGTGTGCATGAATTAATTCATAAATGATTCTATTAAATATTCTAATTATATAATTAAATATAACAATTTATGCTATTAAATATTTTAATTTTCTTAACAGACGATCTGCAAACGCCTCTAGATGAGTATGTTGATCTAATTAATAAAGACAAACCTGGCTTAATCAAGAAAGTGAAACACAAAAGGCAGATGGGCCTTGCCAAGGCAAGAGTCTCAGGCTGGGAAGCGGCCAAAGGCCAGGTGGTGGCCATTCTGGATGCCCATATTGAGGTTCACAAGCAATGGTAAATGCTACCACAGTCTGAGTATGATAACATGAGGGATGTATTGTCTTTGCTAAAGAAACATTTGACTGCCTTATTGTTCTAGGGCAGAGCCACTGCTTGCAAGAATCAAAGCAGACAGGACAATAGTGCTTTCGCCAGTGTTTGACAACGTGCGTTTTGACACCCTGGAGGTTGTTAAGTATATGCCCGCTTCTCATGCATTTGACTGGAACCTTTGGTGCATGTACGAGTCTTTCCGGCCAGAATGGTACGAAATGAACGACCCATCAGAACCAGGGAAGTAAGTGGTTTAACTTTTTCAGCATTTTAAACACTTTAGTTGTGTCCCAAATGATGCACTACACATTATGCACTCATAATATGCACTATGTACTCAACCTTCTAGTGTATGAATTTGAATAAGTTTATTTTGTCATTTAACATTATAGTCTGAAAGACTCTCCCCTCCTCTACGTATGGTAAGGTGACCAGACATCGTTTTCCGGGGACAGTCCCGTTTTTTTGTGTTTTGTCACCAACTGGAGCTGTCCCCGGGAATGTCCCCGTTTTACAGCTTGTTCAAAACAACCCACAAATACTTTGCAAAAAAGCCCAACCTACATTGGAAGAAACGGGCGATGATCCTGACATATGGGTTCATGGAAATATGCATCCTTTAAGTCTATGGAAGTGAACCATTCCCCCAGTTCTATGGACTCCAGAATTTGGGCTGTAGGCAGCATTTTGAAGGGGAATACTTTTAGGAATCTGTTCAGTTGCCGTAAGTCCAGAATGGGCAGAAGTCCACCATCTTTCTTTGTCACCAGGAAATACTTTGAATAGAACCCAGTGACCTTTTTGCTGGTGTTTATCTGTACAATTGCTTTTTTCTGTAACTATATGGTCATATGAACCCCTGAAAAAGTAGGAGGGCGCAGCCGAAACTGTATCCTGTATCCTGTTCTGATGGTATCAAGAACCCAAGGATCTGATGTTACCTTTTCCCAACTGTCCAGGCATAGTTGGGAGCATGCTTTGGTGACTCCAAGACCACTATGCATAACCTCCCCGGGATTTGAAACCCCTGAAAGTGCGCCTATTAAAAGATCCTCCCCTGACTGGAGTGTGCGACTGGTCAGTTTGGGGAGCTTGGTGGAATTGTCTGGTGCCTCTGTCATGGGATTGGTGCCCCCTAGTTCGTCCTCTGTCATACCTCCAAGGTTCTGAACGAGGAAAGTGTGAGGCCTGGATGGATTGAGCAGCTCTATGGCCATATCTGGAAGGTCCACCAAATGTCTGCTGAACTGATTCTTTTCTGCGTCTTGCCTGATCAGCAGTATCCAGTAAAGACTGGGAATCAGTATGAAATACTGATCTGGCCTGGAACCAATGGCATTAGTCAGTTCCTTCCTAATAGTCTTGGGCAAAGCTAACCATATCTGTCTTTGGGCTAAAACTGCTGAAGACATAGATGTTCCAATATCCCTGTTAAGCTGTGAGTGTGTGATGAGTGTTGTGTCAATCAGATTCATTACATCACAGTCCTCTATATTGACAACTTTCCTCAAAGCAGCCAAAACAATTGCTAAAGCATTTCCTGATCAGGCTGCCCGAGTAGCTGCGCTATATACGTTTGGCACATTCTTTACCAGGACAACAACGGTTGTCCGTAACCTTATCAGGTCCCAAAGTAGGGGTGCAATCTCTCGCTCCACTGAAGGCATATTCCCCATACCACTCTCAGGGGCATAATTTAACTTAACAAACTGCCTACAGCCTGCGTTAAACTGGGGTGCAGATTTTGGATTATTCCAAGCTTTCCTCAGCATCTGGGAAAAATCCTCAGCCACCGGAATAGATGCAGGAGGATGTGTACAGGAAATGTTCGCCCATGCACCTTGTGTGATCCAAAGTCCTTGGATCCTTGCCACACTTAAAATGCATGAAAAAAATATCAAATGCATGCCCCCTTCTGAAGAGTCAGACCTGGATTCATCTTCCTCGTCTTCTTCAACATTCCGCTTAATAATCAAACTAAATTTTAATAATTATTAATGTTAATAATAATATAGGGAACCCACAACAATTAAAAAAACTAAAATATTCAAAAGTGTATTGTCCCCATTTTTTAATTAATGGATAATAACAAATAACATTTCAGTGATATTTTGACCACTCCAATACGAAATGTCCCCGGTTTCCACTTCAAAATTCTGGTCACCTTAACTTATGGAAAACAGCGACATATGACTGCACAAAGTGTCCAATATTCCAATTTGAAGTGCACTGTCTTTTTCTTTTTGGAATTTTCAGTGACACGCACTTCATGTACAAACGTAATTTTTACATACATTCTAAATCATAAACCTCTTAAAGACATTTTCTAAATGTCTATTTAACATCTGACAGGAAACGTCTCATTTATCAAAATAACTTCCCCTCCCTCTTGTAGCGACTTCTCTTCTCTGATGAGGGTGGGACAACCTGTCACTCACATGACATCACAGCAATGTGAGAAGCCATTTGAGAAGTCGGATATACATCACAATATGGAAAAGACTTGATAAATAGGCTACAATTTGTAGTTTATGATTTGATTGAAGTAGAACATAATTCGGTTTCTTTTTCTGCTTTATCAGAAGTCCCTCAGTCATGGGTATCTTTGTCGCTGATCGTCAATTCCTGGGAGAAATTGGAGTTTTGGATGAAGGAATGACAATTTATGGGGGTGAAAATGTTGAACTAGGAATACGTGTGAGTTATTCCTGCACCAAAAAATGTATATAATCTGTAAAAAGTGCTTGAATTTGATCAGTATCTGATATTTCATTAATAAATCAGGTCTGGCTCTGTGGCGGGAGTATTGAAGTGGTGCCATGTTCAAAGATTGCACACATTGAAAGAGCACATAAGCCTTATTCACTGGATCTCAGCAAACCCATGATTCGAAATGCTCTGAGAGTGGCTGAAATCTGGATGGATGACTATAAATCAAACGTTAATATTGCCTGGAATCTCCCTCTAAAGGTAACTAGTAAACATTGTTTCAAGGTCAGTTCAAGATATGTTTAAAGGTCCCCCATGACATGAAAATTTCGGGGTTTTTTTACATTAATATGAGTTCACATAGCCTGTCTATGGTCCCCCGGTGGCTAGAAATGGAGATAGGTATAAACCAAGCCCTGGGTATCCTGCTCTGCCTTTGAGAAAAGGAAAGCTCAGATGGGCCAATCTGGAATCTTCCCTATATGTCGTCATACGGGGATAGGTTACCTCCCCTTTCTCTGCTTTGCCCGCCCAGAGAATTTGGAGAAAATGGATTCAGTTTATTTTTTACATTTAATTCAGTCGCAATGTCAGCACAGGCTTTACAAACAGACTTTTATGATATGGATTTGACAGCACCGCCACAAGCAGTGAGTAAAAGTGTTCATTAATGACTGATCTGTGATCAGTGATTTCTGATGTGTAGCTAATCATTCAAGTTCACGCAGACTTTCTTTCGAAATCGTTTAATTCTGTTTATGCATCAGTGAATCAAGTCAGTGACTAAACGATCAACTTCACATCGCTTATCTTAGTAGCATGAAACAAATCTGTTATTTAAATTGTGATTAGACTACATAGAGCGATCAAAGAACAATCTCTTCATAATGTTCAAAGCTGTCAATCACACGTCGCGAGTGTATCTGCACACTTGCCCAAACTCCCGTTGTAATGAATGACGCTGTTATGCTGCACAACGAAGCTCTTACTATATTCATATCGATATTGTGTTTGCTGTTAGTTGTGGTGAAAGCATTTTGTGAGAGAAATAGCGTTGCAATGACGAGATCACTGCATTCACGCGATCAAGACTGCCTGTCTACTCAGTGCTCATCACTGAAGCCTTTAATGTGATGGGAAAATCTAAAAATAATGCTATAATCAACACTTTCACAAGTCGTTAATCTCGACAGCTGTAATAGTAAAAAAAAAAAAAAAACCTAGTAAAAGTATTCGAGAGGGGTTCCACATGTAATACGCATTTCAAATGCAAAGATGTCAGCCAATCACAACAGTGGGCGTTTACTGAAGTCTCACAGTAGACACGCCCCTTCAAACAGAGCATTCAAGCCAGAGGACTAAAATCAGGAAAGAAAAATGCCTTTTATTTCTTTTATGTCATATTATGACATTTTATACTAACAATATAAGTACACCTCAGGAAACATTTTAAAATAATAAAAAAATCCACATCATGGGACCTTTAATAGCAGGTCTTGTTTATAACTTCTATCCTCATATCATTACTGTTTTTCCTCTAGGATCATGGGATTGATATTGGTGATGTGACTGAAAGAAAACAGTTACGAGAGAAACTCAAATGTAAGCCCTTCCAATGGTATCTGGAAAATGTATATCCTTTGCTAGACAGCTGGGAAGACATAATGGGTTATGGCGCGGTAAGTTGCTCAAAGTCTTCTGATATACACAATGTGTATAAATAAGTAAAGTTTATAGTTGGTCCATCTATTCTAACCCAATTATTTCAAAACTTCTGTTTGTTTCTCATGACAGTTGAAGAATGATCTTAAAGAAATCTACTGTATTGATCAAGGATCTGTTCCTGGAAGTGTACCTATTCTGTATGAGTGTCATAATTATAATCCTCAGGTACTGTATATGTAAGTGTAAACCTTTGCTGTGAATAGCTATGTCCAAAATGCACTCTTAATTTCAACATCTCTTACAGTATTGTTACTACAACCGTAATGGAGAGATCTACATTGGAGGACTCAAATCTCACAAGTATAACTCTAACCGTTGTCTAACGGATTCCGGTAGTGGAAGCACACCAGGGTTACATGACTGTAAACACGCCAAGGAGAAAGGACTGAGTATATACTGGGACTTCAGTCAGGTATGGTGCATTGTGTTTGTTTATTTATTTTTATGTAATATTTCACACCACATTGCAGTTTACATACAGTTTTTTTACAATTGCTAGTAGAGCTGCACGATTCTGGATAAAAAATTGAGAATCACGATTCTGAATAGATAACATTCACTACAGATTCTGACAAAATGCTGCATTCTATTGAAAACATTTAGTTAATTTTAATGAATTATTTAAAAAAAAATTAACGAATGATTTAATGACTCACTCGTGGCTTAATATAGCTTGAATGTAACTACACCGGATTAATTAATATGCAAATGAATCCCCCACTCACTCGCGCCAGTCAGCCAACTTGCTGCACAATGGCGCTCTTTAAAACATTGGACACATGCCGGTAATAAATATGATTATCCTTTTGCTAGACTACGTTACTAAACAGCTATTGACGTGTTGCTAATGTTACACAAGCCATGTTCAATCCCGTTTACCATCTCAGTCTGCCTTCAGTATCAGTCAGTATGCTTAGAAACGCTTCATTAACTTAGAAGCGATTGTAAAAACTAATGTGGTTATTCTCTGTTCTGTTTGTATATATAATTGAAGAATTTATATTATCAGTAAAACTTAATTTCATGGTCTTTGTTTTAAATCTAGGGAAATGCAATAAGAAATAGAAACACAAGCCGATGTCTTGAGATCGGCCAAGGACAGGATTCCTACTATCATCTCATTTTGCAGACATGCACAGGACAAAGCTGGACAATACAACATGTCATGAAAGACTTTTAAAAGGAAACATTGTAAAGGGAATAAATTAAGAATAAACAAATGTGTGTGTGTGCGTGCGTGCGTGCGCGCACTGGTTTGCCCTACATTATGAGGACACAAAGTCCTTAAATTGTGGTGTGTATTCAGGTTTCAGGCCACGCCCCCTACATTATGAGGACATGCCAATGTGATGCAAAACAAGCATACTAAACAATATTTTATTAAAAATGTAAAAATGCAGAACATTTCCTGTGATGGGTATGTGAAGGGATAGGGTCAGTGTAGGGGGATAGAATATACGGTTTGTACTTTAAAAAACATCACACCTGTCACGATTCACCAGTGAGAGTGCCCCTGATTACCACCAGAGGGCACTCCACCCCGGACTGTCACTCCGTCAAGGACTACATTACCCACAATCCTTTGCCCAGACTCATCAGCACTCATTGTTTACACCTGTGTCTCATTTACCTCATTACCTCAGCCTATATCTAGCCTGTTCACCCTGTAACTTACTGCAAGATTTTCTCTGTGTTACGCTGCATCTCTGAGTGGTTTTCCCTGGCTCTTGTCGCTTGGTTTTTTGGATTTCTTGCCTGTCTTTGGATTACCCATTTGCCTTCGTTCCCAGCCTTGTGTTTGATTGTTTGTTTGGACTGCCTGCCTGCCTGTGTCTTGACCTGTTGCCTGTACTTTGGATTATGTATTGTCCCTCTAATAAAGCTGCATTTGGATCTCCAACAAGTCTCGGAGCAGTCATGTAAAAACACCTTTGGAGAGTCCCCGTAAACCACCTATTGTCGGGGTTCTGCCCTGGGAGCCTTGTCTGTGTTGTCTTTGTTTCATGTCTCTGTTTGTGTTGCATGTCAGCACATGGCTTTGTCTTTATTTGTGTTTGCCATGTGCTCCTCTTGTCCCGCCTCCTTGTTTCCTGTTACCATTAGTCCTTGTTTCACTAATTATGTTCACCTGATCCTCATGTACTGTTCTCTTTATATAGAGGGTATGCTTGGCCACGGACCCCATGGACGTCCCCCTCTGGACTGAGGGAGACGGATTTGACAATAGCGTGTAATTTTCTCACTCAAACCAGAGGGAAAAGCTTCCCAACACTGCTAGTCTAGGATTTGTTTTCTTTGTAATAAAAGCATATTATGAAAAAGAGTTGTCAAAAGATCCAGTGTGACTCTGTATTTGCGTAATAGGCCTATAATATATTCAGAATTTGAATAACTTTTGTTTTCCATTCTTGACAAGTGGCCACATCCATGCTTCAATACATAGGCTCATCTGCATATAAATGCGGGATTCACTCTCAAAATTGTGATGACAGTGATAAATATTTATGTATCGAAATCAGGCTCATATAAATGTCATGAAAACATGATTCCTGACTGCATGTCAATATCCATGGATCACTGGTTCTTTGGTAAGTTGTAAGGAACATCAAGCCCAACCTTTCGTTTAAACTGATAACCGTTTGTTTTACTTGCATTTTCCCCTATTAAAGGGTTAGTTCACCCAAAAATGAAAATTCTGTCATTAATTACTTGCCCTCATGTCGTTCGACACCCGTAAGACCTTCGTTCATCTTCAGAACACAAATGAAGATATTTAGCTGAAATCCGATGGCTCGGAAAGGCCTCCATTGGCACAATGGCACTTTACACTCTCAAGACCCATAAAAGGTACTAAAGACGTCGTTACAAAGTCCATCTCACTACAGTGGTTCTACAATAACTTTATGAAGCGACGAAAATAGTTTTTGTGCGCAAAAAAACCCCCTAAATAACGACTTACTGTATAAAGTGATGACCGATTTCAAAACTCTGCATCATGAAGCTTCGAAGCGTTATGAATCAGCGAGTCGAATCATGATTCGGATCGCGTGTCAAACCACCAAACTGCTGAAGTCACGTGACTTTGGCGATCCAAATCGCTGAATCGACTCACTGATTCATAACGCTTCGAAGCTTCATGATGCAGTGTTTTGAAATCGGTCATCACTATATAAGTAGTTATTTAGGGTTTTTTTGCACACAAAAACTTTTCTCGTCGCTTCATAAAGTTATTGTAGAACCACTGTAATGAGATGGACTTTGTAACGACGTCTTTAGTACCTTTTATGGGTCTTGAGAGTGTACAGTGCATTGTGCCAATGGAGGCCTTTCTGAGCCATCGGATTTCAACTTAAATATCTTCATTTGTGTTTCTGAAGATGAACGGACGTCTTACCGGTGTCGAACGATTCTATCTTTTCATATGGCCTTTGATGAGTTGAATTATGATGGAGAGGATGTAAAACATTGTATCGATATAGACAATCATTTAAATTGCAGATATTACACTCCTGAACAATTACAAAGCTTAAATAGTACAAACAGTTGTTCACTTCTGCACCTTAACATTAGAAGCTTGTGTAAACACCATGAAGAATTAGCTACTTTACTTTCTAATCATGACTGTAGCTTTGATGTTATTGGTTGCAGTGAAACCTGGCTTAATGATAGGACCTTTACTGATATTCTTAACCTAGATGGATATAAGCTCATTATTAGAAATAGGCTTGGCCGTACCGGTGGTGGTGTTTGTTTATATGTTCACTCCAGATATCAAATTAATGTTTGTGATGACATTGTCTTAGATGACAATCATTCTGATTCACTTTTTGTGGAGATAAATCTCACTAATGTAAAAAAAATTATAGTAGGAGTGATTTATCGCCCACCTGACTCTGACCTTGATGTTTTCGAGGGTAAACTGGAGGACATATTCTCCATAAACAAACAAAAAACAAAGATTGTGTCATACTTGGGGACTTCAATATTGATGTCTCCAAAGATGATTTTGTAAAAAGAGACTTTGTAAATACCTTGCATTAATTTTCTTTTTTTTGCACCATAAATCAATTTACCAGAGTAACACCCTCCACTAGGACAGTTATTGACAATATCATCACAAACATTCGAAATACTAGATTAGAATCTGGAGTCGTGTTATCTGACATTACTGACCATTTTCCGATTGTATTGTTTCTAGATATTGCAAATAAGAATGAATTACCATGGCGAAAAACAAAAATTAAAGTACTAAATGAGAGAACCCTGAAACTACTGGGTGAAAATTTACAGGCTAAAACATGGAAAGCAGTCTATGACTGCAACAATCCTGATACTGCTTATGACAACTTGATAAACGAAATTACAAACTCTATTTGTTGTACTATCCCTGAAAAGAACGCCGGACATCGCGCGACTGGTCTTAACCCCTGGCTCACTAAGGGTATTTTAAAATCTATCACCCATAAAAATAAGCTTTATAAACGTTTCTTAAAATGCCCAAGTGTTATGAACAAGGTTATATATACTAGTTATAGGAATAAACTCACTAATATAATAAGGAAAAGGAAAAATAGCCACTATACATATCTCATAAAAGCATCACAGGGTGACTCTAAGAAGTCCTGGAAAGTGCTGAATGAAGTCCTTAATAAGAGCAAAAACAACGTTGTGCTTCCTAATGCTGGGGGCTTACCCTCAAATTTGGATAATAAATATACGCATGGCATTAATTTAGCAAATAATTTTAATAATTACTTTAACTCTATTGGGGAAAAACTCTCTAACAAAATAGTTCAACCTCAGGGTATCACTTACGACTATTATGTACGGGGCTCTTATGCACATTCATTTTTTATGAAACCAACTAATTGTGATGAAGTCTATAAAATAATTACAAATTTACGAAGTTCATACACTGCTGGTGAGGATGGAATTTGTAAAATTCTGAAAGCCATAGCATTTAATATCATGGAGCCATTGACTTATTGTATTAATCTCTCTCTGCAAGTTGGAATTGTACCAGAAAGGACAAAAATTGCCAGAATGATACCAGTGTTCAAATCTGGGGATAAAAATGATATGTGCAATTATCGTCCAATATCAATCTTGCCCACCATTTCTAAGGTTTTAGAGAGAGAGTAGTGTACAGTAGGCTATATGGCTACCTGGATAAATTAAATATTATTGCTTCTTCTCAATATGGTTTTAGAAGAAAAAGAACCACATGCATGGCGGTACTCGATCTGATTGAAAAGATCAATGATGCCATTGATAAAGGTGAAAGCAGTATTAGTATTTTTTTAGACTTATCTAAGGCATTTGATACTATTGATTTTGACATCCTATTGAATAAATTACAGCATTATGGAGTTAGAGGATTAGCCCTTAGCTGGTTCAGAAGTTATTTGTTTGGTAGACAGCAGTATGTAAGTATCAATGAACAAATTTCAGTAAGTAAACCCATTAAATGTGGAGTCCCTCAGGGATCCATTTTGGGCCCTCTTCTTTTTTTAATTTATATAAATGATTTTGAAAATTCCACAATGGCTTTACACAAGGTTTTATTTGCTGATGACACAAACTTATTTATGTCACATAAGAGTCCAGACGAAATGGAAGAAATAATAAATAGAGAGCTAAGAAATGTTGCTATCTGGTTTCGGTGCAGTAAATTATCTATTAACATAAACAAGACAAACTACATCGTATTTCATTCCAAACAAAATAAATTGGCAAATAAGCATTTCTGTCTTAAAATAAATGATCAAATTATTGAAAGAGTAAATACCACTAAATTTCTCGGAATCTTTATTGATGAATGTCTACAATTTAAATGTCATATTGATCAGCTAATAAAAAAATTATCAAAATACGTTGGATTATTTTTCAAAATAAGAAATTTTCTCCCACAGTCAGCACTTATCATCTTATATAAAACCTTGTTTGAGTCCCATATAAACTATTGCAATGTCATATGGTGTAACACTTTTACTAGTTACCTGAAAAAAATACAGTCTTTACAGAAAAAAATTATACGGGTATTAACGTGGTCTGAGCTAAATACCCCTTCGCTAAATACCCCTACCTAAATACCCCCCTTGTTTCATCGCCTTGGTCTATTAAGACTTACTGAATATAATACTTTTCATAATGCCTGTATGATATTTCAGGTTGTTCATAAGTTAAATTACAGGTTTTGTGAACTTGTCCCAATCAGCCGACCCCAGCATACATATCACACAAGGGAAAAACATTTAATTACTGGTAAAATACGACGATTGAAATGTACGAGCCTGAGTGTTGTCTGTAGAGGTCCACAGATTTGGAACAAGCTTGAGGAAAACCTTAAATTGTTGCATTCTGTCTCTGTTTTCAAGAAAAACCTTAAGGATAAACTGCTTTTAACATATACTTTTTGATCATTTTGAAAGTGTTACATTTGTGCTGGGATCATCTGTTTGTTATAGTGTTTGTCTTTTTGTATTTATAGTTATGTGTGTTTATGGATTGAGCTTCTGTTCGTGTATGTTATATGTTGTATGGTGTTATTGGGCCCCCTCCTAAAAGCTTTCAGTAGCTTCTTTGGGGTTTCCCTTTTTTACACACAATAACCTTTCTGTAACTACTGTTAATTTTGTCTTTAAAATGATGAAGTGTGTGAAATAAATTCTTCAAATCAAAAAAATCAAATCAAGAACGACATGAGGGTAAGTAATTAATGACAGAATTTTCATTTTTGGGTGAACTAACCCTTTAACTCCAGTCATGCAGGGGGGGGGGGGGGGGGTTCCGGCGGGAAAGTGATGTCAATGCATCCCCTTTATAGTGCCTCTTGAAGGATCTAAGGGTTTTCAATATCAACCTGTTTTACTTTAAGAAAGCAACCATACATTGGTGTTTTATTTTCTTTGTTTTAAATTTAATTTCATAATCATTTATAATTATTAGTCATTTATGTAGGTCCTAGTCGTCATTTGATTTATCATGTATTCATATTATTATTTGATTTACATCATTTATTCATTTTATTATTAATTTATGATTTACATCATTTATTCATTTGATCATTTAATCATTATTATCATTTATGTCATTTTATGTTTTTATATTTTATGTCTTTTTTCTTTTCTGTTTTTGTTTAAATATTATGATTGTGTGGTCTAAAGGGATGTTTGTCTTCATGGGATGGAGATGAGAGAATGTCTCCATTTCAAGGTTTTTATCATCACAGGACGATGTTGTGAAGCAGTCATTTTCTTCCCCATAGTTTTTCACTTGGTATAATAAAACTTGTTGGAATTGTACTAGTCAGACAAAGTCTGAGCATTGAGACATACGCAACCAAGATTATTCAATAAAACTGCTCTTTTATTAACATCACTTCGTCTCCTGCTTCTGCTCTTCTCTGGCCTTCGAAGACTGTTAATAGAGTCTTGAGGTTCCCGACAAGACTTTCTGTTGACAGGTTTGCTGGGTTGCACACACCAGACAAACGGATATCTTTTGACAAGATCAGACGTCCAGGGCTGGATTTGATATTTCTGACGTGGAGATTTCATCCGATCTAACACTTTTTCCCTCATGTCTTTGCTGGTTCATTTTGTGCCTTGTGTCTTGCTAATCTAGTCCTGTATTTGTTTATCCTCTTGATAGTTAATGATCTTGTCAAGTTTTTGCTGTATTTTTTCCCTAGCCTTATTTTTTGGGGCTTCTCTAGTTTTTTTGTTTTGTTTCTCTTAGTTTGTAGTTCTTATTTTTTCTCTCCAGTTCTCTGCAAGAGTCTTTTTTTTTATTTTGCTTTTGTTTTTTTGACCTAGTCATTTATTCCTTGTATTTCTTTGCTTTTCTCTTGGTTGCTAGTTTAGGTTTTCTTTTAGCTTTTATTACTCCAGTTATATAGTTCATTTGCTTTTTCCCTAGTCATTTTTTTTATTTGCCAGTTTTTATTTTGCTCTTTTTTTTTGTTTGTTTCTCCTGTTGTCTTGACATGTTGGTCCCTGTCCTGCTTCCTGTTGCTGACATTCCTAACTCTGGTGCTCCCAGTGTCAAGCCTCTGCCTCGAGCTTGTGCTGTTATTTTGTTGTCAATGAATGGGTCCTCCCTCTTATAATTCCTGACATCTAAATTAACTTGTGTTTGTTTCACACCCTGTTACAATTTTAGAGTAGTCCAGATTAACCTGATAGGTAACGGGTTTTATGAAACATTAAAACCTAAGGCCTTAACGGTCTGAAGTTCATGGTGCAGGTGCACGGGTGTGTCCCACCAGGCGCATGGCCCAGAATGGTTGTACAAGTTTCTTAGGGTGTACTCACACTAGGCACGGTTGTCTTGTACCGTGCCCTGGTGCGATTGTCCCCCCTCCCGACTCCCCCCGCTGGCCTGCACTCACTTGCACTTAACGTTCTGGGCCAGAGCATGCTTGGATAATTCACGATGCAACTTTTTCTTTTGAAGAAAACAGGAAGAAAAGTGCTTTCGCTAATAGACTGCATAGATTTATAATTTATGCCGCGCAAAGATTGAAAAGTGTAGTATCCAAGTAGTAATAGAAGATGTTTGCCGTCGAAATGATGATGGTAGGACATGTGAATAGCCGCTGTTCCGTGCTCCGGCGCGGTTAGCGCTCGCACTACATGTGGCAGGGGCAATTGTAAAAAATGTTGGTCATGTTGTCATTACTCAAAAACCTTTTGAAATATTTGGATAAAATTTTCATGTTGGTAACTTGTATCTTTGTTCTACTTGTTAACAGTCACCAAATGTTTTTACAAGCAATGTTAGAGTCACAATATTGATTGAAACATCAGAAGTCAAATGTTACATCTGCCCCAACACGCGGGGGCGATTGTAACACCAAATGGGGGTAATTGTAACAACACATGTATAAACCTAAATACCAAGGACCACAATAAACTTCAGAGAATATAGATATGGTTTAAACTATTTAATATCCATTACAATATAGACAGTTACTCTCCCCTTACTGTTTTCCTTGGTCTTAACAGTATGCTGTGAACAGAGAGTGTACAGGCCCTACTCAGTAAAATGGATCCAGATTGAGAGGCAAAACCTTTAACCTCTGGACTATGCCACTAATAATATAGTGATAACACAGTACACTCTCAGAAAAAAAGGTACAGGGCTGTCACTGGGGCGGTACCCTAAGGTACAAAAGTGAAAAGGTACATCTTTGTACCTTACTCACCCCTGAAAGGTACATTTTAGTACCTCAAAAGGTACATATCAGTACTTTAAGAGTGCATATTAGTACCTTAAAGGTACTTATTAATACCTTAAAGGTACATATTAGTACCTTTTTTGTTATGTACCTTAGGGTACCGCCCCAGTGACAGCAATGTACCTTTTTTTCTGACAGTGTATAGTTGGATATAGTTCATTCGTATGCATAAATATTTAAACTGAACACAAAAAAACTTTTCACATTATTACTTTATTGTTATGACATTAGAAAAAAAACAATCATCTATTTTCTATATTGAGTTTCCATGGTAGGCTACACAAAAATTATAAGCCAAAAATAATAGTGAATATGTTAATAAATATGTTGATCGTATGCCAATATGGCAGTATTTAAAGTTAAGACAACTTCTGATTCATAGATTTTAAAGATTTTGAAAGCATGAGAAATTTGCTCTTGGTGGGATCTGAACCCCAGTCCCCAAATTGAGAGGCACTCAACGACTATGACTATAAACCATTGGACTATGCTATACCACAATACAAAATTTAGAGATGTATTACATAGATATTTAAACTGAACACAAAATACTTTTCTTACATTATTGGGAGAAAAAAATCTATTTTGATGTCCTTACTAAGATACAATTGCCCCCGACCGTACCACCCCATGACAAGCTACCCTGCTAGCTAGAAACAATAAAGCTAATGTTTGAAAAAGATATCAAATGATAGACAACAGAATGGTCATGAAAACAAGACAGATTTAAATTCATAGACATGAATGGTTAAGACAGTATGAGGAAAAAATACTGAAGATGAACAAAATTACTTTCATGCCTCAAAAATGAGTTTTTGCAGAAAAACTTTACCAAGTATCTCTCAGCAGCTTGTCCTTTGGCAGGCAGAAAGGGATCTCCACTGAGGCCATGCAAAATGAGTTTCGTGGTTCTATATTGTTTCTGATTGGTGTAATTTGAGATGTTACAATTGACCCGTTACAATAGCCCCTGGTCTCTCCTACTGCGCCCGAGCCCAACTGAACCATGCTCTGGCCCACCTCTTCCAAGCAGGCCAGGGCCGGTTAAATGAACAGAGCGATCACACTTGTCAAGAGAACCAGACTTTGGAGGTCAAGCGTTTTCGGGCACGGTTCAGATCGCCTAGTGTGAGTATACCCTTAAAAGTCATGGGTGTGTTTTGGGCGTAACGTGCAATAAACCAATCAGAGTGTCATATCCCACTCAAACACACTTCTTTAGTGACATTGTTGATTTATGCCGTGTTCCAGGTGTGGCAGGTCTAGGAATCCCCTCCTTTCCAGCTGCATGTGATTATTCCGCTCATTGATTGTCCTATCGATATGACCAAGATGGCGGCGCGAGTAGATCGCGAGGCTCAGCGTCTCTCCAGATTCTGCAATTTTGCTGTATTTTTCTTGTTCATCTCGGGTCTGTTCGTACAGAACAGTTGTGCTTTTACATCGTACACCCGTTGTGAGCTTTTGCATATTGGTTTGCGAATTTCCGACAGTTTTATGGACAATCTTCAACTCCTTCCTGAGATCGCTAGGACGCCCGAGGCGATGCGCTCTGCCCGGCCGGGCGGAAGTGCTAGAAGGCGGCGCTGTGATCGTAAACAAAGGCGGGGTAAGCGTGGAGGTCTAAGAGCTAAGCTAAGGCTAACTCCTTACCGGCTCTCTTTACCCAGCATTTTCCTTGCCAATGTACGATCGCTAGTGAACAAAATGGAGGAGATTCGACTCAGCATTACACACAGTAAGAAACTTTTGAACTGTAACGTCCTAATCTTCACTGAAACCTGGTTAAACAGCGGAATACCGGACAGGCGGACACCGCTATTGAGCTAGCGGGACGCCACACACTCCGGGCGGATAGAACACTAGATGGCTCCGGGAAGAGCAGAGGGGGTGGATTGTGCATTTATATTAACAAAGCTTGGTGCACAAACTCTGCTATTGTTGGGAGTCATTGTTCAGCTAACCTGGAGTTTCTCATGGTTAAATGTAGACCGTTTTATCTACCGCGGGAGTTCACCTCCACTATTATCACTGCAGCCTATATTCCCCCGGATGCTGATGCCAAGCTTGCTATGAAAGAACTTCACGCAGCCATCAGTAAACAACAGACTGATCACCCGGAAGCTGCGTTTATTGTTGCAGGTGACTTTAATCATTCAAACCTAAAGTCAGTGCTACCCAAGTTTCACCAGCATGTTTCCTGCCACACCAGAGGAAACAAAACCTTAGACCATGTATATACAAACATGGCTGGAGCTTACGTTGCGACACCCCTCCCCCACCTGGGACAGTCAGACCACCTCTCTTTGTTTCTATCACCCAAATATTCACCCCTCATCAACCGTGTGAAGCCATCAGTAAAGACCATCAAGGTGTGGCCTGCGGGGGCAGACTCCACACTCCAGGAAAGGTTTCTAAACACAGACTGGAGTATGTTTGCTTCTCAAGCCACCAGTGGCGCTCACACGGACATTGACTCATTCACTTCCTCTGTATTGGATCATATCAATACCACCATCGACAGTGTTACAACCCAGAAACAGATCACCACATACCCTAATCAGAAGCCTTGGATGAACAGGGAAGTTCGACTCCTGCTGAAGTCACGCAATACTGCCTTCAGATCAGGTGATGCACAAGCCTACAGTACGTCCAGGGCAAACCTGAAGAGGGGCATCAAAAAGGCCAAGCACTGCTACAAGCTAAAGATAGAGGGTCACTTTTCCAACTCTGACCCTCGACGCATGTGGCAGGGCATTCAGGCTATCAGTGACTACAAACCCACCCACTCCACCCCCGCAGCCACTGATGTCAACTTCCTGAACGAGCTAAATTACTTTTATGCTCGTTTTGAAAGAGACAACAGAGAAACTGCCACCAAGCTCAAACCCTCAGCTGACCACCCACCAATCACACTCTCCTCCACAGATGTCTGCAAGGCACTGAGCCGGATCAGCGCACACAAGGCTGCTGGACCAGACAACATCCCTGGACGTGTGCTCAGGGCATGTGCGGAGCAGCTCGCTGGGGTTTTTACAGACATTTTCAACCTGTCTCTTGCCCAAGCAGCTGTACCGACATGCTTTAAACGCACTTCCATTGTGCCAGTGCCGAAACACTCTAACCCGAGGTGCCCTAATGACTACCGCCCTGTAGCACTCACACCCATCGTCATGAAGTGCTTTGAGCGGCTGGTCCTGGAACACCTAAAAGACTCTCTACCATCCACATTGGACTCACACCAGTTTGCCTACCGCAGCAATAGGAGCACAGAGGATGCCGTTTCCATGGCACTGCACTCTGTGCTCACCCATCTGGACCATAAGAACACGTATGCACGCATGCTGTTTGTTGACTTCAGCTCCGCATTCAACACTGTCATCCCATCCAAGTTAATAGCCAAACTTGGAGACCTGGGCATCAACACTTCAATGTGTAACTGGATTTTGGACTTCCTAACTGACAGACCCCAGAATGTTCGTTCAGGATTCACCTGCTCCACATCCATCACACTCAACACTGGTGTACCACAGGGCTGTGTGCTAAGCCCGTTTCTCTACTCCCTCTTCACCGCCGACTGCAAGCCTGTGTATGGATCTAATTCTATCGTCAAGTTTGCGGACGACACTACGGTGATCGGGCTCATCAGCAACAACGATGAGACTGCCTACAGGGAAGAGATCCAGCACCTGGCCACGTGGTGCGCTGATAATAACCTGCTCCTCAACACCACCAAAACGAAGGAGCTCATCGTGGACTTCAGGAAAGAGTCAAGAGGCACACACGACACCATCCACATCAATGGAATGGCTGTTGAGCGTGTCTCCAGTTTCAAGTTCCTGGGGATCCACATCTCGGCGGACATGTCGTGGACGACCAACACCTCCAGCCTGGTCAAGAAGGCTCACCAGCGCCTCTTCTTCCTGAGGACACTGAGGAAGAATCAGCTCTCCTCGGCTATCCTGGTGAACTTCTATCGCTGCGCAATAGAAAGCATCCTGACCAACTGTGTGGCAGTGTGGTATGGGAGCTGCTCTGTTGCGGAGCGCAAGGCACTGCAGCGGGTGGTGAAAACTGCCCAGCGCATCACAGGGACTCCACTGCCTGCCATCGAGCACATCCAGAGGAAACGCTGCCTGCATCGAGCTCGCAGCATCCTCAAGGACTCCTCTCACCCAGCCCACAGACTGTTTTCTCTCCTGCCCTCCGGCAGGCGTTTCAGGATCCATCGGACCAGGACCAGCAGACTAAAGAACAGTTTTTTCCCCAGAGCTGTCTCTTTATTGAACTCAAACCCCCGTTGATCCACTTCCC
This sequence comes from Gobio gobio, assembly GCF_949357685.1. Classification (NCBI taxonomy): domain Eukaryota; kingdom Metazoa; phylum Chordata; class Actinopteri; order Cypriniformes; family Gobionidae; genus Gobio; species Gobio gobio. The sequence continues at coordinate 17,391,599 of NC_137121.1, read as the reverse complement.
TCATAAACTGATAACTCTCCTACCTCACATCTTCCTTCACTTTGTTATTTGCACTACCGACTGTTTATCACAGTAACAACTGTTTACATATGCATCTTGCACTGCCATATCTTAACTGGATTATGCTCATTTGCACTGCCGACTGTATTTATAGTACCAATGTTTACATTTGCATTTTTGCACTGTACTTCTAAATGTAATATGCAACCACTTTCCACTGCACTTTACACTTTTTTTTCCGGATAGCTCTGTCCATAATTTATTGCACTACCCTAATCCACTGCTATTCCTCATATTAGCCTAACATATTATTGTATACCTCTATCTGTAAAATTCTGTTTATAGTAATAGCCATCTGTATATTGTATTCATAGTACATATTCACCTGTAAATTCTGTTTATAGTAATAGCCATCTGTATATTTATTCACTGTACATATTCACCTGTAAATTCAGTTCTGTTTATAGTAATAACGTCTCTCTATTTATACATATTTCTACATATTCAGTACATATCCATGTCCTGCACTTACGCATCCATTGTATATCCTGCACTTGCTGCTATTGCACTTCTGGTTAGACCTAAACTGCATTTCGTTGCCTTGTACTTGTACTTGTGTAATGACAATAAAGTTGAATCTAATCTAATCTAATCACTGTGTAGTGGACAGGTATAAATTTGGCCGTCAGGTTGTATGGCGTCACGAGTCACGCCCCCTTGCTCTGCGTCATTTCTAGTTGCCGGTCAGGTATGTTTGGTGATGTTGGCTAACTGTTAGTAGTGCGCTGTTTCATATGTATTATCCTTGTTTAGAGCTGTAACTTGGGACAAACCTTGCGGCTGGTGCTTGGTTGATGTGGTTCCTTGTGTAGTTCAATACATGCAGTTTCTTGACGCTACAGACTTGTCTCTAGTGATGGGCAGTCCGAGGCTTCGTGAAGCACTGAAGCAGTTGAAGCAAATGTGCCATATTGTTTCGAAGCTTCGAATCAATCTGACACCCGTCTCTACGGCGCCATCTAGTGGTCATTTGCATGTGTTGATCTGAAATACCTTGACAATGATCCATGTAAAAAAAATTGTTTTTAACATCTGTCTGACAATTACATGATCTTGGTTTTGTAACCTATAGCCTCGTCATTGTAAAGAACTATATATATTTTGTTTGTTATACAAAATGAACATTAATATAATAAATAAAGCCACTATGTGTCACATTTGTCACAAAACATTTTTATTCAAAAATATGAACTCCTCCATGGACTGCCACCTTAACGTGGTGGAGGGGTTTGAGTACCCGAATGACCCTAGGAGCTATGTTGTCCGGGGCTATATGTCCCTGGTAGGGTCTCCCAAGGCAAACAGGTCCTAGGTGACGGGTCAGACTAAGAGCAGTTCAAAAACCCCTTATGATGACAAAAAGAAGGAGGACCGTGACGTCGCCCGGTATGGCGCAGCCGGGGCCCCACCCTGGAGCCAGGCCTGGGGTTGGGGCTCGTATGCGAGCGCCTGGTGGCCGGGCCTTCCCCCACGGGGTCCGGCCGGGCTCAGCCCGAAGGAACGACGTGGGGACACCTTCCCGTGGGCCCACCACTCACGGGAGGGACCGTAAGGGGCCGGTGCAAAGCGAATCGGGCAGCAGTCGAAGGCGGGGGCCTAGACGACCCGATCCCTGGACACGGAAACTGGCTCTTGGGACATGGAATGTCACCTCGCTGGCGGGGAAAGAGCCTGAGCTTGTGCGTGAGGTTGAGAGGTTCCGACTAGAGATAGTCGGAATCACCTCCACGCATGGCTTGGGCTCTGGAACCACACTCCTCGAGAGGGGATGGACTCTTTACCACTCTGGAGTTGCCCATGGTGAGAGGCGGCGGGCTGGTGTGGGTTTGCTTATAGCCCCCCAGCTCTGCTGCCATGTGTTGGAGTTTACCCCGGTGAACGAGAGGGTAGTTTCCCTGCGGCTTCGGCTCGGGGATAGGTCTCTCACTGTTGTGTGTGCCTACGGGCCGAACGGCAGTGCAGAGTACCCGACCTTCTTGGGGTCTCTGGGAGGGGTGCTGGAGAGTGCTCCGACTGGGGACTCCGTCGTTCTACTGGGGGACTTCAACGCCCACGTGGGCAATGACAGTGAAACCTGGAGGGGCGTGATTGGGAGGAACCTGATTGGGCCACGCCGTGATTGGGCGTGACCCTGACCTGAACCCGAGTGGTGTTCAGTTATTGGACTTCTGTGCTAGTTACAGTTTGTCCATAACGAACACCATGTTCAAGCATAAGGGTGTCCATCAGTGCACATGGCACCAGGACACCCTAGGTCGTAGGTCAATGATCGACTTTGTGGTCGTTTCATCTGATCTGCGGCCGTATGTCTTGGACACTCGGGTGAAGAGAGGGGCGGAGCTGTCAACTGATCACCACCTGGTGGTGAGTTGGATCCGATGGCGGGGGAGGAAGCTGGATAGACTCGGTAGACCCAAACGTACTGTGAGGGTCTGCTGGGAACGTTTGGCCGAGTCTCCTGTCAGAGAGATCTTCAACTCCTGCCTCCGGCAGAGCTTCGACCGGATCCCGAGGGAGGCTGGAGATATTGAGTCCGAGTGGACCATGTTCTCCACCTCCATTGTCAAAGCGGCTGCTCGGAGCTGTGGACGCAAGGTCTCCGGTGCCTGTCGAGGCGGCAATCCCCGAACCCGGTGGTGGACACCGGAAGTAAGGGATGCCGTCATGCTGAAGAAGGAGTCCTATTGGGCCTGGCTGGCTTGTGGGACTCCTGAGGCAGCTGACAGGTACCGACAGGCTAAACGGACTGCAGCCCGGGTGGTCGCGGAGGCAAAAACTCGGGCCTGGGAGGAGTTCGGTGAGGCCATGGAAAAAGACTATCGGCTGGCCTCGAAGAGATTCTGGCAAACCGTCCGGCGCCTCAGGAGGGGGAAGCAGTGCCCTACCAACGCTGTTTACAGTGGCGATGGGCGGCTGTTGACCTCGACTGGGGATGTTGTCGGACGGTGGAAGGAATACTTTGAGGATCTCCTCAATCCCGCCGTCACGTCTTCCATTGAGGAAGCAGAGGCTGGGGGCTCAGTGGAGGACTCGTCCATCACCCGGGCTGAAGTCACCGAGGTGGTCAAGAAACTCCTCGGTGGCAAGGCACCGGGGGTGGATGAGATCCGCCCTGAGTACCTCAAGTCTCTGGATGTTGTGGGGCTGTCTTGGCTGACACGCCTCTGCAGCATCGCGTGGCGGTCGGGGACAGTGCCTCTGGGATGGCAGACCGGGGTGGTGGTCCCTCTTTTTAAGAAGGGGGACCGGAGGGTGTGTTCCAACTATAGGGGGATCACACTTCTCAGCCTCCCCGGGAAAGTCTATGCCAGGGTACTGGAGAGGAGAATCCGGCCGATAGTGGAACCTCGGATTCAGGAGGAACAGTGTGGTTTTCGTCCTGGTCGCGGAACACTGGACCAGCTCTATACCCTCTACAGGGTGCTGGAGGGTTCATGGGAGTTTGCCCAACCAGTCCACATTTGTTTTGTGGATTTGGAGAAGGCATTCGACTGTGTCCCTCGCGGCGTCCTGTGGAGGGTGCTGGGGGAATATGGGGTCCGGGGTCCTTTACTGAGGGCTGTCCGGTCCCTGTATGACCGAAGCAGGAGTTTGGTCCGCATTGCCGGCAGTAAGTCAGACTTGTTCCCGGTGCATGTTGGACTCCGGCAGGGCTGCCCTTTGTCGCCGGTTCTGTTCATAATTTTTATGGACAGAATTTCTAGGCGCAGCCAAGGGCCGGAGGGTGTCAGGTTTGGGGACCACACGGTTTCGTCTCTGCTCTTTGCGGATGACGTTGTCGTGTTGGCTCCTTCTAACCAGGACCTTCAGCATGCATTGGGACGGTTTGCAGCCGAGTGTGAAGCGGCTGGGATGGGGATCAGCACCTCCAAATCCGAGGCCATGGTCCTCAGTCGGAAAAGGGTGGCTTGCCCACTCCAGGTTGGTGGAGAGTTCCTGCCCCAAGTGGAGGAGTTTAAGTATCTAGGGGTCTTGTTCACGAGTGAGGGGAGGATGGAACGGGAGATTGACAGACGGATCGGTGCAGCTTCTGCAGTAATGCGGTCGATGTACCGGTCTGTCGTGGTGAAGAAAGAGCTAAGCCGTAAGGCGAAGCTCTCGATTTACCGGTCAATCTACGTTCCTACTCTCACCTATGGTCATGAGCTTTGGGTCATGACCGAAAGGACAAGATCCCGGATACAGGCGGCCGAAATGAGCTTTCTCCGCAGGGTGGCTGGGCGCTCCCTTAGAGATAGGGTGAGAAGCTCAGTCACTCGGGAGGAACTCGGAGTAGAGCCGCTGCTCCTCCACATCGAGAGGGGACAGCTGAGGTGGCTCGGGCATCTGTTCCGGATGCCTCCTGAACGCCTTCCCGGGAAGGTGTTTCGGGCATGTCCAACCGGGAGGAGGCCCCGGGGAAGACCAAGGACACGCTGGAGGGACTATGTCTCCCGGCTGGCCTTGGAACGCCTCGGTGTCCCCCCGGAAGAGCTAGAGGAAGTGTCTAGGGAGAGGGAAGTCTGGGCATCTCTGCTTAGACTGCTGCCCCCGCGACCCGGCCCCGGATAAGCGGAAGAAGATGGATGGATGGATGGATGGAATTGCTCTGCTGTTGAAGGACTCAGCCGACTTCTTTTTTTACATATAATTTCTCCAGCCTTTGAAAAAATCCTCACAAGGGACACTTGTTGCTGGCATGCACAAATATTTTTGGATGATGTAAATACAGGGAGTGCAGAATTATTAGGCACGTTGATTTTCTGATCATATTTTTTTTCCAGGCACATTTGACCAATTCCAAACCACAGTAATCCTAATAACTACTATTGATTTAGTATTTAATAATGTATAAGTGATATATAATTGTTCATGAAGGCTGGAAATGAAAAACACCTTATAATCAGGTGTGCAGAATTATTAGGCATGTTTTCTTTTACAGATAAATTGAGCCAAAAAAGAGATTTAACTCAGACTGAAAAGTCAAAAAGTATTAAATGCCCATGAGAAGGATGCAATACTAATGCAATACTAGACATTGCAGTTAAGGCATGACCATTGGACAGTGAAATGCTCGTTGGGTCAGCAGGATCTGACAAAAACAGGTGGTGAAGAAAAGACACCTGTTAACCGCAAAAGAATTAAGAATTAAGGTGAAGAATTAAGGGTGAAACCATCAGGAACCCTTTAGTCTCCAGCGCCACCATTTTCCAAAGCTGCAACCTACCTGGAGTCTCCAGAAGTGCAAGGTGTCAGGATCTCAGAGACTTCAGTTAGGTAAAGAATCCTAAAAAATGACCCCCACTAAATAAGAATCATAAGCTGAAGTGTTGTAAAATACATGAAGAAGGTTTTTTTATAGGCTTTATGGACAGATAGGTTGAGAGTGACTCTTGAAGGACCAGCACCACATCCTCTAGTACCACTGTTTGAAGAATTCATCTTCCAGAATCTGGCAGTACGTTTTGGGAGTTCATTTTTAGTCCATCTCTGCAAAACGGACTTCAGGATGGACTAAAATTAACTCCCAAAACGTACTGCCAGATTCTGGAAGATGAATTCTTCAAACAGTGGTACTAGAGGATGTGGTGCTGGTCCTTCAAGAGTCATTCTCAACCTATAAAACCTATAAAGCCTATAAAAAAAGCAGGCTTCATGTATTTTACAACACTTCAGCTTATGATTCTTATCTAGTGGGGGTCATTTTTTAGGATTCTTTACCTAACTGAAGTCTCTGAGATCCTGACACCTTGCACTTCTGGAGACTCCAGGTAGGTTGCAGCTTTGGAAAATGGTGGCGCTGGAGACTAAAGGGTTCCTGATGGTTTCACCCTTAATTCTTCACCTTAATTCTTAATTCTTTTGCGGTTAACAGGTGTCTTTTCTCCGCCACATGTTTTTGTCTGACCCTGCTGACCCAACGAGCATTTCACTGTCCAATGGTCACGCCTTTACTGCAATGTCTAGTATTGCATTAGTATTGCATCCTTCTCATGGGCATGTAATACTTTTTGACTTTTCAGTCTGAGTTAAATCTCTTTTTTGGCTCAATTTATCTGTAAAAGAAAACATGCCTAATAATTCTGCACACCTGAATATAAGGTGTTTTTCATTTCCAGCCTTCATGAACAATTATATATCACTTATACATTATTAAATACTAAATCAATTTATTAGGATTACTGTGGTTTGGAATTGGTCAAATGTGCCTGGAAAAAAAATATGATCAGAAAATCAACGTGCCTAATAATTCTGCACTCCCTGTACATGGATGATGCATTGTTGCAGAAGGCTAGCTCTCCTATCACAATATTCAATTCAATTCAATTCAAATTTATTTGTATAGCGCTTTTCACAATACACATTGTTTCAAAGCAGCTTTACAGAAAGTGCATTTCATAGATGTACAGTAAAAATGTTAGAAAGACAATGTTAAAGAATAATGTTCGAAAAAGTTAATCAATCGTGTATTAATTTAGGCCATAACAACGCTGGCGTTGAGTCGTCTCTTCACAGGCGTGGAGTCGTCTCATCACAGGTGTCGGGGCATCCGAAGTCTCCATGAGAGGCTGGATACAAACTGGAGCTGATGAACTATTTACCTCGGGACTAGTGTCCCGAGATAACAACAGAAAAGCAGATGGGAAATGATTAGCGTAGCTGCTGTTCAGAATATTATATTAATGCTTTTGATCCGATTTAACTGTAGTATAAAAAGATCATTATAATGTGAATGCTTGGCTAAAGAGATGCGTCTTTAATCTAGTTTTAAACTGGGACAGCGAGTCTGAACCTCGAACAATATCAGGAAGACTATTCCAGAGTTTAGGAGCTAAATGTGAAAAAGCCCTCCCTCCTTTAGTGGACTTAGATATCCTAGGAATGACCAGAAGCCTAGAGTTTAGTGATCTTAAATAGCGCGATGGATTGTAGGGCGATAGAAGATCCGTTAGATACACTGGAGCTAAACCATTTAGGGCTTTATAGGTTAGTAGCAATAGTTTGTAATTGATACGGAACTTCACAGGTAACCAGTGTAGAGATGATAAAATTGGTGTTATATGATCATATTTTCTTGACCTAGTAAGAACTCTAGCAGCCGCGTTTTGGACTAACTGTAGTTTGTTTATTGAGGATGCAGGACAACCAGCTAATAAAGCATTACAGTAATCTAATCTCGAGGTCATGAATGCATGAACTAACTTTTCTGCATCAGAAATAGATAGCATGTTACGTAGCTTAGCAATGTTTCTAAGATGGAAAAATGCCGTTCTTGTAACATATGAAATATGATTTTCGAATGTCAGGTTGCGGTCTAATATAACACCCAGGTCTTTTACTGTAGTGGATAAAGTGACAGGACATCCTTCCAAGGTAAAATTGTATTGTGAGAGGTTTTGTGGGCAGTTTTTTGGACCAATAAGTAACACCTCCGTTTTATCTGAATTTAATAGCAGAAAATTACACGTCATCCAGTATTTAATATCTTCAACACACGCTGTCAGTTTAGATAATTTAGCGTTTTCATCCGGTCGTGATGAAATATATAATTGAGTGTCATCAGCATAACAGTGGAAATTAATTCCATGTTTTCTTATAATATTACCAAGTGGCAGCATATATATAGAGAATAGCAGAGGGCCTAACACGGATCCTTGCGGCACCCCATAGTCTACTGACGTCATCTTTGATTTTTCCCCATTTAGACAGACAAAATGGTAGCGGTCTGATAAGTACGATCTAAACCAGTTTAATGCCTGTCCCTGAACACCAGTATAATTTTGAAGTCGATCTAAGAGTAGTTTATGATCTATAGTATCAAACGCAGCACTAAGATCGAGTAGAACTAGTATTGAGATACAGCCTTGGTCAGAAGCTAGAAGTAAATCATTTGTGATTTTAACGAGTGCAGTTTCTGTGCTATGATGCGGCCTGAATCCTGATTGAAATTTTTCATAGATATCATTTTCTTGCAAGAAAGCGCACAATTGAGCGGACACAACTTTTTCTAGTATTTTAGACATAAATGGAAGATTTGAAATTGGTCTGTAATTTGCTAGGTTATTATGATCTAATTGTGGCTTCTTAATGAGAGGTTTTATGACTGCCAACTTGAATATTCTTGGAACATGACCTAAAGATAAAGATGAGTTAAAGGGGTGGTAAAACACATTCTTTTGAAGGCTTGACTGTGTTTGTGGGGTGCACTGTAACATGTGTTCATGCTTCGTTTTAAAAAAAATTGCCTTATTTTTCATATATTTGACCTTTATTCTACACTGCTCTGTCCCTCCTTGTAAAACGGTCTGATGCTTTCCGGGTTGTATGAAGCCAGTCCCTCAAAAATACGCAGTGGGCTCTGATTGGTTAGCTGGCCCAGTGTGTTGTGATTCGCTAACCGCAGTGCACGTATGTCGGAAACGTCACGCCCCTTACCGGAGGCTGTGCTTTGGTCAGTGTTAGAAACAACGGCGTCAATAAAACCATATGAGCCTGAATCAGATCCAGAACATTTGAGTGAAGATGATCGAGCAGAACCTGTTCAGTCCTCAGGAGTAAAGACTGCTGATCTATAGTGATCGCTACTGAATGGCACTTTAACTTTTGTATTTTTAGAATGATTACAGCCAAATATCTGTCGCAAGAACTAACCCAAAACAAACACTAAGCACTGGCTTTAACTAGTAAGTTAGCCAAATCACACACAGAACCATGTTTAGCATGCCTGTAGATTACAATACATAAAAGCTCTAATCAAAGAATCATGTACACTAATGCCAAGTTTGCTGTTGAGATTTTAACGTTAGTGTTTGTAATGTTAGGTGTTCGTCGGATAACGTTAAGTATGAATGAGCATTTAACAAACTGGTTTGCAGAACAGCATTGTCATCCTGTAACAACCTATTACAGGAAAACACATCGATGAAAAATAAATCAGACTTACAGGTTGTGGCCCGTGAACAGCTTCTGTTTGTAAATCCAGCTTTCAGGTCAAGCCGTTGTGCATATCCTGTATTGAACTCGCGAAGTTTGTGGAAGTTTGTGTTGTCCTCCGTGAAATGTGCAGCGCGCGCGTCATGCATCCACGCACCGGCAGTGTTTTTTTCACGCAGCTGACGTTGTGCAAATCCGGCAGTGAAATCGCGAAGTCGGTGGATGTTTTCCTCTGTTAGATGTAGGATTATTTAGCTGCAGGAGCCCCGCGCGCGCCTGATTCCCCGCTGACTCAAACACACGTGCATGTAACATGTTGTATGTTAAACGCTCTGCAACGCACCCCCGTCCCTATGAAGGCTGAACAGAGCAAGTACCCCAGACCTGCAATCCGGATGAAAATAACAGCGTTTCCTCGGCATCGCGGCAACAACACTCCAGCCTAACTAACTTATACCACAACAGCGCCGCGATACAAAATGGCCTCACCCCCCCTTATTTAATATTCTCGGAGGAGGGGTTTATGTAAATATTGAGCCTGGTGATGTCAGCAAGCCCTGGAGGAATGTGTGTAGTCGCCTACTGGCCGTTTGCTGTAGTTCTTAGAAACTGATTTCTTTAAAAGCAAATATCTCCCTTTGCTTTAAACTTTGAACGTTGTAACTTTGCAGATGTTGTTTATGCTCAAGCAGCAACATTACACGTTAGCTGAAGTTAGAATAGTGAAATCGTGGTTTACCACCCCTTTAATAATATTGAGAAGAGGCTCTTCCACTACAGGTAACAATTCTTTCAGTAGTTTAGTGGGTATTGGATCTAATAAACATGTTGTTGGTTTAGATGCAATGATAAGTTTATTTAGCTCTTCCTGTCCTATAGTTGTAAAGCGGTGTAGTAGTTCTTGACGGGCGATAGTTGCGGTTGAATCATAAGACATCATTAAAGATTGTACATTTACAATTTTGTTTCTGATGCTTTCTATTTTCTCAGTGAAGAAATTCATAAAATCATTACTACTAAACTGTAACGGAATATTTTGCTCAGGCAATTTTTGTTTATTTGTTAGTCTAGCCACGGTGTTAAATAAAAACCTTGGGTTATTTTGATTATTTTCTATTATTTTGCGGAGATGCTCAGCCCTGGCAGCTTTTAGGGCCTTTTTATAACGTGACATACTATCTTTCCACGCGATTCTAAAGACCTCTAAATTTGTTTGTTTCCATTTACGCTCTAAGTTACGAGTTTCTCTCTTGATAACATGTGTAGCACTGTTGTACCATGGTGCTTTAGTTTTCTCTCTAACCTTTTTTAATCTAATTGGTGCAACAATTTCTAATGTGCTAGATAAAATCGTGCTCATACTGCTAGCCATTTCCTCTAGTTCATCTGTTTGTTTGGGTTCACTGAGCAGCTGAGCCAGATCAGGTAAGCTATTTGAGAATCTATCTATAGTGGTTGGAAGGATTGTTCTGCCTGGTCAATAACGTGGCGCAACATGACAGATTTCAGCAGTACGCAGTATGCAAGTTACCATGTAATGGTCAGTGACATCATCACTTTGCGGTATAATATCTATGTCGGTTGGGTTGGTTCCATGTGATATAATTAAATCTAGTGTGTGATTAAGACGATGAGTGGGACCAGTGACGTTTTGCTTAACCCCAAAGGAGTTTAATAGATCTGTAAATGCAGCCCCTAATGCATCATTTGTGTTATCTACGTGTATGTTAAAATCTCCAACAATTAATGCTTTATCGACGTTGACCAATAGATCTGAGAGAAAGTCTGCAAACTCTTTTAAGAAATCAGCATAGGGCCCTGGAGGTCTATACACAGTAGCCAAGGCTAGAGATAATACGGATTTCTTTCTTACATCTAAGAGTGTAACATTTAGCACTAGTACTTCAAACTAATTAAACCTGTGACCTGTTTTCTGAGTAACATTAAGAATATCTCTATAGATTGTTGCAACACCGCCGCCACGACCAATCAGACGGGGCTCATGCTTATAACAGTATCCTGGCGGAGTAGACTCATTTAGACCGAAATAATCATTTGGCTTAAGCCAGGTTTCAGTAAGGCAAAGTACATCGAAACTATTATCTGTGACCATTTCATTTACAATAACCGCCTTAGGTGTGAGCGATCTAATGTTTAGAAGACCTAGTTTTAGAAATTGTTTTTGTTCACTAATATTGAGATTTTCTGGTTTAATCACAATTAGATTTTTCCTAGATCCTACAGTGGATTTAATGTTTGATCTCACTAAACGAGGAATAGACACAGTTTCTATATAATGTTCTACACAGTTATGTTCAGACACAGTTTCTATATAATGTTCTACATTGGTACTTATGTCAATTAAGTTTGGACAGCATTGTTTTTGTTCACTAATATTGAGATTTTCTGGTTTAATCACAATTAGATTTTTCCTAGATCTTACAGTAGATTTAATGTTTGACCTCACTAAACGAGGAATAGACACAGTTTCTATATAATGTTCTACACAGTTATGTTCAGACACAGTTTCTATATAATGTTCTACACAGTTATGTTCAGACACAGTTTCTATATAATGTTCTACATTGGTACTTATGTCAGTTAAGTTAGGACAGCAAATACTGTGATTTGGACTTTGACTTACTAGTCATATGGTGGTGTGCAGCGCTCTGGAGATGTTGTCCGACAGAAGAGCCGCTCCGATTCTGCTGGGGTGAAGGCCATCAGGACGGAAGAGCCTAGGTCGCTCCCAAAACAGATTCCAATTATTTACAAAGAGCAGCTTCTGTTCATTACACCATGACATTAACCATTCATTTAGAGCAAATAATCTACTGAACTTTTCATGTCCTAGTCGGTACGTGGGAAGAGGTCCAGACACGATGATCGTTGCTTCAGGCGATGTTCTGCGCACCGTCTCGATCAGGCTCCTGTAGTCCTTCTTCAGAACCTCCGTCTGCCGCAGCCTGGTGTCGTTCGTTCCCGCGTGCAGCACGACCGCTCCGATGCGCTCGTCACCGTTCAGGATCTCGGGAACCTGCGCAGCGACATCGAGAACACGAGCACCAGGAAAGCAGTGAGTGATTACCTTGCCTTTACCTGAGGTAGCGTGGACATGTCGGACGATGGAAGTACCGATGACCACAGCGTCGCGTTCCGTCTCGCGAAGAGGGGAGAAGCGGTTCCGGGTGGAGATCTCGAAGACCGGGAGGGGCGGAGAGGTCCTCGCTCTGGTCCTGGCTCGCGTCTTCCGCTGTGGAAGCACCCAGGGTCGTGTCGGCACCGGAGTGAACGAAACCAGGGATGATGATCGCGTCCTGGGTGCTTTGGTCCTGTGCAGAGAAACACACGGAGTAGACGAGGTCGGAGTCAAGAGGTTACTAACCGCATCGGCGCGTGATGTTTCAAGCGCTGATCGTCGCTCTCTCAGCACGGCTTGTCTCTCTAGTAGATCGCTAATCTGCTTCTCCAACGACTCCAACTCCAACTGCACCGAATGCAGCTCGAACGTGTCCTCGCCTGCACTCAAAGGTAACATTAGACACACATCCGAGTTATTCGTCATTGTAGCAGATGTGCTGCGATGACGAATTGTCGGTTTCAGTGGTGACCGGTGTAAATAAGTTACCACGCGTGCAATGCTAGCGGGCTACCGGTGTAAATAAGTTCCACGCGTGCAATGCTAGCGGGCTACCGGTGTAAATAAGTTACCACGCGTGCAATGCTAGCGGGCTACCGGTGTAAATAAGTTACCACGCGTGCAATGCTAGCGGACTACCGGTGTAAATAAGCTACCACGCGTGCAATGCTAGCGGGCTACGGTTAGTAGCGGAAGTTCGGATATAAGTAGTGATATCAAAGCAATCCGATTGTTTTTTGTAGAGAATCGTATCGGAGATATATTCACACGCTGTAAATAATAGAAAATAATCGTTTGTAAGCGAGTGATAAGGAGAAAATCAAGGATTATGAATCAATTCGACGGAGCTCTAACATCAACAACACGCTCACAACCCGCGCATGCGCATGAATGACAATACACACATCTCACTTTATTTGGTGCTTCCAAATGGAAATGCTCCCACACACCACAGATGTACGGCATCTCTTGCGTGCAGCCTCCATTTTTATATAATCTATTAATATATCTATATATCACCTATGAATCTATATCTATATAATTCTATATATTTAACTTATGCTGTGCTATCTATCTGTCACTATCTAACTTAGCCTATATGAATGTGTCACTATATCTATCCTAACTATATGTCACTGTCTACTATCAGTCAATATATCTAATTTAAATCTAGCCTAAATATAACTAACCAAAGCGCACTATAAATCTCACTGCTATCACAAAATCACTCTCCTCTCACAAAAACCCACGAGGTGAAGATGGATTAACTTCACTTTTAAACTGTGGGGAATTAGTTTCATACAGATGTGTGACTGTGTGGTTTGTTCCCGCCCCCTTTAATCAACGCAGTTTCGGCAGCGCCACCTGATGAAACACTTTGAAGCTTCATTTAGCCATAGTCACGTGACATGGGTGTTTCGAATCACAGTTCGGAGCAGTGTTTCGAAACATCTGCGCTTCGGGATCTCGGCAAAGCCCCGAAACGTCTGTTTCGCGTCTGCCATCCCTACTTGTCTCCAGTTGTGTGCTGTATTACCATAGAAGTGAGCTCACGGGTGCACGCATACGGTATGTGGTTTTAAAGTTTGTTAGTGTTTATTTATAAAAGAGTGTGTTTTATGTTATTGTTAATTGTAGTATAGATTGCGCTGCTGCGTATCCCCCCACCCCTCGTGCACGTATTTGACGTGGATTGATAGAACGAGCCCGCAGCTTTCTGCTTCACCTGTGCACTTAATGGTAACGTGTGCTAGACATTTGATTCTAGCGATTTTATAGTGGTACGTGTTGAAAGTGACAATAAGCTGGCACTTGGGTTGGGTTGTCTGATCTGTTTTTATATTTTAAATTCACAGGTAGACGTGTGCCTATGGGCCATTAAAGGAGCTGTATGTAGGACTGTGGCCAAAACTGGTACTGCAATCACTTTCAAATTACTGTAGAGCGGTGTATCCCCTCTCCCCCTCCCCCTGACTCGAGGTTGCCAGCTAGGCTGCAGGATGCAGCAGGAACGTAGGCTGCTACACGGAGCTTTCAATGGCAAGTGACGAGTTGTACACACAGTAAGTTTTTTTTCTTTCTGTTAATTATGTTTATGCTTCAAGAGCAATGTTTTGTGAAGTAATTATGAATCGCAAAAATGTACTAATGGCGATTAGCCAAATATAATCGTAAATATGAACGCTCGTATGTGACAGTACATTCCCACATGAAAAAATACTATAGAGAATGGGAACGTGACGTCAGCAACGCAATGCATTCGTGGTCTTTAGGACACTGCACTACATTAGAGAATGAGTAGTAGTGGAGGTAGACTTTAAAACTTGTATTATACAGTTAAAAACACATTTGAATGGTCACCGCTTGCTGTGTTATGAACTGCCATAGCCGCTATTGTACAACCTGCGTGGAAAACATATCTCAAATCACGCGCAATATTTCAGTTTACCAGCTTGGAAATAACAAGAGTAAGTGAAAGTAATGCTACCTTCACGTGCTATCGGAAATTTGACAATTCCCACTTCTGAAGTCGTGATTACGAGCTCATCCCATTCATATTTCGAAAGTGGAGGGTGTTCATGTGCAATTTTTACCAAGGAAACTCCTATTCACGATAATTCCGAGAGCACGTGAAGGCAGCATAACACTCGGAAAAAATAAACAACTTAGCCAAAATGTGTCTTTATAATTTGTATTTATTATTTATAACAGATATATTACAGATAAATATTTTCTGAACCGCTTGAATGTGCTCACACCATAAATAATGCATGAAACGCGTCTGGAAATGCTTCATTGTTCAGCTTCTCTCAGTAGAAGGAAATCTTGTACTTGTTCCATTTAAGTCCAGTAAAACTTTTTAGTACTGTAGGCTAAAGCGCTTTCAAATACAAATCATTTCAAAGCTGCATTACGAGCCATAATCTGTTATCCTTTAATGCACGTTAAGGAATTAGGGCGATATGATATAGGCTATGTTGATTGAATAAATGATCCACTGGCTGAGATCAAGCTATAAGTATATTTACTATTTTATATATCAGATACAGACTTTTTAGTTAGGCTATTAAAAAATAAACTGCAAAAGACAAACCAATGTGTGGTGCGATAGAAGGCAGCCGTCTGATTTCTCATTGTATGAAACGTGATGAATATGTGCAGGATCCTGGCCGCACGACTGAGCGCTCATGTACGTAAGAGATTCAAATATTAGTCCTTTTTATTATAAGTGAGTGCAAGCAAGAGTTCTTAAAAAGTATTAAAGTAAATACAGTCGTTTTTTCCTCTGGTGATTCGCATTTGTTATCATTGTACACTCCTGAGCGTGTCCTAAAACATGGCGGTGACTACCCATAATGCAATGCGCAATGACGTAGTTTCCCAGACTCTATAGTAAAATTACAGCAAAGCTAAATAACATTAGCAATGGTCATACAGGTCAACTTGCAGCATGTTTTGTCCACTATATATGCGAAGAACGAATGAGGAATCATTTTTACTGAGGTAACGTTAGGCTACTGTCTCAAATACGTTTAGTGCTAATAGGCGTGCTAATGTTGTTTTCCTCAGCGTCCCAGCATAATGACAGAGAAACGGGCTCTGATAATGCATTACTAATGTTAGCAATGACGACTCGCCGTTTTTATTTACCAAACAATTCCTTAACGTTACCTTTTCAATTCAATGACCCACCTCCTCCATCTGCGCTAACCTAACGTTACTTTGCACGAACATGCATCTTTGTTCGACTGTCATGAATATTTGAAATGTCCATTTACATTAAGTACAAGTTAGCCAAACATAGATGAACCTTACCTGTCCAGGAGAAAATTAGCAACGTTGGCATCAGTCTTCAAATTATTCTCCGTTTTCAGCCGTCTCTATCTTTCAAAGGCATCCCAAATCCTTGTTTTATTTCGGACACTGTCACAACGTTTTTCTGATTCATAAGGAGGTCGTTTAGGTTTCGTAAAGTTAGACATTGTTTATCCAAAAAGTTTGTAGCTGCAGCTGTGGTAACTAGAGCAGAGCTGGCAACCCGAATGCAGAAACACTACTGACTTTGTGATTGGTAGACAGGTGGAGGGTGGCGCTTCAGGCCAAAACACAACATGTCAACATCAACATCAGTTGAGGGCTGCAACTTCACTTTTAAAATGACTATATCTTGGCCGGACAACCGTTGTCAGTGATATAAATATTTGAAATTAACATGATTTCTTAATGTCTAGTGACATATCAGGGCCATTTTATGATTAATTGAAATACATTTCTTACATACAGTTCCTTTAAATTTCGTGCTGTCGGGGCTTCGTGAGAATTATCATCCAGGGGCGCTGTTGCTTTGCCTGTCATTTTATACATTTGTTGTGTTTTTCTTTTGGTTTTGTTTTCTTCTGTTGTTGTATGTTGGTTGTAAAATATTTGTTCTTATTTCTTTTGTTTAATGTTTTTGGTTAATTTATTTTGTTGGTATAACTTTCTTATAATTCTTTATTGTATATTAAGTTATTTTGTGTATGATGTGTTGTATTTATGGGTGAAAGGCATGGTTAAAAGTGCCTTCACATCCCGTGCATTGACGTGCTAGATGCAGTGTGTTCGTGAATCTACCAGTGATTTTGTGAATATCCTCAAGTGTAACACACCTGTGCTGTGGAGGCCTATTAGTGCCCTTACTCCCCGCCTGTTGCGCCTGGGCTCCTGTACTTATTCCTATAGAGGTGTCTGAGAATGCAGGTCACCCATATTACATTCTATTGAGTTTATTCATTTCTTTTCTATTGTTGCTTTAGATATTTTATCTTTAATAAAATTTTCATAATTTTTACCCACGTCTTCTGCCCATTTCTTGCACACGAACCTGTGTTGCCCAAGGGCAAGTCCTTATCTCTGGCAGAGTGGCGTAGTCGCTTCATTATTCATTCCACCAGTCCTCCGTGTCATGCCACACAGGCAACCCGTAACCCATGTTTTTCCAACCTTCTACCCGGGAAAGTACACTGGAAACGGCAGTCAACCCCGTGACTTCCCACCCGTGAACTCGTACTAGATCGATGTACGCCCAGTTATGAGCTCTAGATGTCACATAGCCCGCAAAACAACAATGGCAGCCCCTACGGATGCGGTGTTTATGACCGTTTCTGTTTCCCTCAAATAAGCAAGGAATAAGCACCTTTGGCGATGGAAATGATTGTAAATGAGCATAAAGTGCAGAAATACTCTGTCATACGTCCAACTCGTTTTTTGAGACTTTGGCCATGTTTGAATCAAGAATCAAGTGTGACCAACCAACACTAGCAACAAAATAATGCAGCCCCACCAAGTTTCCAAAATGCTCCCCCAGTCACGCAGTCCTAGACCCATGCCTGCCAATGATGTAACTGACTTAAAAAATGTTTGCTGGAGATCTTTATACAGAGCTGGAATTAACAACATTAGCAAATATGTTTTGTTTTTTTGTTTTTCTATCTTGGACAGCTTGACAAGGATTCTCTTGATCACCAAGTCAAAGAACAAACAGAGAAAGCCCAAAGCAAATGAACTGAAAGTCTATGGTGAGTTCAGTGAGGACCAAAACCTGCAACAATAAAACAAATTGTTTACCATTTACATTTTTAATGTAAAAAAAAAAACATTTTTACATTTTTAATAATAAAAAAAAACATGGTATATGGTTATACCATTTGGTATAACTGTCTTTAAAAGAAAAAAGTTTTGAAAGAAGTCTCTTAAAAATAACAAGCAGCCTGTTGATGTGAGTGTCAATCAACTTGAACACAAGAACAAACCTTATTTAAAGTGCTCTAATATGCCTCCTCATGTAACTGTTAGTGTGTAAAATAGCTGTTTGTGAACGCTCCACAGGCCCAACCGGTATCTACTGCATGACTTGCGTGTACGCACTGGCACACAGGCCAATTTTGGCTCATCCCATGCCTCGCCCTCTCTATCAGTAAGCATCTCATAAAAAAATCACTCCATATTACTTTATCTTAAGGTAGTTCACCCAAAAATGAAAATGCTGTCATCAATTGCTCACCTTCAGAGCACAAATTAAAATATTTAAGAAATCTCTTAAAAATTTTCTTAAAAATATTTAAGAAAAGAATAAGGAGTTTTCTGTCTGTCCATTGAAAGTTTATTGACCTAAAACTCAAATGTTCATAAAGAGATTGTAAAAAAAAAAGAGATTGTAAAAGTGGTTTAATCCAAGTCCTCTAAAGAGACGCAATCGTTTTATATGATGAACAGATTCAGTCTTTCGTATAGCAGCCCTTAATTGGTCCTTCGCGGACAATTTTGGGCACGAAGGTCTCGGCTTATATATATATATAAAATATATATTACACCTCCGTAGGGTGGCTGGGCGCTCCCTTAGAGATAGGGTGAGGAGCTCAGTCACTCGGGAGGAACTCGGAGTAGAGCCGCTGCTCCTCCACATCGAGAGGAGCCAGCTGAGGTGGCTCGGGCATCTATTTCGGATGCCTCCTGGATGCCTTCCCAGGGAGGTGTTCCAGGCATGTCCCACCGGGAGGAGGCCCCGGGGAAGACCTAGGACACGCTGGAGGGACTATGTCTCCCGGCTGGCCTGGGAACGCCTCGGGGGTTCCCCCGGAAGAGCTGGAGGAAGTGGCTAGGGAGAGGGAAGTCTGGGCGTCACTGCTTAGACTGTTGCCCCCGCGACCCGGCCCCGGATAAGCAGAAGATGATGGATGGATATTATATCACCATCTTCACTTAAATGAAATCTATCAATTTATGCCTTTTGTTTGTTTTTTTTTGGTGGGGGGTATTCATTTATTTACCTCTAAAAGTACCATATTTATGTAAAATATGCTTATTTTATGTTAGCTATATTTAAAAATTCTTCAGTAAAAAAAATAAATAAAATAATTCCAGTAGGCTAAGTCCACAGCAAAAACCTAAAAATGTGGTGACTTTGGTGACATATGATGGTATAAAAATAATTGGGAAAAAAAAAAAAAAAAAATTCACTAGCCACTAGATGGCAACAGTAGGCCTATTCAATGGCTGCATATAGGCTGAACTTTATAAACCAATGTTTAAATGACCTTAACCTCTTAAGTTTTAGATTTTATCACAAGTTACAGTTGTAGAATATTTTAAAAACCATTTGTGTTGGGTGAGACTATACAAAGATGCCAAAATATGCTTGCAGACAAATATGGCCATGCTATAAGGAAAAGACAAAGTAGGAGACAGGGCAATCATTTATTTCTAAGGGGAAAAAAGCCATCAAATTTCAATAACTCAAAGTACTAAACAGGTAAGAATAAACAAACCTAACAATAACTCAATAGTAAATGGTATCAAACAGATACAAATTTTGTTTGGAAGCATCAACAAATCTTGCACTAGGACTTTGATCTGACTTTTGAAGTGTGTTTTGCAGTGGCTGACTGGTACAATTAAAAATAATTCTAATAATTGCTCCGTTATTGGCTCATTCAATTCCTTTGTTTGTGTATGTGTGAGTGACTGTTTTTTATTTGGCAAAATTAAAAAAAATAAAACTGCCACATTGACACAAAAGAAGATATTTTAAAGAATGTTTGTAACCAAGCAGATAGAGCAACCATTGACTACCATAGTAGGGGAAAAAATACTATGGTAGTCAATAGTTGCTCTATCTGCTCTGTTACATAGATTCTTTAAAATATCTTATTTTGTGTTCAGCAGAACAAAGAAACTCATACAGGTTTGGAACAACTTGAGGGTGAGTAAATGATGACAGAATTTTCATTTTTGGGTGAACTATCCCTTTAACAAGTAATCTAAACCCTCAACTGTAGTTCCACACAACGGACATGAAGTACCCTGACCTCCCAGGACTGGAGGACTTGGGCATCACACCTTCCTCGCTCGAGCAGAAGGCCATTGAAACCATCGCCGTTACTGTTATCTGGATGCTGAGCTCAGCGAGACAATCAGCTTTTTAGCATCTGGTGATTGCTCCTGTGTCCAGTCAGCTCTCTGTTGGTCTTCACATGTTCTCTAAAGATATTCAACCTATAGCTTTGGTTCATGTTTTTTTTCTTTTCTGGAGGGAGTGTGATGTATTTTCTTACATTTACCTGATGTATTATGTTACAAATGGGAGGAGCATGATAACCAAGTATGTTAGGGTTAAATAAATGCATGAATATTTATATATATCTAGATTAATCTCACTGTAATCTTGGAATTAATCTAGATTAAAATGGCTCATTTGAATTCTGCCGAAGGCATTCAGAATATGTGTGCTCGTAAGTGATCGTTTGTCTTTTTGCAGTTTGAATAATAAATAACTTCTTTCCCTTTAAGACCTGACGCACGCATGGATCCCACTGTTCCTGTGAGCTGGTTACGACTGTGTTTACGTTAAAACTCACCAAGATGGGCATTGAGACATTTTTGAGTGTATTTGAACATTAATAAGCTGGAAAAAGGAGCTCATTTTTGCACTTGTATGTCAGTGCCGGCTTTATTACGGTATGTGTAGCCTATGTGCGCTTCAGATGCGAGCGTGAAATCTGCGGTAATTAGTAGAATTAACGTTATGTGCAACCCCGCGCGAAATTCAGACCGGTCACACCAATACTAACACGCTGTCATGAGGAAAAATCCAGCAGAACATGTGTTCGCAATGTTCAGAGGATTAAACGGACTGAATGAGAGGAGAAAAATATATTTATCTAAATTAAATCACAACTAATCTAATGATCAGCTGTTAAATCAGAAACATAGTAAAAATTAATGAGTCACATAAATTGGAGTCGGATTAAATTATTCATGGAGTCATAATTAAAAATTAGATACCAACATAATAAATGTGTGATTTTTCCAGAAGTGCCAGAAAAGACATACACGTAGAATACCTTCAACCACACCATTGGATTCCTTCGTTGGGCCAGTGGGTGGAGTTTACACAGGTCACAGCCAGCCAAGTCAAGATGGCATGGGGCAGGGCGTAACCCTCGTAGATGGGCACAATGTGGGTGACAATCACCAGAGTCCATCTTTACTGCTGCTAGATCCAATTTTTAGAGGTCAGTTCTTCTGTCAGCGTTGGTTGCATCAGAGATGAAGCAGGATTGTAGCAGCTTTACCTTTAATCTCAAGAACAAACTCAAATCTTCACAAAACACTCAGGAATAACAAGAACATGAACAGAACAACCAACATAACATGACATAGAACTGACAACTGAACTGAACCAATCAGTAACCATGCAAACATACTGGCAGTGGATGGAGGAAGACTGAACAAATAAAAACAACAACCTAGAAACACAGACATGAACAGAACAAAACATAAACAAACTCTAAACATGAATTGTTTAAACTCAAAACATGACATGGAAGGACATCATGAATTTTTCCAAAAAAATCAAGCCATTTTGGCAAAGATGGAGATGCCTTTGTTGCAGAAACTAAAGCTTGATGATCATTGGACTTTCCTGCAGGACAGCCATCCCAGGTATACATCCAAATCTAATTAAGCGTTCAGGGATCATTTGTAGAATGTTCTTGAGTGGTCTGTACAGTCATTCTTTTGAGCCGGTTCTCAGCAAGTAACCGGTTGAGCTGGTTCATTAATCGAACTTTAAATCCTGCTCGAGCCTTTCCGTGCTTTCCATTGGTCTCTTTTGTCTAATGGAAGGATGGTGTCCCAATCCTGTTGTATTGTTGAAAGTTCTCTCACTAGAGATTTGCCTTGGGCAGATAAACCCGAGAGGATCATACAAACTAATGAAACATTGTCTGTGTGCACCTTAAGAGATAAATAGCTTCTCTTTCAGTAGGGACAGATGTGATGCCATCATCAACATAGAAATTGCGGAGTACAAAATCCTTGGCGTCCGTTCCGCACTCCGATTCACCAAGCTCTGCTGCTCGTCTTAGAGCGTATATAGCGACTGCTAGCGAAGGACTGTTGCCAAAGACATGTACAGTCATTCTGTAATCAATTATGTTCTTTTCTGCACAGTTGTCTTTATGCCAAAGGAAACAAAGATTGTTGTGATACTTTGAAACAATAGATAATTTGTTCTACAGTATGTATGCCATAATAATGAAAATAATGATTTAATGATTTAATGATTAATTTGAGTTGATAAGATAATAATACCACGAATTCTTCTACTAATAAAAATAAACTGCACTAAGGAATAATGAGCTTCTGGGTTCATGAATATTAATCACGTTGTCAGCGCTCATTCTAACTGATTTGCTGAAATCAAAACCAGCCAATGAGATTCCCGTTTGTGCATTCGTTTCTTCCGTTCTTCCTGTTCACGAAAGGCTGAATAATTCCAAATAAACGCCATTATTTTACAGGAAAATACAACAAAGGATATTGTTTACATGTAGCACGTCAATTCTGTGTGGTATAAGACTCTCTCGCTCTCTCTTTGAGTGTGTGTGAAACACTGAGCGCTCTCAGTCGCGCGCCTTCCACTAGTGTTTAATGTGCGTCAAATGCACTGCGCATTCATTGAGATGAACAGAAATAGTGTGCTTTACCGATCGATTGAGAGAGAGCGAATCTCTTAAGCGCTCAGTCCAAGTCCAGCGAGTAAAAATACATCTGTATGTACAGCTTCAGATTACCCTCAGGTGCCCCTCGTTTAGCTATGAACTCTTCCGCAGCTTCTAGTTGTTTTCGCTCTGCACGTGAGATGCGGATTCAGTGCCGCCGCGGGACACCGAGAAAATTCTCTCTTCAACCCCCGTTCAGCTATACAAATTGACGAATGTAGCCACCGCGGCCATCATAAAGTAATAACGTACGCTTAGGGCATCAAGAGACGGCCAGCGGTGGCACGGTGCGGATGGGTCGCGCTATCAACTAGGCTTTATCGTTATTATCGCGGGAAGACAAATTCTTATCGTGGGGAGAATTTTTACCGGTATATCGCAAACGATAAGATATCGCCCATCCCTACTGGCTATAGTTTGAGAAGATGTTTTCAACGCCCAGTCGTTTTCCAGACAGTCATCAATAAAGGATTGCACAGCACCATTAGCATATTGTCCGTTAGATCAGGCTAGCTTTCAACATTAAACATCAATCTAAGCATCTCAACAACGACCAGCTTTTAAACTAACACAACAATACTACAGTTGTTTTCATTATGAAATGTATAACTTACGGTCGTATCTACTCTAAGGATTACGCCCGTTTCACACATACTCCGTTTGCAGTGCGTATGCGGTGCGTATTTTTTTCCGTACCCATGTTAACGGATTACAGCTTTCACACTGCGCGCAGATGCTGTCCGTCAGTCCGTTCCAGGTGCGGTGCGTCTGCAGCAGTCCGGCGATCGTTTCCGTACCGAGTCTATTTTTTGCTGTGCTGCACTGCGGAATTAAAGTGACAGCACATTGTTCGCTTTAAAATAAACATGTACTGACACGAAAATCTAGTAATTTTACCACAGATGTATGTCATTTAAAATATACTCTGTTTCAAAGTCAACACATGGCTTTTTTTTCTCGGGTAAAGCAAGGAAACGACACCTTACCTGGCATTTAGGTTAAAAAAATTGAAATAAGGAAGAGCACGTACATTCCTGGAGGTGGAAAAACAAAGGTCTTTATGACCTGCTTTTAAAAGGGTTTAAAAACGAAAGAGAAGACGAGAGTCGACTGTTTCTATTGTAAGTTTCTAATTTAAAATGTTTATAGGCTATAAGTTATATTTCAATGTTTTGCCACTTGTGTGAGCTTAAGTATAGGCTATATAACGTTATATAGGCTATATAAATATAAAGTAATGAACTGAATAAAACGTTGTTTAAATGTAGGCTACTAGCCTACGTTAAAACGTGACATCTATGAAAGTGTAAACAAAGAGAATTGCAATTCTGACAAGCCATGTTCAGTAACAACTTTTGGATTTGAAATGAAAATAATAATGAATAAATGCTGTGTTTGTGGTATACAACCGCGGATCAGTTGCGCGCTGCAAACGCAGCATATATGAAAGCACAACAGCGCGTGCTGCTCCTGCACCGCATACGCACCGCAACACGCACCGCATACGCACTGCAGACGGAGTATGTGTGAAACGGGCGTTAGACAGCAAGCAATGTCGTGCATCCAAAACGCAGATCACAGGAAACGAGTCTCTTCTTCTACGGCTTTACGTGCTTCCGTTCTATCAAGCAGTGTAATAACATTTTTCACCACTAGGTGTCACACAAGGACTACTTAAACAAATCGAAGTACCGCTTACAAAGAGAAACTGACACTGCACGGGACAGATTTTAATGAAAATAACATAAATCAGGAACAAAATAACATTGACAAAAAACAAAGAAAACACATGGAACCGCAGACACCTGCATGACATCAAACAACGACCAACAGAGAACAAGAGAACACAAAGGCTATTTAAAAAGAGGGGTAAACAAGCTTAACAAGGAAACTGACACACCTGGAGCAGACTAATAAAAAATGAAAAAAATTACAAAACTACAACCTGATCACAGGAAAGAACACAGAAACTAGGCACAGAGAAACTTCAACATAAAGTGTGTTGACACGATGACACAGTGTTAACTTGAAAATCTGAAGGATCATGCGACTCTGAAGACTGGAGTAATGATGCTGAAAATTCAGCTTTGCATCACAGGAATAAATTACCTTTTAAAAAATATTCAAATAGAAAAGTTATTTTAAATTTTAATAATATTTCACAACATTAATTGTGCTTTTTACTGTATTTTTGATCAAATAAATACAGCCATGGTGAGCAGAGGTTTTTGGTTTTTTTTTAAACATTAATCTGGACAATTATTTATGCTTCTGGTAAAATCAACAATTATTTTAACCACTCCCATGTCTCATATCAGAGGTGTCAAAACCAGTGAACTACAACATTATGAACAGGCATTCATAAACTAGAAGGACATTTGCAAAATGAGGGTTACTGCAAGAGTTAGTGTGTTGTTAGTTATTGTAGTCATAGTTTACAGTCTTGTGAGCATGACACTTATACAGGAGAAGAGTAATGACAAAACGTTACAAAGGCCAGAAGATCTGGAGGTTCTTAGAGGATTGAAGAGACTAGAAGATCAATTATATAAAATATGTGAGTTTGTTTTCATATTACATACATTTTAAGAACATTATCAGTATCATTCTCAGTTGTTATACTTTCTTCCTCAGCTAAATTCATAGAGGTCAAAAATCAAAAAGTCAAAGAGGCTGTTGTGGAGCAGAAAATTGAGGTTAAGAAGTTGTATCCACAATCGGCTCTATTCAGTTCATGGGGAGCTGAACTCACAGAAGAAGAACAGACGGAAGCGGAGAGACAGTTTCGTGATTTTGGATACAATGTGTTCCTCAGTAACAGATTACCATTGAACAGAACAATCCCTGATACTCGAGACCACAGGTAACAGCTTTATAACAGTTTTCTAGTTACGTTTAATTGAAAATGTATTTTATTCATGTAATGGCAAAGCTGGATTGTCTTCAGTGTCACATGATCCTTCAGAAATCATTCTAATATGCTGCTTTGCTGAAACAGTGAAACAGTTTGAGATTCTTTGATCATTTTTATCATTTGAAATGTATTTTTATTAGCATTACCAACTGTCTTTCTAGGGCAAATCCACTGCTTGCAATTATCAATGCAGACAGGACAGTAGTGCGTTCACCAGTGTTTGACAAAGTGAAATAAAGCATACATTTGAAATACATTTTTATTAGCACACATATATTTAAAATATATTTTTTGTAACAAAATTTATTTTCTGTCACTTTTGGACTCATGAACTATTGTGTGTGTGTGTTAGTGATGGAAATTTCGATTCTTTCAAGAGATTCGTTCATTTTCAGTTCGTTCATCAAAATGATTCGTTCAGATTCGTTCATTGATTCGTTCAGTGACCATTTTTTTTTATATTCCATAAATATCCCAGCAGGTGGCAAAAAGAGTGTCTTATGCGTTATTTCTTAAGTCAACGAACGTATTTACTTACAAAAAAATAATTTGGCTTTATTAAAATGTGTGCATCTATCATTAAATAAAATAAGTCTAAATAAGTGGTTCAGAAGACCAAAGCACAAAGGTTTTCTTGCATGATTAACAATTAATTGTTTGGTCAGACATTTACACATTCATATTATTCAGATATATCTGGGATTATGGTAAACGAACGTAGAGTTATAAACAAATGTAACCTAAAACTTCGCTTTGCAGCCATCCGCTCTCTGCTTATTGCTGAACGAGAGTGATTCACATGCTAAATGACCGACATCCATTTCCACGAACGAGATGTACCACCAGTTCGTTCACGAACGAGATCTAGCAGCAGTTCGTTCAATTCGTTCACGAACGAGATCTCTCTCTCTCTCGTTCAGTGATGGGCGTGTTCGTTCAGTATCGTTGGTGGTTCAATTCGTTCATGAACCAGATGTAGGCCTATCAGTTCGTTCGTTCACGAACGAGATCTCTCGTTCAGACTCAAAAAAGCAACTCGGTCAGATGGACGTGTTCGTTAACTCCAATAATATCGCATTTTTTATTTGTTTTGCAGTTTTTGGAGAATTGCATGACATGACTCAAACGTAATGAAGTAATTTGTATTAATTTTATAAAACAACAACAATGAAAATAAATAATACAAACACAATACATCAGTAATTATACATTCATTTAACCATCAGCCTGCATTATTACACTGTTTTCATTAAAATGGTAAAGTGTACATATGCCTAACTACACAAGCCGAGCTCTACATGTTCGCTATCAGTATCGTTCAATAGCTGGTTCATTTCGTTCACGAACAAGTCGAGAAGGAGATCAGTCTTTGGTTCAGAGTCGGACTCAAAAGCATCGGTCAGTAAAAGGCGTATTCGTTCACTGAATTCAACAAATCACATGCTCCGTCACATCTTATACTCGAACGCTATTGGCTCGAAGTTTTGTCATTGACAGGATGAAACAGTCCACAGAGCTGCGCATGCGCTCGCTCCTCGCTGCTAATAGCGCCATGCTGCTGTGGAGGGAGGAATTTCAGTGAACGAGAAATATGAGTCAGTGGACTACTTGAACGAGAACGATTCGTTCACCTAAAAGATTCGTTCAAAAAGAACGATTCGTTCACGAACGTAACATCACTAGTGTGTGTGTGTGTGTGTGTGTGTGTGTGTGTGTGTGTGTGTGTGTGTGTGTGTGTGTGTGTGTGTGTGTGTGTGTGTGTGTGTGTGTGTGTGTGTGTGTGTGTGTGTGTGTGTGTGTGTGTGTGTGTGTGTGTGTGTGTGTGTGTGTGTGTGTGTGTGCAAATGTGTGTAAGGACATGGGTATTACACTGGTATTACAACGTAAAAGTGTTTTATGAGGACATTTATAGAACACTTATATAGTGAAATATTATAACTGACTATTGAGGACACTTTTGAGAATTTGCACATCATTTCTGTGATGAGTAGGTTTAGGTTTAGGGGTTGGTTTAAGTGAAAATATCATTAACCTGATAGAAGTCTATGCAGTGGTCCTTGTAACGATAGTCCACTGAAGGCGAGCTTTAAGAACTCATGCACAGTTTATTTAAGGATCAACAAAGTGACAAAAAACAGTCCAAAACAGGCTTGACTTGATATTAATGTAACACAAAAGGACTTGGCATGAACAAACACAATCACCAACAGCTTAACATCACAGCTAGACAAGGAACAATGGTAATATGAGGGCTATATAACGATCAGGCATTACATTATGACGTGAAGTGAAAAATGGGCTAGTGTAAGGATTTGAGCGAGTTTGACAAGGGCTAAATTGTGATGACTAGACGACTGGGTCAGAGCATCTCCAAAACTGCAGCTCTTGTGGGGTGTTCCCGGTCTGCAGTGGTCAGTATCTATCAAAAGTGCTCCAAGGAAGAAACAGTGGTGAACCGGCGACAGGGTCATGGGCAGTGTTGGGGGTAACGCATTACAAGTAACTTGAGTTACGTAAAATTATTACTTTTGCCAAGTAACTAGTAAAGTAACGCATTACTTTTCAAATTTACAACAAAATATCTGAGTTACTTTTTCAAAAAAGTAACGCAAGTTACTTTTTCACATTTATTTGACTGACAGCTCTCCTGCCCCCATGCTGAGAAAAATAAGTGCAGAGGTGTGTGTGTGAACATGAGGGTTATTGTAGTTCTAGACTAAATGTGAGCATTTATTTATCTCACTTGCACAATAAAGTATCTGTACTCCTCAAAATGAATAAAATCAGTCAAATGCAAAATCAGAGTACTATGCAAACCTCCAATAATTAAATGTTAAATAAAACAACAATTTTTATGCATAATCTACCTTTATATTTAATTTACCAATGTCTTGCTGCTGACCTTTGATGATGAAAATTACTAGATTTTTGGTTTCTATTGGTAAAACTTTTTTCTCCTGCATCCGCGGCGCCCCCATCAAAATTCCAGAAATATACATTTATGCAAAAATGATATAAAAGTGAAATAAAAATAAAAACGTTTACTCATACGACGTGCCGGCTGTTAGTAAGAGCCTCAGCATTTAATAAAAACTGGCTTTGATCGGTTAACTATTTTATATGTTCTTCAATATGTTTCATGCGGTTTCATGGGCGAGGGACGACGGACAAATGGATGTCTATCTGAGTTCAAAAATCTACGGGCAGCATGTGACCTGAAGCTGGTCTCTTACTCGGGTGCGCACCCAGAAGGGTGGTCTGGGGTACGGTTCATGTGAACTCCGGTACGGTTCGCCGCTGATGTGAACGCAATCGTACTAAATGCGGTGGATGTCCAACCCGGCCCACATCCAAGTGTGACGTCAGAGGCCAGGCCAATGCCGCCCTGCAGCCGATTTTTAAGATTTTATTGGTCATATCAATCACAGTAGAGACTGCCTCTACACCAAACACTGATCCCTAAACCTACCCATCACTGTAACGAATTAAGTACTGATTGCCTACACCAAACTCTTTTCCCTAAACCTACCCGTCACTGTTACGAATTAAGTAGCCTACTGATTGCCTACACCAAACTCTTTTCCCTAAACCTAACCGTCACTGTAACGAATTAAGTACTGATTGCCTACACCAAACACTGATCTCTAAACCTACCTGTTAGTGATGTTACGTTCGTGAACGAATCGTTCTTTTTGAACGAATCTTTTAGGTGAACGAATCGTTCTCGTTCAAGTAGTCCACTGACTCATATTTCTCGTTCACTGAAATTCCTCCCTCCACAGCAGCATGGCGCTATTAGCAGCGAGGAGCGAGCGCATGCGCAGCTCTGTGGACTGTTTCATCCTGTCAATGACAAAACTTCGAGCCAATAGCGTTCGAGTATAAGATGTGACGGAGCATGTGATTTGTTGAATTCAGTGAACGAATACGCCTTTTACTGACCGATGCTTTTGAGTCCGACTCTGAACCAAAGACTGATCTCCTTCTCGACTTGTTCGTGAACGAAATGAACCAGCTATTGAACGATACTGATAGCGAACATGTAGAGCTCGGCTTGTGTAGTTAGGCATATGTACACTTTACCATTTTAATGAAAACAGTGTAATAATGCAGGCTGATGGTTAAATGAATGTATAATTACTGATGTATTGTGTTTGTATTATTTATTTTCATTGTTGTTGTTTTATAAAATTAATACAAATTACTTCATTACGTTTGAGTCATGTCATGCAATTCTCCAAAAACTGCAAAACAAATAAAAAATGCGATATTATTGGAGTTAACGAACACGTCCATCTGACCGAGTTGCTTTTTTGAGTCTGAACGAGAGATCTCGTTCGTGAACGAACGAACTGATAGGCCTACATCTGGTTCATGAACGAATTGAACCACCAACGATACTGAACGAACACGCCCATCACTGAACGAGAGAGAGAGAGATCTCGTTCGTGAACGAATTGAACGAACTGCTGCTAGATCTCGTTCGTGAACGAACTGGTGGTACATCTCGTTCGTGGAAATGGATGTCGGTCATTTAGCATGTGAATCACTCTCGTTCAGCAATAAGCAGAGAGCGGATGGCTGCAAAGCGAAGTTTTAGGTTACATTTGTTTATAACTCTACGTTCGTTTACCATAATCCCAGATATATCTGAATAATATGAATGTGTAAATGTCTGACCAAACAATTAATTGTTAATCATGCAAGAAAACCTTTGTGCTTTGGTCTTCTGAACCACTTATTTAGACTTATTTTATTTAATGATAGATGCACACATTTTAATAAAGCCAAATTATTTTTTTGTAAGTAAATACGTTCGTTGACTTAAGAAATAACGCATAAGACACTCTTTTTGCCACCTGCTGGGATATTTATGGAATATAAAAAAAAATGGTCACTGAACGAATCAATGAACGAATCTGAACGAATCATTTTGATGAACGAACTGAAAATGAACGAATCTCTTGAAAGAATCGAAATTTCCATCACTACTACCCGTAACTGTAACCAATGAAATTAGCTGCAGGGCGGGGTTCTGACGTCACACTTGGATGTGAGCGGAGTTGGATATCCACCGCAGGCTGCAGCGAGCCCTACTTGGAGAATCGCGGAAGTGAACCGCTATTAATGACGTATGATTTGATAAAAATGTGTGTTTGTGCAGGACCGTGCAGAGAGTTCTTCAGGGGCAGGGGCTCAAATGTAAAAAAGGGGCAATATGTAAATAAATATATATATATATCTTATGCTCATCAAGCCTGCATTTATTTAATCAAAAATACAGAAAAAAACAGTAGCCTAATATTGTGAAATTTTATTACATTATGTTCTTTTTAACTTTTTATTAATAAAAGAATCTTGAAAATAGTATCACAGTTTCCATCATTGACATTAAATCCTCATATTAGAATGATTTCTGAATGATCATGTGACACTGAAGAGTGGAGTAATGATGCTGAAAATACAGCTGTGATCACAGGAATAAATTATATTTTAAATTATTTTAAAATAGAAAACCATTATTTTAATAATATTTCACAATATTGCTGTTTTTTATCAAATAAATGCAGGCTTGATGAACATAAGAGACTTTCATAATGCTGCATAATATTCAAAAATGGTAATATAATAAAGTCCTTTCACGTAACCATTTCGCCGGCCTACACTTCACATAATAGGCCTGTAGGTGCTGGTGGCACTTGGGGTTTGTTAACTTTGATAGTTTCATGAAATAGTAAACGGTGTATCAATATCAGGCACGTGCAGAGGGGGGGGGCTTTGGGTGCTCGAGCCCCTGCCCTTTTTCAAAATGAATCAAAAGTGCCCCTCTCAGACAAAATCAATGATAATATCGTGGTCAATAAAACTAAATAAATGTGATTATTATAACATGACAATGTATACAATAGTAACGAACGGCTCAAAAGTCGGACAATTTCTGTTGAGGCGTTGCCATAACGCGTTGCTATGGGTTGCGTGCGTTTTGATTGACAGCTGATTTTCCACTGTTCGGAAACGGCTCTCGAGCCAAATATGGTCCTTTCAGAGAGTGTGTGGCCTCACGGGAAAAAAGTAAACCAATATTTTTTTTCCCATCCATAATCAGAGCTAATGTGTTGATTTAATTACAAATATGTATATTATATATTTTAAGGTATTACACAATTCACCAATGCCCGTCATGTATACTATACACCAACCAATCGTGATCTGGCAAAGCTGTTCTTATGCTGCCTTCACGTGCTCTCGGAATTATCGTAAATACGAGTTTCCTAGGTAAACATTGCACATGAACGCCCTCACATTTTGAATCTTGAATGCAATGCGCTCGTAATCACGACTTCAGAAGTCGGAATAATCAAATTTCCGATAGCACGTGAAGGCAGCATTATTCATAAATCGGTTGAAAATTACATGGACAGACGAACTAACGTTTGTGGAACGATTTCCTGCGGTTTGTCTCATTTTATAAATTGCATCACTGACAAAATGGTTTTTAACTGACAACAAACAAATCTGCACAAAACCATTAAGCAGCAAAAGTCGCATTAATGGTAAGTAGTGTTAAATTCACTTGTATTTATGTATATTGATACACCGTTTACTACTTCATGAAACTATCAAAGTTAACAAAACCCAAGTGCCACCGGCACCTACAGGCCTATTATGTGAAGTGCTGGCGAAATGGTGACGTGAAAGGACTTAATAATTATATTTCCATTTTTGAATATTATGTAGCATTATGAAAGAAGTCTCTTATGTTCATCAAGCCTGCATTTTTTTGATAAAAAACAGCAATATTGTGAAATATTATTAAAATAATGGTTTTCTATTTTAAAATAATTTAAAATATAATTTATTCCTGTGATCACAGCTGTATTTTCAGCATCATTACTCCACTCTTCAGTGTCACATGATAATTCAGAAATCATTCTAATATGAGGATTTAATGTCAATGATTGAAACTGTGATACTCTTTTCAAGATTCTTTGATAATAAAAAGTTAAAAAGAACATAATGTAATAATATTTCAGAATATTTATTTTCTGTATTTTTTATTAAATAAATGCAGGCTTGATGAGCATAAGGATATATATATATATATATTGCCCCTTTTTTACATTTGAGCCCCTGCCCCTGCAGAACTCTCTGCACGGCCCTGATCAATATACATAAATACAAGTGAATTTAACACTTACCATTTATGCGACTTTTGCTGCTGCTGCTGTGGTTTTGTGCAGGGATTTGTTTGTTAAAATCCATTTTGTCAGTGATGCAATTTAAAAAATGAGACAAACCACAGGAAATCGTTCCACAAACGTTAGTTCGTCTGTCCATGTCATTTTCAACCGATTTATGAATAAGAACAGAAAATTACCGTTTCACATCGCCCAATGGAATTTGAACTTGCTTTGCCAGATCACGATTGGTTGGTGTATACATAACAAACGGGCATTGGTGAATTGTGTAATACTTTAAAATATATAATATATAGATTTGTAAATAAATCAACACATTAGCTTTGATTATGGATGAAAAAAAAATATTGGTTTACTTTTTTCCCGTGAGGCCACACACTCTCTGAAAGGACCATATTTGGCTCGAGAGCCGCTTCCGAACAGAGGAAAATCAGCTGTCAATTAAAACGCACGCGACCCATAGCAACGCGTTATGGTAACGCCTCAACTGAAATTGTCCGACTTTTGAGCCGTTCGTTACCATTGTATACATTGTCATGTTATAATAATCACATTTATTTAGTTTTATTGACCACGATATTATCATTGATATTTGTCTGAGAGGGGCACTTTTGATTCATTTTGAAAAAGGGCAGGGGCTCGAGCACCCATCCGAACGCAGGTTGCAGCGTCCCTGGCGAATCAGAATTGGATGCGTGTTATTTTATCCAATCTGATTGGTTCTCGTCACCTGTCATTCAACTTTACACTCTTGGCCACTACAGCGAAAGTGCGCGGGCCAGCTGCAGGCCAGTGACAGGACGCAGCTGCACTCTGAGCTTCACACACTTGTTATGAGAAACGTAGGTGGCTGGCTGGATGTGTTGTTAGCAATGCCCTTTATTGCTTTCCCTGTCTTTTATTTCAAAGTGTCGGTACTGAAGTTTTGTGGACAACAACGGGGGTAAGAGACCTCAAATATCTAACTGAACAATGCAAACGTCATGACACTACTGAGATGACTGACTTTAATCAGAGAGTCATTGAGACATATGCTGGCCAGAAAGAAAGGAGAGCAAAATGTATGTTCAAGTAGTCAACATGCTAGTCTGTTGTTGCTGTTTTCTTTTGTTTTTCCTTTCCTCATTCAATTATATGTGGGAAATGAATGTGTAAAAAGATAAAAAGTGAAGACACTGTTTTCTCTTTAATGCTTGAATTTAGTCAACATGCATCTTGATACTGCCTCCCCATCCAACCCGACCCTAACCCCGCCCCGCCCCGCCCCGCCGAAAAAAATAACGCCCCCCCCAAAAATAATTATCACCAGCCGCCACTGCGCCACTGGTATATACACACATAAGGACTAACAAGATACACCTGTGAACAATCAAGACAATCAACCAATAAGAGCATCACACATAAGACTAGGGAAGCACAAAACATGGGCTGTGTTCGAAATCGCCCCCTATACCCTTAAATAGGGTACTATTTGAGTGAACATCCATTTGTAGTGGTGTCCGAAACAATAGTGGACGTTTTTGAGTGCACTCATTCAATCCCACCATGCACCGCAATAACTAGTGTACAGTAGATTTACACGCTGGAGAATATGCTTGTTCGATGCCCGATCGGCGTATGACAGCAAAGTCCCGCGAGAGCATTTCGAGAGCAAACGAGAAACAACTCCTTATGCTTTTGAATCGTTCTCTCACTCAACCAGACAGTGTACTCTCAACGCACTGAGAGAGCCGCGCCCTGAATTAATGAACTTACCGCTGTCCGATTCGCCCTATGTACCCTCATTCTCCATTACTCCACTACTCCACTACTCCAAAAACGAGCCAACAAGCTTAAAGTTAACCCTATAATAACTCTTTACTTGTGTGGCACTGAACTTACTTGGAAAGGGGAATAATGAAGTAACTAATAAGCATTTAATTAAAAAAATAACAATAATATGTATATAGTATAATATATATATATATATATATATATATATATATATATATATATATATATATATATATATATATATATATATATATATATATATATATATATATATATATATATATATATATATATATATATATAGTATAGTAGGCCTATATATTTCATACTTTATAGTAGGCTACTATTTATATTATGGGCGTCAGAAGCAAAAAAAATGTCGGTGGGTCCTTTAACAGAAACATTTTACTGGAGTAGATGCAATTTACATAAAAATATATTTAAATATATCGGCTTGTTTAAATGTCTGGTTGAGGAAGACACACCTATGGAATATACAATCTTCATCAACACCAATAGTGTAGAGGTAAGACGCATGGCGTTAAGATTTGACGCAAATTGATCAGAGGTTCAAATCCGCCTTTTGCCAAACTCGCACTGATCCTTTTTTCCATCATATATCAGATCGGAAAGGAATTTATTTTCTATGAATATGAAGAAAATATTAGAAAAGTGAAAATAAAGCTTCTAACGCGTTTAATCAGTGTTTATCAGGGTATGTAAACAGACGTGCTCAATTAGTGACGATACAAGTGAGTGGGCCCTATAGAGTGCCGAAGTAATGACGTCACTTTGTAGGCCAACCCGGAAGTTAGCGGCGCATGGGTTCCCTCGATCAAAAAGCCATTCATTTTCCCCATAGACTTTTGGAAAATCGCAAAAAATAAGATCTGTGTTCAACAAAGAGTTATGACCCTTACACGTTTTGTCTACCAAGATAATCTTTACAAGTTAATCCAAAATGTATACATTTTGAAGCCCAAATAAAGCCGTCAGATATAAAATGCTAACGGTAGGCTATAAACGGACTACAGCACACCATGGTCGCGGATCAACGTCATCATCAAGCTTCTCAAACTTTATTTAAAAGCATGCTCGCTCATTATGATCTGCGCTGTGTATGAACACTTATCCACTTTTTCATGAGAAATATTGCCCATTCGTTTTTTCCAAAAATGTTAGAAACTAATTTTGTTTATGCGTGCCTCTCTGAGATTTATCATTTGTTAATGTTTTTTCAGACAATATGATTATCACTGTGATAACATTAAATGACATGAAACACAACCCAGTCTCTTTTTGTAAAATGCAAGTTTATGTATGATCAATAATACAAGACGTATAATAAGCTACACATGAAATAAAGCAAACAATTCAGTCAAACATTCAAAGTCAGTGCTAGTCGGCTAACTTACAACGGTAACGCACAGTTATAGCCTAAAAATAAACAAGTAATGAAACTTCACTTTGCACTCAGCCTAAACGATTCGCCAGGGAACAAATTATAGATCCATGAGAGCAAATATGGGCCGTTAAATCTCCACAAGACTAATTATAGCTGGAGACACACCACAGAGACATCAGAGCCAGCGGCAGACGGCAGAAGGACTAGCCGAGGAAAGTCAACTCTCGCCGGCTAAACAAGCGCTGACCGCCGCTGACTCACTGGAGCTCACAACTTGTTTAATAGGCACTCTTCTTATAAATAAACAACAGATTTGAGCTTTAAACAACTACATTATCGACTGAAAAAGTCTTAAAACTACGTTGTCACACATTAACAGTAGATTTTAACACAAAAAGACGTGTAAACACAGCCCATGTCAGCCATTTCTCAACGAGACGAACATGTGAAGAGAGTAAACTCCAAATGTTCAAGCATCCAACTTTGCGCGAATAGCGCGATTTATTCACGCCACATAAGTTCTTCATTATTAGGCTGAAACGCGGGCTAGTGAGAGATTGCCTGTTTGTCACGATGACGTCTAAAGTCCCCGCCAAAGGATGTAGTCCCTTTTAGCAACTTGTTAGCAACCATCGTTTTTAAGATACAATAAAGTTTAAAAAAATCACAAGCAGGTTTTAACTAATGTGTTTTATGTCATAGATCAAAACGTGAAAATATTTAGAGGCTTTGTTAACCACAGACCTTATTTCAGGCGATTTAGCAAAAACCCATTCAAAAAACCCATAGACTTTAGGGCGAGGGAACCGGTAGGGCTAAAATGCTAACTCACTTCCGCGTTTTGGCCTACAAAGTGACGTCATTACTTCGGCACTCTATATCATTGGTCTTAAAAAGTGTGTGAGTCGATGCCATCTCCTGGCGAAACGCGGGAATTCATAAAATGCACGGCGCGACTCTCACAGTGCATTATGGGTATTCTCTAGCCGTCGAGCATACATCGGTTGCAAACTCGTTATTGTGGTGCATTGTGGGATTGAATGAGTGCACTTAATAACGTCCACTATGATTTTGGACACCACTAAATGGCTGTTCCCTCAAAAAGTGCCCACAGCTGAATCAATCATCCATCCATCTTCCGAACCACACTGGTCCAGCCCAATATCATGCATACAGGTATAAATGATCCTTTTTAAGATGATTATTATATTGTTTGATTAAGGTTACATGCTAGTTTCCGTAGCAGAGTTCAGGATAAATCTTTTCATTATTACTGGAGCTGCCAAACAGCAAGCACAAACTGCAAAAACGGCAGCCTTTCTGGCGCACTTAGTGTCCGAAATCACTCACTCGTTTTCGAAGTGGACTATATCTGTGGACTAATGTAGGGAATAGTGAATGAGGGTATAGGGGGCGATTTCGGAAACAGCCCTGATCATAGCAAAGGAATCACAAGACTAGGAAACAGAAACCAAACTACAAAATAAAAGACATGAACATGAAACAAAAATGTGACAGTCCTCACTAATAGTGAAACAAATGTGTGTGTGTTTGTGTGAACAGATGTGCTGCGAAGATCTACCCTAAGGACCTGCCATCCATTAGTGTGGTTCTGATTTATTTAAATGAGGCTCTGTCCATCATTAAAAGGGCAATCTGCAGCATCATTGACAAAACACCTGCTCATCTGCTCGCAGAAATCATCCTGGTGGACGACAACAGCTTGAATGGTTAGTTTTATCCTAAATATTTGTTAATTTTTTTTTTATTTTATTATTGTTAAAGGTCCCATGGCATGAAATTTTCATTTTATGAGGTATTTCAACATTAATATGAGTTCCCCTAGCCTGAATATTGTCCCCAAGTGGATAGAAATGTTGATCGGTGTAAACCCGAGTTCTGGCTGTCTCTCTCTGCCTTTGAGAAAATGACAGGCCAGACGAGCCAATCCTGAAGTCTCCTGGTTTGACGTCCAAGCAGGAGCGGTTTCCTCCCTTTCCCCCGCCCAGAGAATCTGCCACACCCATGCAAACGCTCGAGAGATCATTAACGTTACTTGTGAACGAGTGAACACTGGCAGTTTCTCAGTGTTTGGATGTATAAATGAAAACAGAAGTCTTTCTTCAGTTCCTTCTGATCTGTGATCATTGATTTCTTATGTGTAGCTTATTATTTATTATTTGTGGACACGCAGCGGCTTCTCTCTCTCCCGACAGAACGGTGTTTTCGTGTTTTCTATCTTGTGAGTCAGTGTTTTTGTACGTCCTTGTCGCGTCTATCTGTTCTAAAATGTGCATACAGTCTTTTCTGTTTAACATCAGCAGTCACATCTTTAGAGATAAACTTCACGCACGCCGAAGCTCGGCCTCCAACATCCCCGACCCCCAGTACTGCATCTGGCCCACAGCGGAGGCACCAAACGCGGCGTGAGATTAAGCAGAAGGAGGGTAAGCGTGAGGGTATCCGGCTAGGCTAGCCAGCTTTCCCCACAATAAACTGGATTACATTCGATTACAGCTGTTGTGTCTTTGTTTGCGCTGTGTAACGTTACTCAATGCGCGTCAATGACGCTATTCATATGATTGGAACATATCTAGAAATAATGCTATACTCAACACTTACTAACTCGTTCATCTCGCTGTAATGGTACATTGCATGTGTTACAAAGTTGGTAGAATAATGATGAAGAGGACTCGGTGTGACTGGGACTCGTGTTTATTCAGAACTCTCAGATACAAACACAACAAACTCGCGCTGACAGACAGCGCTCTCATAACTCAGTAGTTACTATAAATAACTTTGTTAGCAATCGCTTCGTCTCCGTGATGTCCGGTTCGCGAACGAATCATTCTTTTGAATCGGTTCTTTTTAGTGAACCGAACCAGTTCACCAAATCGGACTGAATCGTTCTAAACGGTTCGCGTCTCGAGTCAGCGCTGATCCATAATTTACTAAAGTTACTAACTTTCTGACATGAGTGACAGCCCCTCCGACTAGAAATAAATTAATAACCTGAAGTATATGCTAGTAACTACAACAGTTCAGACATGCTGAGAGAACTGATGAGAAGTGAACACAGGTCCATCCGTCTCTCTGGCAGACTCGTGCCTGCAGTGCTCGTGCCTCGTTAAACCACGCCCCCTCCGCTCATTTAAAATGCAAAGATGTCAGCCAATCACAACAGTGGGCGTTTTTACTGAAGTCTCACAGCAGACACGCCTCTTGAAGCAGGGCATTCAGCCACAGGGCAAACAGCAGTATAGAAAAAATGCCTTTTATTTCTAAATTATGACATTTTATGATGTAAAAATCATACTAATAATATAAGTACACCTCAGAAAACACTATAAAATAATAGAAAAATGCCATGCCATGGGACCTTTAAGCATGAATCAGAGGTTTATAAAGAAAAATACAGATATATACACAGTGTGCATGAATGAATTCATAAATTATTCTATTAAATATTCTAATTATATAATTAAATATAACAATTTATGCTATTAAATATTTAAATTCTCTTAACAGACGATCTGCAAACGCCTCTAGATGAGTATGTTGATCTAATTAATAAAGAAAAACCTGGCTTAATCAAGAAAGTGAAACACAAAAGGCAGATGGGCCTTGCCAAGGCAAGAGTCTCAGGCTGGGAAGCGGCCAAAGGCCAGGTGGTGGCCATTCTGGATGCCCATATTGAGGTTCACAAGCAATGGTAAAGAGTGATACTACCACAGTCTGAGTATAATAACATGAGAGATGTATTATCTTTGCTAAAGAAACATTTGACTGCCTTATTGTTCTAGGGCAGAGCCACTGCTTGCAAGAATCAAAGCAGACAGGACAATAGTGCTTTCGCCAGTGTTTGACAAAGTGCGTTTTGACACCCTGGAGGTTGTTAAGTATATGCCCTCTGCTCATGCGTTTGACTGGAACCTTTGGTGCATGTACGAGTCTTTCCGGCCAGAATGGTACAAAATGAAGGACCCATCAGAACCAGGGAAGTAAGTGGTTTCACTTTTTCAGCATTTTAAACACTTTAGTTGTGTCCCAAATGATGCACTACACATTATGCACTTATAATATGCCCTATGTACTCAACTGTGTATGAATTTGAATAAGTTTATTTTGTGATTTAACATCAGAGTTTGACAGACTCTCCCCTCCACTATGTATGGAAAACAGCGACAGTTGACCGCACGAAGCGTCCAATATTCCAATTTTCCCGTTAATTGAGTGCATCATCCGTTTAATTGAAGTGCAATTGGTGCAGTTTTTTGGTGGAATTTTCAGTAACCACAGAGCACACGTACATGCAAGATGTCTTTTAAACAGCGTTTCATGTACAAACATCTGATCAACGTCGTTTTTACATAAATTCTAAATCATAAACCTCTTAAATAGTGGTGTCAACAATAATCGATTCAGCGATGCATCGCAATGCGGGGCATGCACGATTCAGCATCGATGCGGCAAAGTGCCATAATCGATTATGTCACCGTTTATTTTCTGGACTTGAGTTGGACAATAAAGTTGTGAAGTTTCAATTAGGCCTACTTCCAGGGTCATAACAACAACAATCAAGATGGCTGCCTGAGGCGGAGGGAGATGGCCGCGATAGACGGGTAATTAAAAACGTACCCAAAGCTTGGAAAGCGGACATCTGGGCACATTTCGGATTCTGACGCCGGCTTCACGCGGAGCGGTGGGTATGGAGAGCCGGAGCCCGCGCCCCCATTGTGGATTCACACTGGCAGCGTTTGTCTCGCGCAGATATTGCAAATACAGACAAATATTGTACATTATGTCACATTTTCCGGTCTTCTCCTCCGAGCCCCGTCTGTCTCGTGCTTTGATTTATGATGGGCAGCAAATGCGACCGCGTTCCCCTCTGTCCCAAACTAACACACATGCATATAACTTGTTGTATATAAGTAGTTCACATGATAAATGTAAGTTAACATTAAAGTGAATATATGCTTCTAGTTTTAATCATTTAAACAGGCTTTTGAAGTTTGGGCAAAAACTTCTGGCAGTGTTGTGTTTTAATTTTTTTTAACAGCTCTGGATGTCATATGGTGATTGTGAAACACACTGGGCACTTCACTACATGATTTCATGGTGAAATTTGTTATTTTCCATGTTAATCTGGTCAGTTTTGATCAAGAACAATCCACTGTGGCTTTAAATCAGCGTGAGCAGCGCGGCAAAAATAGACTCGATCGCGGCACTGCTGCTTCTGCTCCTGCGATGCGCTGCCGTGCCGCCTCTGCGTGCGATGTGAATGCTCTAATCTGTTAACATGGGCGCCGAGAAAAATATGCGCTGCTTACGCCCTGCCACACTAAAATCAAGCACGAGAATTGACGAGTCCCTAGTGTCAACGTTAAGTGCACTGAATATTTTTATTGCTGGGTGCCTGGGTGGTGGTTGTTGTTACAATAGTGTGACTGTAATTACGGATTAATATTTGCACAGGAGTTCATGAAGTGCCCTGTCTTAAAGCTTTTTACTGTGTGTAAAAAAAAACACTTATGTTCACTGCTGGAAAAAGTTGGCTTAGTTGGTTATTATTGCTCTATATAATTTCAAATGGTTCTAAAGCAGAGAGAAGAGAAACATTTCTCATTCAAAGCACTGAAAGCAGTGATTTATGTTTTCTTTTTCAGGTTTGAAAATGCCATATCCAATACCCTGTACCATTCTATTTTATTTTATTTAATGACATTTATGTCAAAGATACAGGAGAGTGATAATACACACATAGCAGCCAATACAATCTGTTGTTCAATATCTGACTGCTTGTATTGCCTCATGACTGATTAAAAATTTGCCTTGTTGTGTGCAGTAGAATTTTGATGCATCGCAATGCATCGTAGAATCGAATTGAATCGAATCGTTACCTGGTGAATCGTAATCGAATCGAATTGTGAGGGCAGTCCCAATGCACACCCCTACTCTTAAAGACATTTTATAAATGTAGATAAAACCTATAAAACCCTATAAAAAAAATACATCTTCCAGATAAAAAAACACACACCAAATAGACGTCTCTGCAATGTACATGTGTTCCTCGCTCTATACTTCAAAATAGAATAGTAAGCCTTACATAAGTACACAAATTGGGATGCACCCAAGATGCTAAGTGTGTTACAGGATGTAAAAGGAGGTTAATAAAAGAGCTCGGGTTAACGCATGACACGCACTGCACGTTGTCTCTGAATTGTATCTATTATTATACATAGCCTATATCACGATAGAGTAAAAGACAAATAGTACTCTCTTTAATTTCTATTTTTCATTAATTTTCTATTTTTGCCCCTGCCATTTGACAGATACATTTTTAAAAGAAAAAAAATCGGTTCCCTTTCAAGGGAACTCTCGTTGCGTTGAGATTGATTGTGTGATTGCGTCGTGAAGCACTTTTGAAATCAGTCCAGTGGCACGTGAAGTCTTGGAAGGATAAAGCGCACCCAGACCAAACATAGTCAGCTTCTGTCTTCAGCAAGCGTTGTGTGTGAAACTAGCTCTGTATATTTATTGTTGTTTGTCCACAAGCATAATATATATCTAGACAGGAGTATAATGCCAAGCAAACAGCATTTTGGATTGTGTGTTCCTCCCTGCCCTCGCTTCATTACAAGTGGGGAATGGGGATACACGCGATGTGTTGTTTGTTTGGGAGTGGAGCATGCAAGATCAGCTCTAATAAAAGGGGGCTGACAGTGTTCCTTCATAAACTTCCAACATGTAACATATGCACTAGCTCGAGTTTTACCTCTGCTCCTGTTGGCTTTCTTCTCAAGGGAAGAAAGTCAATAAAGAATCTTTGGCTGAATCTGAGTTGATGTCTGAATTAATACACAATATTCAGTCTTTCACCTAGACCGTTTCTACTTGTCTGGTTGATATTTGGCTGCATTTAATTTTTGAGAAAAATAAATATCATCTAATATTTGAGGAGTTAAATATCTGTATTAATATACTATTCAGCCTTTGTCCAGACCGTGTTTACTTGCCTGGTTGATCTTTGGCTGCATTTAATTCTGAGGAAATAAATGGTGAAATTCCTGGATGAAAAGGATTAACACCTCATTATATGGTGCCCATCTCCCTCCGGTGCCCTCAGGTGCCGTTATGCCAACCCTTTCACCTCGTGTGCTTTGGGGCGCAGCGGTCTCCGGCGAGTTCTAGTCTCAGTGTCTTACTCGCAGGAGGAGACTTTAACAGAGGTCAGTTCGGTTCTTTCCTGCCCGTCATCCATTTCAGACCACTGGATTGGCTTCTCGAGCTATACTAGAGACCAGTCTTGAGAGGCTGGTTCCTTTAGTAGTCTCAGCCATAGTCGTCTTGGGATAAGACAGATCTGAGGACAGTGATTATCTCGAAAACAGGCTTCGGCGAAGAGGTCCTGACTCCAATGGTGTGCGTCAGGCGCAACGGTCTCCGACAAGCCCATATCTCTGTGTTCGCCCAAAAACGTTGAGGCATTGGGATACTCGCCCCCTCTGAGGAGGGTCTCAGAGCAATCAGTTCGGCTGTTCTCTGCCAGTTTGCTGCTTCAAGGCACTGAATTTACCACTCAAGTAACACCTAGGCCAGTCTTAAGAGACTGGTTCTCTTAGTAGATTTTTTTTTGGCAGAGTGAGAACTTCTGCCAAACATATCTCAACAGAAGCAGAGCGTCTGCTCCCGAGTCCCAGACTCGGGGTCGGCTGGTGCTCTCAACCGCAGCCTTAAAGGAGTAAGACTGATCTGAGGACCGTCATTATTTCCAAGAAGGCTGCGGGGGGAAAAGGTCCTTACGCCCGAGGGGTCAGACCAACGAGGGCAGTCCCTCTGAAGTAAAGAGGTTAACACCTCATTTTATGGTGCCCGCTTCCCTTCGGTGCCTTCAGGGGACTGTTCTGCCAACCCCATCCCCTAGTGTGTTTTGGGGCACAGCGGTCTCTGGCGAGCACATATCTCAGGGTCCACCCGGAAACTTAGTGGTCCTGTGATGAATGCCCCCTACGAGGAGGGTCCAAAAGCAGTCAGTTCGGTTGTTCCCTGCCAGTTCGCTGTTACAGGGCATCAGGCTGATTGCACAACAAAAACCAGAAGCCAAAAAACCTTGAGAGGCTGGTACTACTAGTAGAATTTTGGGCAGTGTGGAAGCTACTGCTAAATGTTTCTCATTGGGTCCTGCAGACCATAGAAAAGGGTTATCACATTCAGTTCGGTCTCGCCCGCCCAGGTTTATGGGGGTCATATCCACCATGATGGGCCCTGAGCAGATTCTGGTAATGGAACAAGAATTGAAACCCTGTTGGAGAAAGGGGCCATAGAACATGTACCCCCCTCCGAAACCGG
Source organism: Gobio gobio (assembly GCF_949357685.1). Classification (NCBI taxonomy): domain Eukaryota; kingdom Metazoa; phylum Chordata; class Actinopteri; order Cypriniformes; family Gobionidae; genus Gobio; species Gobio gobio. The sequence continues at coordinate 17,347,303 of NC_137121.1, read as the reverse complement.
GTTCTACAGTCGGTATTTCATAGTTCAAAAGAAGGATGGGGGGTTGTGTCCCATTTTGGATCTGCGAGTTCTGAACGAGTCAGTCATGCAGCTAAAATTCAAAATGTTAACCTTGAGACAAATTGCGCCACAGATCGGATCCGAGGACTGGTTTGTCACGATAGAGCTCAAGGACGCTGTTATTATTTAGTTATTAATTATTATTTTAAAGATTTATTTGTGCTTATTATTTTTTAAAATTCATGTGTCCTTGTAATCTTTAATAAAAATAACTCCCTCTTGTAGTGACTTCTCTTCTCTGATGCGGGCGGGGCAACCTGTCACTCACATGACATCACAGCAATAACAAACCACAACCATCCAATCGATTCCCAAAGGGCAAAATCAAGTCCCGCCCTAAATTTTTTTCTTGTTTGTGAAGCCGTTTCACTCGGATATACATCACAATAGGGAAAAGACTGTCGCAACTTCCATTTCAGCCGACTTTGATAAATAGGCTACAGTTTGTAGTTTTATGATTTGACTCAAGTAGAAAATTTGAAAATAAAATCTGTTTATTTTTCTGCATTGTCAGAAGTCCCTCGATCATGGGTATCTTTGTCGCTGATCGTCAATTCCTGGGAGAAATTGGAGTTTTGGATGAAGGAATGACAATTTATGGGGGTGAAAATGTTGAACTAGGAATACGTGTAAGTTATTCCTGCACCAAACAATGCATATAATCTGTAAAAAGTACTTGAATTTGATAAAAATCTGATATTTCATTAATAAATCAGGTATGGCTCTGTGGCGGGAGTATTGAAGTGGTGCCATGTTCAAAGATTGCGCACATTGAAAGAGCACATAAGCCTTATTCACTGGATCTCAGCAAACCCATGGTTCGAAATGCTCTGAGAGTCGCTGAAATCTGGATGGATGAATATAAATCAAATGTGAATATTGTCTGGAATCTCCCTCTAAAGGTATCTAAACATTGTTTCAATGTCAGTTCAAGATAAGTTTAATAACATTCTTGCTATAACTTGTATCCTCATATCATTACTGTTTTTCCAGGATCATGGTATTGATATTGGTGATGTGACTGAAAGAAAAAAGTTACGAGAGAAACTCAACTGTAAGCCCTTTAAATGGTATCTGGAAAATGTATATCCTTTGCTAGACAGCTTGGAAGACATAATGGGTTATGGCACAGTAAGTTGCTCAAAGTCTTCTAATATACACAATTTCCCTCCTAATGTTTGTCCATCTAACCCAATTATTCCAAAACTTCTGCTGTTTGTTTCTCATGACAGTTGAAGAATAATCTTAAAGAAAGCTACTGTATTGATCAAGGACCTGTTCCTGGAAGTGTACCTATTCTGTATGGGTGTCATAATTATAAACCTCAGGTACTGTATATGTAAGTGTAAACCTTTGCTGTGAATAGCTATGTCCAAAATACACTCTTCATTTCAACATCTCTTACAGCATTGTTACTACAACCGTAATGGACAGATCTACATTGGAGGACTCAAATCTCACAAGTATAACTCTAACCGTTGTCTAACGGATTCCGGTAGTGGAAGCACACCAGGGTTACATGACTGTAAACACGCCAAGGAGAAAGGACTGAGTATATACTGGGACTTCAGTCAGGTATGGTGCATTGTGTTTGTTTATTTATTTTTATGTACAACCCCAAATCAGAAAAAGTTGGGACAGTATGGAAAACGCAAATAAAAAAAAAGAAGTGATTTCTAAATTTACTTTGACTTGTATTTCATTGCAGACAATATGAACACAAAATATTTCATGTTTTTTCTGGTCAACTTCATGTCATTTGTAAATATGCATCCTTTGCTGTCATTCAGACCTGCAACACATTTAAAAAAAAGTTGGGACAGGAGCAATTTAGGGCTAGTAATGAGGTAAAATGGTTAAATAATGATGTGATTTGAAACAGGTGATGTCAACAGGTGACTGTAATTATGATTTGGTACAAAAGCAGCATCCAAGAAAGGTCTAATCCTTTAGGAGCAAAGATGGGCAGAGGATCGCCAGTTTGCCAACAAATACGTGAGAAAATTATTGAAATGTTTAAAAACAATGCTCCTCAAAGAAAGATAAGAAGAGATTTGGATATTTCACATTCAACAGTGCATAACATAATTAAAAGATTCAAGGAATCTGGAGGAATTTCAGTGCGTAAAGGACAAGGGCGCAAGCCTAAGCTGAACAACCGTGATCTCTGATCCCTCAGGCGGCACTGCATCAAGAATCGTCATTCATCTATAAGCGATATCACCACATGGGCTCAGGACTACTTTGGCAAACCTTTGTCAAGTACCACAATACGTAGTTACATCCACAAATGCCAGTTAAAACTGTACTGTGCCAAAAGGAAGCCCTATGTTAACAGTGTCCAGAAGCGCCGTCGACTTCTCTGGGCTCGGAGGCATCTGGGATGGACCATCACACAGTGGAAACGTGTACTGTGGTCAGATGAATCAGTATTTCAGGTATTTTTTGGGAGGAATGGACGCCGTGTGCTCCGGACCAAAGAAGAAAAGGATCATCCAGACTGTTACCAGCAACAAGTCCAAAAGCCAGGGTCTGTCATGGTATGGGGTTGTGTCAGTGCCCTTGGCAAAGGTAACTTGCACTTCTGTGATTAATGCTGAAAAGTACATAGAGATTTTGGAGCATAATATGCTGCCTTCAAGAAGACATCTTTTCCAGCGACGTCCATGCATATTTCAACAAGACAATGCAAAACCACATTCTGCACACAGGAGGAAGAGGGTACTGGTACTTGACCAGCCTGCCTGCAGTCCCGACCTGTCTCCAATAGAGAATGTGTAGCGCATTTTGAAGCGCAAAATGCGACAACGAAGACCCCGTACTGTTGCCCACCTTAAGACTTGTTTTCAGGAAGAATGGGACAAAATTACACCTGAAACACTTCATCACTTGGTGTCTTCAGTCCCTAAACGCCTTTTAAGTGTTGTGAAAAGGAATGGCAACATTACAAAGTGGTAAATGCTTTACTGTCCCAACTTTTTTTGAAATGTGTTGCAGGTCTGAATGACAGGAAAGGATGCATATTTACAAATGACATGAAGTTGACCAGACAAAACATGAAATATTTTGTGTTCATATTGTCTGCAATGAAATACAAGTCAAAGTAAATTTAGAAATCACTTTTTCTGATTTGGGGTTGTAATATTTCACACCACATTGCAGTTTACATAGAGTTTTTTTTAAATGCTAGTAGAGCTGCACGATTCTGATAAAAAAAAATTGAGAATCACGATTTTATGGTTTAAAATAGAGATCACGATTTTAGACAACTAAAGAAAATAACATGTACTTTACTACAGATTCGGACAAACTTTTAACTGCTGCATTCTATTGAAAACATTTAATTAATCTTAATTAATATAGATTTTTTTAAAATCGGTTTGAATGAATGATTCAATGACTCACTCATAAAGATTTGTGCTGCATCCAAAATTGAATACTTCTCTATATAGTATGTGAAAAACAGTAGGCTACGCCAACAGAGTAGGCCTAGTATGTCCGAAAACATTCTAAAAACAGTAGGCGAAAAGTCCCCAGATGACCTACTACTTCCATCGAGATTCTGAAGTGCACTTTCAATGGACACTTTACTATGAGGCCACGAGAGAGGATTTATGAATGGAGGTGAAGACGTGACAATGACAACATGGCGGACGGATTACATTCACACTACCCACATTCATCCTATATCCTACTTTTTTAATGGTAGTGTTTATGTCTGAGCTATATTATATACTTCTGGGTACAATTTCTTAGTGGCTTAAAATAGCTTGAATGTAATTACACCCTTGCTTCATTTAGTATACTCCGATTCATGAATATGCAAATTAGCCCCTCCCCCACTCACTCGCACCAGGCCAACTTTCTGAGGTAAACGCTGCACAATGACGCTCTTTATAACGTCGGACACATAACGAACATCTAACTTGATTTTCACCTCAGGGGGACTTTAATAGACATGGCCAACTTGTTCTCATTTAGGAATAAGATTGAGTGGGATATCGAGATATTTTACAGATTAATCGTGCTGCTCTAATTTTTTTTTTTCAAAACACTTCACACACCTCTCCTAACCAACTTTCAACTTGACACAGAAGTTCATTTCAAAATGCACTAACTGATCCACAGTTTAGCCCAAACTAATCAGCTAGACTGCTGTTGTTGTGATCACTGTGAAGAGTTTTGAAAAAGTGACCTGAGTATTAAGAAATGTGTCCTATGGTGATTGTAAAAACTGTAATGTGGTTATTCTCTGTTCTGTTTGTATATATAATTGAAGAATTTATATAATCAGTAAAACTTAATTTAATGGTTTTCGTTTTAAATCTAGGGAAATGCAATAAGAAATAGAAACACAAGCCGATGTCTTGAGATCGGCCAAGGACAGGATTCCTACTATTATCTCATTTTGCAAACATGCACAGGACAAAACTGGACAATACAATATGTCGTCAAAGACTTTTAAAAGGAAACATTGTAAAGGGAATAAATTAAGAATAAACAGATAAAACAGTGTGTGTGTGTGTGTGTGTGTGTGTGTGTGTGTGTGTGTGTGTGTGTGTGTGTGTGTGTGTGTGTGTGTGTGTGTGTGTGTGTGTGTGTGTGTGTGTGTGTGTGTGTGTGTGTGTGTGTGTGTGTGTGTGTGTGTGTGTGTGTGTGTGAGTGTGTGTGTGTGTGTGTGTGTGTGTGTGAGTGTGTGTGTGTGTGTGTGTAAACTCTACATTATGGGGACGAAATGCATGTGGTGTTTATTTTCTTGTTTTTATATTTAATTTCATAATAATTTACACTGTAAATTCTAACAAGTTCAGTTTACGTAAAAAAAGTTTGGAAACCGAATGCTTTATTTTTGCACAGCAAAAAAGGGAAAACTGAAGTTAATTTAATAATCAGCTAAAAGTAAAGAAAGCTAACACCTCCCAAGTGAGTTAAGTAATACATATCAAGTTAGTTTAATGCCCATCATACTCCAGATATTTACTAATCTTACTTAAGATTTAATAGTAATATTACTTGAGTAGTTCCATTTAACTAACAGTGTTATATTATGTTCTGCAAACATCTTAAATACTATTATTCTCAAGGTAGTTTTAATCTGTAATTTTCAGCTATGGCGACTTAAAAAACTGTGCAATCTGTTTCCACATTTTCTTGCATATTTTTAGTAGTTCAACTAGCATTGAATGCACTTAACACTCAATTAAGTAAGCTTAATTGCATCAAGTTGTTCTTACTTAAACCATTTAAGTTGTGTTGACATAATTCTATCTGTGATCTGAGGAAGTGTTCTCCCAGAATGCATTGCAGCACAAATAAATACATTGCTTCGTTTTACTATTTTTGGCTTTGTTTTACCATTTTATTTGATGTCTTTTGTCAGTATAACCCCAATAACGACTGCAAATAAATTTGTAATGGTCTTATAGTTATAAATTATATATCTGTGTGTGTGTGTGTGTGTGTGTGTGTGTGTGTGTGTGTGTGTGTGTGTGTGTGTGTGTGTGTGTGTGTGTGTGTGTGTGTGTGTGTGTGTGTGTGTGTGTGTGTGTGTGTGTGTGTGTGTGTGTGTGTGTATGTGTGTGTGTGTGTGTGTGTGTGTGTGTGTATGTAAGCCTATTTATATAGGCCTGTATACCATATATATATATATATATATATATATATATATATATATATATATATATATATATACATTTATACTTCCCCTCCTTTGAAATCAGATAACTGTGATTTCTTGTTGCATCGCTGCATTAATATGATCTCAGCCTGTTTCCCTGTCTTGTGAGGACTTTTGTTATGTCCTGTCTTGTGTCATGTTTTGTAGTTCTTTGTAGTTTTTCATGTTGATTAGTTTCCCCAGGTGTTTCCAATTTAGCCACTCCCTCTTGTTATCTTGTTAACCTTGTTTCCATTTGTGTATCTACCCCAGTGCTTCGTTGTTGTTTGTCGGTCGTTGCTCATGTATGTTACTGTTGTTGTGCTCCTGCCTGTTTGCCTTCTTGGAGTTGCGTCTTTAATAAATGTTCAAGCTGCATTTGGATTCTCATCTCTCCTCAAACATTACAAATAGGAAGAGAATTGCAATATATGTAATTATGTAAATAATGTAAATTAAGTTCCAAGGGCCCAACCAAAGGGAACACTAATCACCATAATGGTGAGAAATTTTAGGAAATCAACATAAATTTATGAAGTCAACTTATTTGACGTTCTCCCAAAATATTTAGTTGTATTGTCAATAACATTCAAGATGACTGGAAAATGAGTGAATGCAACTAATGACTGCAGAAGTGGAGGAAATTAGTGAAAAGTCTATTAAGAATTTCCCCGCCTCAAAAACCTTTTGCCCGCCCGCCTGCCATTATTTTTTTTTATTTATTTTTTTGCTTTGGCAAAATGGTACTCAAACCAGTCAAGAAATGTTTACTTGGGTTTTCTGAGTAACAAATGCATTAGCATGCAAATAGTTCAGATTACTCTTTTTTTAAAGTAAGTTCAACAAATTATTGGACATTAAGTAAAGTTAACTAAAAAGTCTTAGTAAGAACAACTGTTGGATTTTACAGTGTATAATTATTAGTAAATTATATATTTGTCATTTGATTTATTATTTATTCATATTATTATTTGATTTACATCATTTATTAATTTAATCATTTTATTATTATTATTCATTTATGATTTACATCATTTATTCATTTTATTGTTTAATCATATTATCATTATTATCATTCATTTGTAAAATAATAATAATAATAATAATTATATTTGATATGACATTTATTTTCTATTGAAACTCCATTTCAAAGTTTTTATCATCACAGGACAATGTTGTGAAGCAGAAATTTTCCATTGTTCTTAATTGGTATAATAACACTTTTTGGAATTTTACTAATCAGACAAAGTCAGAGCTTTGAGTGATGTAACATATGAAGTCTGAGCATTGAGACATATGCAACTAAGATTATTTAATAAACTCTCCTCTTTTATTATCATCACTTTGTCCACCAAAAAATTGTGCTATATAGCACTAAAAGTGGTTCTTTGGCTCGTAATCATAGGGGAACCACTTTAAGCACCAAATCCAGCTTGATTCTTCAGCGGTTCTTTAAATGACTGAGGTGCTATATAACGATTCATGTCCATGTCATCTTATATTTTCTTCACTTGCTCTTTCCACGAATACTGTACCATCTATTTCTTTCCCCTCATCTCTTTCTACCTCTTCCACTGTTCCTCTCCTACCCCTTTTCCACCAAGGCAGTGCTGGTGCTGGTTCGGAGTCAGAGCCTAGTTTCAAATCGGTTCTTTATCTTTCCACACCCAAAGCACCAGCTCCGAACCAGGAAAAGTGATTCTTAAGTAACACCAAAACATTGCTGGTCTAGAAGTAAGAACCGTTTGCGTCAGGTGCTGAGGACGGGGTTACCGTGACCAACAAGACGAACATAAACTTGAGATCCACCATTTTTTAAATGGCAGCTAATCGAGCTAATAGCTGCTCAATTGTAATTCAATTCAATTCAATTCAAATTTATTTGTATAGCGCTTTTCACAATACACATTGTTTCAAAGCAGCTTTACAGAAAGTGCATTTCATAAATATACATTGAAAAATGTTAGAAAGAGAATGTTAAAGAAAAATGTTAGAATAAGTTAATCAATCATGTATTAATTTAGGCCATAACAACGCTGGCGTTGAGTCGTCTCTTCACAGGCGTCGAGTCGTCTCATCACAGGTGTCGGGGCATCTGAGGTCTCCATGAGAGGCTGGATACAAACTGGAGCTGACGAACTAGTTACCTCGGGGTGTATACAGTAGTAACGAACGGCTCAAATGTCGGACAATTTCTGTTGAGGCGTTACCATAACGCGTTGCTATGGGTCGCGTGCGTTTTGATTGACAGCTGATTTTCCTCCGTTCGGAAGCGGCTCTCGAGCCAAATATGGTCCTTTCAGAGAGTGTGTGGCCTTACGGGAAAAAAAGTAAACCAATATTTTTTTTTCATCCATAATCAGAGCTAATGTGTTAATTTAATTACAAATCTATATATTATATATTTTAAAGTATTACGCAATTCACCAATGCCCGTTTTTCATGTATATACACCAACCAATCGTGATCTGGCAAAGCAAGTTCAAATTCCATTGGGCGATGTGAAACGGTAATTTTCTGTTCTTATTCATAAATCGGTTGAAAATTACAAGGACAGACGAACTAAGGTTTGTGGAACGATTTCCTGCGGTTTGTCTCATTTTATAAATTGCATCACTGACAAAATGGATTTTAACAAACAAATCCCTGCACAAAACCATGCAGCAGCAGCAAAAGTCGCATATTTATGTATATTGATACACCATTTACTATTTCATGAAACTATCAAAGTAAAAAAAAAAAACAAGTGCCACCGGCACCTACAGGCCTATAATCTGAAGAGTAGGCTGGCGAAATGAAAGGACTTTATTATATTACAATTTTTGAATATTATGCAGCATTATGAAAGTCTCTTATGTTCATCAAGCCTGCATTTATTTGTTAAAAAACAGCAATATTGTGAAATATTATTAAAATAATGGTTTTCTATTTTAAAATAATTTAAAATATAATTTATTCCTGTGATCACAGCTGTATTTTCAGCATCATTACTCCACTCTTCAGTGTCACATGATCATTCAGAAATCATTCTAATATGAAGATTTAATGTCAATGATGGAAACTGTGATACTATTTTCAAGAATCTTTGATTAAAAAAAAGTTAAAAAGAACATAATGTAATAAAATGTCACAATATTAGGCTACTGTTTTTTTTCTGTATTTTTGATTAAATAAATGCAGGCTTGATGAGCATAAGGATATATATATATATATACACTGAAGAGTGACACTGAAGAGTGGAGTAATGATGCTGGATATATATATATATATATTTACATATTGCCCCTTTTTTACATTTGAGCCCCTGCCCCTGAAGAACTCTCTGCACGGCCCTGCTTGCAACAGCATGTTCGTACTAAAAATATTTATCTTAAACTCTAAAATGAAAACTAGCATGTATAAACTGTAACAATTTAAAAATCATTTAAAAAGGAATTTATACCATAGACTGTAAAACATGCTTTATTGTGTGATGATATTATGCTGGACCTGCGCAGTTTAGAAAATGATGATTGAGCTGCGGGCGCCATCTCCTGGTGAGACGCGGGAATTAATTCAGCGCGCGACTCTCACAGTGCATTATTGGTATTCTCTAACCGTTGAGCGGGTTTTAAAACTTTATGATTCCAAGGACCCCCAACGATGAACCACCCCCTTCCTAAAATCCATCTATTTATTTATGTATGAAAAACATATAAACTGTTAGATAAATAATAAGTGTGACATTATAAATACAACATATTGTTTCCAAACTTAAATTGGCTATATAATGGAAGTATAAACCTGAAAAACATTTTGAATTAAAAATGATTTGTATAAGCAACTTTCACAATAAATATATGTAAGCAGCTACATAGCCTACTGCGTAAAGAATATCGCCTTACAACCCCAGTGAGCAAGATAAAGGGGAATATAGGGAGAAAAAAAACACTAGAAAGATACAAAACAAAAATACAATTGTGGAAAGTATGTATACGACAAGAAAGGAGAGAAACAGAGAAATTAAACAGTTTGAATGTTTGGCAGACTTTATCCATTTTTGCTTTGTCTTTTTATTCTCTGGGGACCCCTTAGAACCTTCTGGAGGACCCCAGTTTGAAAACCCAATGTATGCTACACTCGTTATTACGGTACATTGTGGCCCACAATTTGTGGGATTAAATGAGTGCACTTAGTAATGTCCATTATGGTTTTGGACACTACTACAGATGTCTGTCCCCTCAAATAGTGCCCTATTTAAGGGTATAGGGGCGATTTCAGACACAGTTCCAATTAGACCAATGATGTACCTGACACACAAAAATTAGGACCAATCTTGAAGAAAAAAAAATAGGGTAAACTATTAAGACTAGTAACCGACAAACTGCATCTTGAGAAATAACAGAGAGAGGGCGCAATTTTGTGTACACTCTAAAAAAAAGGTTCTATATGGCACCAAAAATGGTTCTTGGCTTTTAATCATAGGGAAACCTTTTTTTAGTGCTATATAGAACCAATTTTGGTGCTTCAGTGGTTCTTCAGAGGAGTATGCAACGTGTTTGTGTTTGTTTGTGGGTTTCCCTCGTTTCGTGACATCCAGTCGGTCGATTGAAACATTTCATTGTATTGCTCTCGCTAAAAAGCAAAAACTGTGAGGAAAAATAAGGCCTATATAGGCTATTACAAGTCGAGCTGCAATACCAGCCGCCTTAACAGCATATGGTGAGTTCTGTGAGGACCAAAACCTGTAATCATTGATCAATAAAAAGTTTAAAAGATTTAACCTCAGCATTAAAAATAGAAACAATATGGAGACAGCTGGTGTCGATGTGTGTGTGGCCCAGACACACATAGTAGCAGCCATATACAAGGCAAGGACCACCTCTTCAATCCCACAAGGGCAGACGGGAAGGGCGTAGGCTCTGGAATTGCACTCACAGGAACGGACTCGGGAACTTCTCTCACATGACCTTCTCTCAAACGAACAAACTTGGGAAGTTCTCTCACATGAATTTCTCTCACAGGAACGGACTCAGGAACTTCTCTCACAGGAACGGACTCCGGAACTTCTCTCACAGGAACGGACTCAGGAACTTCTCTCACAGGAACGGACTCAGGAACTTCTCTCACAGGAACGGACTCGGGAACTTCTCTCACAGGAACGGACTCGGGAACTTCTCTCACAGGAACGGACTCAGGAACTTCTCTCACAGGAACGGACTCAGGAACTTCTCTCACAGGAACGGACTCAGGAACTTCTCTCACAGGAACGGACTCGGGAACTTCTCTCACAGGAACGGACTCGGGAACTTCTCTCACAGGAACGGACTCAGGAACTTCTCTCACAGGAACGGACTCAGGAACTTCTCTCACAGGAACGGACTCGGGAACTTCTCTCACAGGAACGGACTCAGGAACTTCTCTCACAGGAACGGACTCGGGAACTTCTCTCACAGGAACGGACTCGGGAACTTCTCTCACAGGAACGGACTCAGGAACTTCTCTCACAGGAACGGACTCGGGAACTTCTCTCACAGGAACGGACTCAGGAACTTCTCTCACAGGAACGGACTCAGGAACTTCTCTCACAGGAACGGACTCAGGAACTTCTCTCACAGGAACGGACTCGGGAACTTCTCTCACAGGAACGGACTCGGGAACTTCTCTCACAGGAACGGACTCAGGAACTTCTCTCACAGGAACGGACTCGGGAACTTCTCTCACAGGAACGGACTCAGGAACTTCTCTCACAGGAACGGACTCAGGAACTTCTCTCACAGGAACGGACTCAGGAACTTCTCTCACAGGAACGGACTCGGGAACTTCTCTCACAGGAACGGACTCGGGAACTTCTCTCACAGGAACGGACTCAGGAACTTCTCTCACAGGAACGGACTCGGGAACTTCTCTCACAGGAACGGACTCAAGAACTTCTCTCACAGGAACGGACTCGGGAACTTCTCTCACAGGAACGGACTCAGGAACTTCTCTCACAGGAACGGACTCAAGAACTTCTCTCACAGGAACGGACTCAGGAACTTCTCTCACAGGAACGGACTCAAGAACTTCTCTCACAGGAACGGACTCAGGAACTTCTCTCACAGGAACGGACTCGGGAACTTCTCTCACAGGAATGGACTCGGGAACTTCTCTCACATGAACGGACTCGGGAACTTCTCTCACATGAATTTCTCTCACAGGAATGAACTCGGGAACTTTAATTTAAACATTAATTTGGACAACTTTTTATGCTTCTGATAAAATCAGCAATTACTTTAACCTCTTAACTGTCACCCCCCTTTTTGAGAATACACATGAAAATGCACTATCCAAACTTAAAGGGCTGTAATTCAAGAATGCTTTGGAATATAGACCAAAGTTTGGTCTCGTTTTAAAGACGACGTTCTGCAGATTATTGCTGAAGTGAAAGCAATTCAAAATATGAAAGTATGAAATAGTTATGGAAGTTTAAATATACTGTAAATGAAAAATACTGTACTAAATATTTTTTATTTCATATAAAATATATATTTTACAAAAAGGCATTTAATCTAAAATTACTATAAAATCAAAGCCATATGTCTAACCAATTTGTGTTCCAAATTTGAAGTTGATATCACAAAAATTGAAGTCCCCATGAGATTTTGTTTAGACATTTCACACATTTCACAGCCAAAAGGACATTTTGAAAATGAGGATTACTCCAAGAGTTAGTTTGTTGTTAGTTATTGGTGTCATAGTTTACACTTATGTACATGTCACTGATTCAAGAGAAGAGTAATTACAAAAGGTTACAAAGGCCAGAAGTTCTGGAGGTTCTTAGAGGATTGAAGAGAATAGAAGATGAAGTTCATAAAATATGTGAGTTTGTTCTCATATTATATACATTTTAAGAACATTATCAGTATCATTCTCAGTTGTTATACTTTCTTCCTCAGCTAAATTCATAGAGGTCAAAAATCAAAATGTCAAAAGGGCTGTTGTGAAGCAGAAAATTGAGGTTAAGAAGTTCCAGATTGTATCCACAATCGCCTCTATTCATTTCATGAGGAGCTGAACTCACAGAAGAAGAACAGATGGAAGCGGAGAGACAGTTTCATGATTTCGAATACAATGTGTTCCTCACTAACAGATTACCATTGAACAGAACAATCCCTGATACTCGAGACCACAGGTAACAGCTTTATAACAGTTTTCTAGTTACGTTTAATTGAAAATGTAATTTATTCATGTAATGGCAAAGCTGGATTGTCTTCAGTGTCACGTGATCCTTCAGAAATCATTCTAATATTCTGATCTGCTGCTAATGAAACCGTTTGAGATTCTTTGATGGAAAGAAAGCATTTTTTCATTATTATTATTTATTAGCATTTATACCAACTGTCTTTCTAGGGCAAAGCCACTGCGTTCAAGAATCAAAGCAGACAGGACAGTAGTGCATTCACCAGTGTTTGACAAAGTGAAAGAGCATAAATTAGCATAAATTAGAATTTTATTTTTATTAGCATTTATTTTAAATATGTTTTTGAAACAAAAATGTATTTTCTGTCACTTTTGGACTCACAAATGTGTGTGTGTGCTTGTTTATATGATTTATGAGGAAATTTGTATAATGACATGGGTATTAATTACACTGGTATTACAGCATTAAAACAAGTGGTTTATGAGGACATTTCCAGATTCCCCATAGTTAAAATGGCTTAAATATTTGTGTTAGGTGCACCAACACGTGTGTCTGGTCCTGGTAAACCTTATATAGCGATACTTTGAAAGGCAGTGAAATATTATGATAACTGACTATTGGGGACACTTTACTGGTCTTCACTAGTAAAACAGCTATTAAATGGGCCAAAACATTTTGTGATTTGCACATCATTTCTGTGATGGGTAGGTTTAGGGGTTGGTTTAGGTGAAAATATCATTAACCTGATAGAAGTCTATGCAGTGGTCCTTGTAACGATAGTCCACTGAAGGAGAGCTTTAAGAACTCATGCACAGTTTATTTAAGGATCAACAAAGTGACAAAACAGGCTTGACTTAATATCAATGTGACACAAAAAGACTTGGCATGAACGTGAACACACTCACCAACAGTAGGTTACAACATCAAAGCTAATGGTAACATTAGGGTTATACACAGATCAAGAATAAAATTATGACCACTGACAGGTGAAGTGAATAACACTGATTATCTCTTCATCACGGCACCTGTTAGTGGGAGGGATATATTAGGCATTTTTACCTCAAAGTTGATGTGTTAGAAGCAGGAAAAATGAGCATGCGTGAATTTGAGCGAGTTTGACAAGGGCCAAATTGTGATGACTAGACGACTGGGACAGAGCATCTCCAAAACTGCAGCTCTTGTGGAGAGTTCCTGGTCTGCAGTGGTCAGCATCTATCAAAAGTGGTTCAAGGATGAAACAGTGGTGAACCGCCGCGGACACACACACACACACACACACACACACACACACACACACACACACACACACACACACAGACGTTTGTTTTTGTGAAATGTGAGGACATTCCATAGGCGTAATGGTTAACCGTACAAACCGTATTTTCTATCCCCTTACACTGCACCTGCCCCTAAACCTACCCATCACAGGAGACTGTGCAGTTTACTTTCTGTGAAAAAAACCTTGTTCTGTGTGATTTATAAGCATTTTGAAAAGTGAGGACATGGGTAACGTCCTCATAATTCACCCTCTTTTTGTAATACCTATGTCATACCCATGTCATTATACACATTTGTGTCCTGATATTTCACAAAAACATGCCCACACAGTCACACACTCACACACACACACACACACACACACACACACACACACACACACACACACACACACACACACACACACACACACACACACACACACACACTCACTCACACACTCACACACTCACACACTCACACACTCACACACTCACACACTCACACACTCGCGCGGACACACACATAACGTTACAACAAGTCTCTCGTGTGACTGGATAGACACGTAGGCCTACACATAATCAATATACAATTGTACACATATCAAACGATCTGTAACAATGCAATACTATCACGTATAAAAAAAAACATGTTTTACTCACATAAGTGTGCTGCACCATTCCTGTCGGGTCCAATATAGATGGAACAGCATTGTGTTTCAATCTCAATATGTCTGCAAATCCATTGTCAACCTGTGCCTTGTTTTCAAACGATTCCGCGGTGAAATGAAGCGAACACATGTACACCGTCTTCCCCACGTGAGCTGGAACTTCTTTAAAAATAAAGTTAAACCACATATTCCTAATATTAGGATCCGGAGGAAGCTTATGCAACGACTGTGTTCTTCCACAACCAGGAATAGCAATATCGTGATATCCTCGGCATGTTTATTGTTGCTGGCTAGCGCAATCCGACCAGCTACATGAGGCGGTGGGCGGGGCTACTGAATTACACATGCTTATTACTCTATAGAGGCGTTGTTTCGTCGCGCGATGACGTAAGGATGAAGCACAAGATCGTTTTCTGGGCCTGGTGTCTATAAAAGCTTTTCTTTGACTAACAAGAAAGTTTTCAGCTCTGAAACTTACAGGATATTCTTATCCTCTTATATATCAAAAGCTCAAGGGAAAGTTGATTTCTCAATTCATCACCCCTTTAAACAGAGGTGCACAGATTGAAAATAATGAAATAGTAATAAGTTCAATAAATTGAAGTCTTAAGGAATTCCTTTTCAAAGGAAAGATCTATGATAATTTTAAAATAAACTATGAGGTTAAAAATTAACGACATAACTATAAAAATGTGAATGGCAGTAACTATATAATTAGAGACATAGAGGGTTTAAATTATAAAAATGTATAAATTTTTTTCTGTTCCTCTGACTCGTGAAAAGTTCTGAAAAAGTTTATTTGACTGGATGTTGGTAAAAACACTGCTCGTGAGACAATAATTGGTGTTAAAAGTTAAAAACCCTAGAAGCTGATGTTTTGGTTTCAAAAGATAAGCTAATGCTGAGCTGTAATAAAACAATTCACTTATCTGAATCTGGCCCACCGTGTCATTTCTGGTGCTGTGGCTAAAGTTGGAAGAGTAACTCAGACTCAATTTGGATTTTTGAAGTTTAAATTTATTGAATGGGCAAAAGACAAATATAAAATTATGATCATTTGAAAACGTAATTCCTGGATAGAGTTAAAAGGATAATGTCTGATGTTTATTGGAAAACAAATGTAATCTCTAGCCAAGTCTTATGCTGTGCTAGAGTGACAAGTTAAAAGTTTATGAAAATGCAGTACCAGTCCTGAATGCCTAGGAGTCTCTCTCTCTTTCGAAACCAGCTTAAGTTGAGCCTGTGCCACAGATGATAGAAGATATTGATGAGTAAAAGCACAGGGCATCACTTGAAAATAATAAGACGTGTTTTAGGTAAAACATAGTGTTTAAAAAGGTATAAGATGTTTTTACACACAGACCTTGAATGAGAATGAATTTAACATTAAAGTCTTAGAAGACTGTTGAAAAGGTTATCAGAGAGAGAGAGAGAGAGAGAGAGAGAGAGAGAGAGAGAGAGAGAGAGAGAGAGAGAGAGAGAGAGAGAGAGAGAGAGAGAGAGAGAGAGAGAGAGAGAGAGAGAGAGAGAGCGAGAGCGAGAGAGAGAGAGAGAGAGAGAGAGAGAGAGAGAGAGAGAGAGAGAGAGAGAGAGAGAGAGAGAGAGAGAGAGAGAGAGAGAGAGAGAGAGAGAGAGAGACTGCTTGTGGAAGCAGGGATGGTACAATTTGTTATCGCCCTGCTAAAGCTGAAACAAAACAAAGAAATGATATCAGAACCAAAACAATCCAGCTGACTTTTGTAGAGACAAATTAATAATGAGCAGACGTAAAAGCTGAGTTTAAATAATAATTTGAGTAACACTAAAAGCAAAATTTGCGAAAGAGCAATTCATGTTTAATGTGTGTGTGGGTGTGACTGCTCTTTATATGTTTTGTATATGTTTGTTCCTAGAACTGTTCTGTCCTGATTGGGTGTCATTAACCTCTGGAATGAGTGTTTGACCATTACAGATGGGTTAAGGTAAACGACAACCTTTAGAGAAACGGATAATTTTGAAGGAATCTGGTGAAAAGATGATCCAGAACACGGGACGAGCTTTAAATGGATTGTTATCCAGCTCTGTCTGTTATGACGACTTTTGTAATTTATTATGTTGATTTGAATTACTCTCTGGATTAGTTCAAGTGGAATTGTAAAGTTAAAGATTGCCATCCATCATGGGTTAAAAACCCTTGTCTAAATTCAACTGAGGGCCTAAATTTAAATAATGTCAATTGATTAAAAATGGTAGACGTAAATGTTACATATTTGACGGCAGAGACAAAGTGACAAATTGGTCACTATCTAAATTATCCAGAGACTCCCTCAAATTTCTGAAAGGCCGGAGGGCGACCAAAGAGATAACTTATAAAAGGAAAAGTTTTATTTTTACTTTATTTATTTTTATCCATTGATATCTCTTCAGACATCAGCCTTAAGCTGGTTTCGAAAGAGAGAGAGACTCCTAGGCATTCAGGACTGGTACTGCATTTTCATAAACTTTTAAATTGTCACTCTAGCACAGCATAAGACTTGGCTAGAGATTACATTTGTTTTCCAATAAACATCAGACATTATCCTTTTAACTCTATCCAGGAATTACGTTTTCAAATGATCATAATTTTATATTTGTCTTTTGCCCATACAATAAATTTAAACTTCAAACATCCAAACGCCCTGTTGTGAGTGGGAGGTGCGAGGGCCTCAACGTGGGGACTGGAATATTTAGAATCCAGCTTGTCCACAATGAGGTGAAGAGACAAATGTGACCCGCCAGGGGAGCACTCCACCTTCCGTAGTGACCTCACTGGTAGATCGGACGTGCGGTATGGGACCGCCCATTGGTCTAAAACGGGGGACTGAAGGGGTAGGTCAGATACCTGTGTCTCTTCTTTTATACACCTATCCTTCTCAATGTTAATACATTCAGTCCTTAAAGGGGTGGTAAAACACATTCTTTTGAAGGCTTGACTGTGTTTGTGGGGTGCACTGTAACATGTGTTCATGCTTCGTTTAAAAAAAAATTGCCTTATTTTTCATATATTTGACCTTTATTATACACTGCTCTGTCCCTCCTTGTAAAACGGTCTGATGCTTTCCGGGTTGTATGAAGCCAGTCCCTCAAAAATACGCAGTGGGCTCTGATTGGTTAGCTGGCCTAGTGTGTTCTGATTCGCTAACCGCAGTGCACGGTTGTCGGAAACGTCACGCCCCTTACCTGGAGGCTGTGCTTTGGTCGGCGTCAATAAAACCATATGAGCCCGAATCAGACCCAGAACATTTGAGTGAAGATGATCGAGCAGAACCTGTTCAGTCCTCAAGAGTAAAGACTGCGGGTCTATAGTGATCGCTACTGAATGGCACTTTAACTTTTGTATTTTTAGAACGATTATAGCCAAATATCTGTCGCAAGAACTAACCCAAAACGAACACTAAGCACTGGCTTTAACTAGTAAGTTAGCCAAATCACACACAGAACCATGTTTAGCATGCCTGGAGATAAACAATACATAAAAGCTCTAATCAAAGAATCATTTACACTAATGTCAGGTTCGCTGTTGAGATTTTAACGTTAGTGTTTGTAATGTTAGGTGTTCGTCGGATAACGTTAAGTATGAATGAGCATTTAACAGACTGGTTTGCAGAACAGCGCTGTCATCTGTTTACTTCCTTGCTACAACCTATTACAGGAAAACACATCGATGAAATATAAATCAGACTTACAGGTTGTGGCCCGTAAACAGCTTCTGTTTGTAAATCCAGCTTTCAGGACAAGCCGTTGTGCATATCCTGTATTGAACTCGCAAAGTTTGTGGAAGTTTGTGTTGTCCTCCGTGAAATGTGCAGCGCGCGCGTCGTGCATCCACGCACCGGCAGTGTTTTTTTCACGCAGCTGACGTTGTGCAAATCCGGCATTGAAATCGCGAAGACGGTGGATGTTTTCCTCTGTTAGATGTGCTGCAGGGAGCCCTGCGCGCGCCTGATTCCCCGCTGACTCAAACACACGTGCAACATGCTGTATGTTAAACGCTCTGCAACGCACCCCCGTCCCAAGGAAGGCTGAACAGAGCAAGTACCCCAGACCTGCAATCCGGATGGAAATAACAGCGTTTCCTCGGCATCACGGCAACAACACTCCAGCCTAACTATACCACAACAGCGCCGCTAGATTCAACTTTATTGTCATTACACAAGTACAAGTGCAAGGCAACGAAATGCAGTTTAGGTCTAACCAGAAGTGCAATAGCAGCAAGTGCAGGATATACAACGTTTGCATAAGTTCAGGACATGGATATGTACTGAATATATATAAATATATCTATAAATAGAGAAATGGTTATTACTATAAACAGAATTTACAGGTGAATATGTACAGTGAATAAATATACCGATGGCTATTACTATAAACAGAATGTATAGGTGGATATGTACTATGAATATAATAATATACAGATGGCTATTACTATAAACAGAATTTTACAGATAGAGGTATACAATGATATGTTAGGCTAAAATGAGGAATATGGTAGTGGATTAAGGTAGTGCAATAAACTATGGACAGAAGCTATCCGAAAAAAGTGTAAAAGTGCAGTGGAAAGTGGTTGCATATTACAGTGAGAAGTACGGTGCAAAATGCAAATGTAAACAGTTGGTACTGTAAATAACAGTCGGCAGTGCAAATGAGCATAATACAGTTAAGGCATGGTAGTGCAAAATACATAAGTAAACAGTTGTTACTGTAATAAACAGTCGGTAGTGCAAATAACAAAGTGAAGGCAGATGTGAGGTAGGAGAGTTGGCAGTATATGAGGGAAGTGGATCAGCGGGGGTTCGAGTTCAGTAAAGAGACAGCTCTGGGGAAAAAACTGTTCTTTAGTCTGCTGGTCCTGGTCCGGTGGATCCTGAAACGCCTTCCGGAGGGCAGGAGAGAAAACAGTCTGTGGGCTGGGCGAGAGGAGTCCTTGAGGATGCTGCGAGCTCGATGCAGACAGCGTTTCCTCTGGATGTGCTCAATGGCAGGTAGTGGAGTCCCTGTGATGCGCTGGGCAGTTTTCACCACCCGCTGCAGAGCCTTGCGCTCCGCAACAGAGCAGCTCCCATACCATACTGCCACACAGTTGGTCAGGATGCTTTCTATTGCGCAGCGATAGAAGTTCACCAGGATAGCCGAGGAGAGCTGATTCTTCCTCAGTGTCCTCAGGAAGAAGAGGCACTGGTGAGCCTTCTTGACCAGGCTGGAGGTGTTGGTCGTCCACGACATGTCCGCCGAGATGTGGATCCCCAGGAACTTGAAACTGGAGACACGTTCAACAGCCATTCCATTGATGTGGATGGTGTCGTGTGTGCCTCTTGACTCCTTCCTGAAGTCCACGGTGAGCTCCTTCGTTTTGGTGGTGTTGAGGAGCAGGTTATTTTCAGTGCACCATGTGGCCAGGTGCTGGATCTCCTCCCTATAGGCAGTCTCATCGTTGTTGCTGATGAGACCAATCACCGTAGTGTCGTCCGCAAACTTGACAATGGAATTAGATCCATACACAGGCTTGCAGTCGGAGGTGAAGAGGGAGTAGAGAAACGGGCTTAGCACACAGCCCTGTGGTACACCAGTGTTGAGTGTGATGGATGTGGAGCAGGTGAGTCCTGAACGAACATTCTGGGGTCTGTCAGTTAGGATGTCCAAAATCCAGTTACACATTGAAGTGTTGATGCCCAGGTCTCCAAGTTTGGCTATTAACTTGGTGGGGATGACAGTGTTGAATGCTGAGCTGAAGTCAACAAAAAGCATATGTGCATAAGTGTTTTTATTGTCCAGGGGAGTGAGCACAGAGTGCAGTGCCATGGAAACGGCATCCTCTGTACTCCTATTGCTGCGGTAGGCAAACTGGTGTGAGTCCAATGTGGATGGTAGAGAGTCTTTTAGGTGTTCCAGGACCAGCCGCTCAAAGTACTTCATAACGATGGGTGTGAGTGCTACAGGGCGGTAGTCATTAGGGCACCTCGGGCTAGAGTGTTTTGGCACTGGCACTATGGAAGTGCGTTTAAAGCATGAAGGTACAGCTGCTTGGGCAAGAGACAGGTTGAAAATGTCTGTAAAAACCCCAGCGAGCTGCTCCGCACATGCCCTGAGAACACGACCAGGGATGTTGTCTGGTCCAGCAGCCTTGTGCGCGCTGATCCGGCTCAGTGCCTTGCAGACATCTGTGGAGGAGAGTGTGATTGGTGGGCCAGCTGAGGGTTTGAGCTTGGTGGCAGTTTCTCTGTTGTCTCTTTCAAAGCGAGCATGAAAGTAATTTAGCTCGTTCAGGAAGTTGACATCAGTGGCTGCGGGGTTGGAGTGGGTGGGTTTGTAGTCACTGATGGCCTGAATGCCCTGCCACATGCGTCGAGGGTCAGAGTTGGAAAAGTGACCCTCTATCTTTAGCTTGTAGCAGTGCTTGGCCTTTTTGATGCCCCTCTTCAGGTTTGCTCTGGACTTACTGTAGGCTTGTGCATCTCCTGATCTAAAGGCAGTATTGCGTGACTTCAGCAGGAGTCGCACTTCCCTGTTCATCCATGGCTTCTGATTTGGGTATGTGGTGATCTGTTTCTGGGTTGTAACACTGTCAATGGTGGTATTGATATGATCCAATACAGAGGAGGTGTAAGAGTCAATGTCTGTGTGAGCGCCACTGGTGGCTTGAGAAGCAAACACACTCCAGTCTGTGTGTAGAAACCTTTTCTGGAGTGTGGAATCAACCCCCGCAGGCCACACCTTGATGGTCTTCACTGATGGCTTCACACGGTTGATGAGGGGTGCATATTTGGGGGTGAGGAACAAAGAAAGGTGATCTGACTGTCCCAGGTGGGGGAGGGGTGTCGCAACGTAAGCGCCAGCCATGTTTGTGTAAACATGGTCTAAGGTTTTATTTCCTCTGGTGTGGCAGGAAACATGCTGGTGAAACTTGGGTAGCACTGACTTTAAGTTTGAATGATTAAAGTCACCTGCAACAATAAAAGCAGCTTCCGGGTGATCAGTCTGTTGTTTACTGATGGCTGCGTGAAGTTCTTTCATAGCAAGCTTGGCATCAGCATCCGGGGGAATATAGGCTGCGGTTATAATGGTGGAAATGAACTCCCGCGGTAGATAGAACGGTCTACATTTAACCATGAGAAACTCAAGGTTAGCTGAACAATGACTCCCAACAGGGACTCCCAGAGTGTGTGCACCAAGCTTTGTTAATGTAAATGCACAATCCACCACCTCTGGTCTTACCGGAGCCATCTAATGTTCTATCCGCCCGGAGTGTGTGGCATCCCGCTAGCTCAATAGCGGTGTCCGGTATTCCGCTGTTTAACCAGGTTTCCGTGAAGATTAGGACGTTACAGTTCAAAGGTTTCTTGCTGTGTGTGATGCTGATTCGAATCTCTTCCATTTTGTTCACTAGCGACCGTACATTGGCAAGGAAAAGGCTGGGTAAAGAGAGGCGATGTGGGGTTAGCCTTAGCTTTAGCCTTAGCTTAGCGTTCAGACCACCGCGCTTCCCCCGCCTTTGTTTACTGTCCCGACGCCGCCTGCGAGCACTTCCTCCTGGCCGGGGTGGAGTGCATAGCCTCGGGTGTCCTAGCGATCTCAGGAAGGAGTTGAAGATTGTCCATAAAATCGGAAATTCGCAAACCAATATCCAAAATCTCACCACGGGTGTACGATGTTAAGGCACAACTGTTCTGCACGAACAGACCCGAGATGAGCAAGAAAAATACCGCAAAATTGCAGAATCTGGAGAGACCCAGAACTACTCGCGCCGCCATCTTGGGTTAAAATATAATATAATATATAATATAAATATAATATATAATATAATATAATATATATATACAATATAAAATATAAATATATGGGTGTTCTTTTGATAAATGTCAGGATCCGCTGACACTAACTATAGTGCGATATACCCTAGTGCTTTTGTGTGTGCGTTGCATGATCGGTGCAGGCCCAATATTGAAGATGGACGTTTTCTGCACACGACACTAGACCTGAAGACGCCTTTCTATGACCTCCTGGGTCATTGTGATCTAAATCTAGTCATGGGGCGACAACTAGTCTACCCATTTTAGTGATATGCTCTGCTATCTATCCTTGTGTGGAAATTTACCGTGACTGTGCATTTTCTCTGCCAATCAGAATCATTCAACATGGCAGTAATGACGTGGCTAGACCTTGAAAACAGTATAACTGTTCAGAAATTGTATGTACGTTAGGCGGAGACGGGGAGACTGTTAGAGGGAGAGCGGCCTACGAACTCCTTGTGAGCTGGCTTCTGCTGATGAAACGGCAAACTATTCTTCAGTAAATATTTCTTGAATTAATCTAACTCCTGACTCTTGGTCTTCATTTTTCACTACTGGTCCTGGGTCCTAAACTGTGTCCCCAACATCCCCTAACAGTTTTGGTGGAGAATGCGGGACCCAAAACCAGTTGTTGCTGAAGCGCCAGTGGATTTCAGAATCCATCCCTTCAGCTTCTAAAAGAATGGTCAAAAATTCCCATAAACACACTCCTAAACCTTGTGGAAAGACTTCCCAGAAGAGTTGAAGCTGTTATAGCTGCAAAGAGCTATAACTCCATATTAAACTCTACGGATTAAGAATGGGTTTTCATTAAAGTTCATGTGCATGTAAAGGCAGGCATCCCAAAACTTTTGGCAATATATCTGTCACAGACACGTCAGGTTCCAACCTCCACCAATCACAACGCACGCCATCTCCCGAGTACTGATCACCATCACCTGCACCTCATCACGGCACTCATCACCAGCACTATATAACACACACTCACACAGCACTCCATGTCCGGTCTCGTTCGCATATACTCTGTGCTATGCTTACCTCAAGGACTTCTCTTCGCATACTTACCTGTCTCCAGCGTGTCTCCTTCCCTTTGTGTTCCTCGTCTGCTGTGTGGGTGTGTTCCAGTCAGCTCCTCAGTTCTCCAGCGATCTCCAAGCTCCAACGTTCATCTATCTGCAAAGCAAAGGACAGTAACTATCTCTATCATATCCATTCAACGTCTATCTACAACCAGTTTACTCACCTGTGTTACTTCATCTGCTCTACTGTGGTTAAATAAACTACCATTACCTGTTACGTCTGTGTCTGCCTCCTGTGTACTGTAACAGAAGACCGGACCAAAACAGA
Organism: Gobio gobio; assembly: GCF_949357685.1. Classification (NCBI taxonomy): domain Eukaryota; kingdom Metazoa; phylum Chordata; class Actinopteri; order Cypriniformes; family Gobionidae; genus Gobio; species Gobio gobio. The sequence goes on along the minus strand of NC_137121.1, from coordinate 17,323,346 downwards.
AGACCCAGTATGAGCCAGCCGGATCCCTTTCAAGAACTGGTGGATGCGCTTCGGCGCACATTTCCTCCACCACCCACTCCAGTTACTGTCCCTTCACCTGCACCAGCAAACACCAGCAACTCTGTCAACAGTCCTCCTTCACTACCTCGTATGCAAGTCCCATGGCCAAACCGGCGCCCTACTCAGGATCGGCGGAGGATTGCAGCGGATTCCTACTGCAATGCACACTGGTCCTGGAGATGCAGCCGCACCTGTACCCGAGCGACACATCTAAAATTGCATTCATCATCTCTCAGCTCAGCGGCAAAGCATTGATGTGGGCCGATTCCATCTGGTCACAACAGGGCGCAGTAACGCAATCCTACTCAGCGTTTATTTCCCACTTCCAGGAAGTGTTTGGGAAACCGATCACAGATTCTTCAGCTGGTGAGAAACTTTATAATTTAAAACAAGGATCCATGTCAATTTACGATTATGCTTTGCAATTCAGAACGCTTGCAGCAGTCAGCGGATGGAATGAACAGGCGTTGATAACGGCGTATCGGCAAGGATTAGAACCTCGGGTATGGCTGCATCTTGCTGCATGTGAGGACTCCATCGGCCTTGAGAAATTCATCCAGCTCTCCATTCGCTGTGCCACTCGCATGCAAGCGTGCATCCAAGAGCACCAGGACCAGTATTCCATCAACGTGCCCTTCCGCCGATCCGAACCCGTCAGCACCCCAGAACCAGCCCAAGAACCCAGCCCAAGAACCCATGGAAAATTCCCGTTTGTCTTCTGAAGAACGCCGCCGTCGGCTGACCCTTCGTCTTTGTCTCTATTGTGGTGAACCTGGGCATGTCATTGCTGCATGCCCCACACGACCCCCGCGACCCATGGTGAGTGCTTTTATTCCTGCTACTCATAAGATGAAACCACTCACCACTGTCGTCATCCTTACTGCTGCTAATGTCTCCCTTTCAGTGGTTGCGCTCCTCGACTCGGGGTCAGCCGGCAACTTCCTCTCCGGTGCCATCTGCCGCCAACTACACCTCAAGACCACTCCGTCTCCGACCATCTACAGGATCAGTTCCATAACCGGCAGACCCCTCAGTCGCAAGCGCGTTCGCACCGTGGCTGGACCAGTTACACTACAAGTGGGTTTATTACACCGTGAAGAGGCTCATATGCTGGTTCTGGAGGATTCAACTGCTGACGTGGTTCTGGGGCGCCCCTGGTTGGAGCAGCACAACCCTACCATCTCCTGGAAAACGGGCGAAATCCTGAAGTGGGGTGATACTTGCTTCTCTCGCTGTTTGACGGAACTTCCTCTTCCACCATCGTCTCCGCCTGATTTAACTCTCTGTGCCACATCCATCGAAAGTCCAGTTGAACAACGCTCAGTTGACGTCCCCAAGTGTTACGCCCCCTTCAGAGATGTCTTCTGCCCGCAACGGGCTTCCAAGCTGCCTCCACACCGGCCATGGGACTGTGCCATCGACCTGCTTCCGGGTGAACCAGTACCAAAGGGTAAGATATACCCATTATCCATCCCGGAGGAGAAGGCCATGGAGGATTACATCAAGGAAGCCCTCGCCCAAGGTTACATCAGGCCGTCTACTTCCCCTGCTGCTTCCAGCTTCTTCTTTGTGGCAAAAAAGGACGGAGGCTTGCGGCCATGTATCGATTATCGTTCTCTCAATAAAATCACCGTCAAGTTTCGATATCCCCTTCCTCTCGTCCCAGCGGCCCTGGAACATCTCCGTGGTGCCACTGTGTTTACCAAGCTGGACCTCCGCAGCGCTTACAACCTCATCTGGATACGTGAGGGGGACGAGTGGAAGACTGCCTTTATTACCCCTACTGGACACTATGAGTATCTCGTCATGCCGTATGGATTGGTAAACGCCCCCTCCGTATTCCAGGATTTCATCCATGAGGTGCTCCGGGAGTTTCTCCATCGATTCGTCCTAGTCTACATCGACGACATACTCATATACTCCCGGAGCCAGGCCGAACATCGCCAACACGTTGCGGAGGTCCTCAACCGTCTACGTCAATTCCACCTGTTCCTCAAGGCAGAAAAGTGTTCATTCGACCAAACATCAGTTTCCTTCCTGGGTTATCACATAGACCACAGTGGCATCCGGATGGACGAGAGGAAGGTGGAATCCATCACCAACTGGCCAGAACCCACAACCATCAAAGAACTCCAACGCTTCCTCGGATTCTCCAACTTCTACAGACGTTTCATTAAAGGTTACAGTTCGATCACTCATCCACTCACCAGTATGCTACGCAATAAGCCCAAGTCTCTGTCCTGGAGCCCGGCAGCCACCAACGCCTTTGAACAACTTAAGAAAGCCTTCACCACCGCTCCCTTACTCGTCCATCCAGATCCAGAAATGCCTTTCATCGTGGAAGTGGATGCCTCCACAACTGGAGTGGGAGCGGTGTTGTCCCAGCAGCAGGGGACACCTAGTAGACTCCATCCATGCGCCTTCTTCTCCCGCAGGCTCAGCCTGGCGGAAGTCAACTACTCCATCGGTGACAGGGAACTCCTTGCTGTTAAGCTTGCCTTGGAAGAGTGGAGGCATTGGCTGGAGGGAGCCAAACATGCGTTCCTGGTGCTAACGGATCACAAGAACTTAGAATATCTTCGATCAGCCAAAAGACTAAACCCAAGACAAGCCCGTTGGGCTATGTTTTTCTCCCGCTTCAATTATACCATCTCTTATCGCCCAGGTACAAAAAATATTAAGGCTGATGCTCTCTCCCGTCTTCATGCTCCTGATGAACAAACCGAAGAACCAGAACCCATTATTCCAAGTTCCCTCATCGTAAGTCCTATTACCTGGTCTGAAGAAACTATCCCCTCCTCCAATGCCTCCACGAACCCTCCGCCGGGCTGTCCACCAGGCTTGTTGTACATCCCACGGACACGACGCACTCCCACTATTCACTCGGCTCACACGTCACTTGGTACTGGTCACCCGGGGGTCAATGAAACCCTCTCGTTGCTTAAAGAACGCTTCTGGTGGCCAGGGAGGGCTTCGGATGTCAGAAGGTACGTGCAGGGCTGTAGGGAGTGTGCCATTTCCAAATCTCCTCGTCATCTGCCAGCTGGGAAACTCCTTCCTCTGCCCGTTCCAGAACGCCCATGGTCACACCTAGGAGTGGACTTCATCACTGACCTTCCGGCCTCAGACGGTAATACCACCATCCTAGTAGTTGTTGATCGTTTTTCTAAATCCTGCCGTCTGATCCCACTTCCAGGATTGCCTACTGCCATGGAGACAGCCGAAACACTCTTCAACCAAGTTTTCAGATACTTCGGAGTACCAGAAGACATTATCTCAGACCGAGGTCCCCAGTTCATATCCAGAGTATGGAAATCGTTCTTCTCCCTCCTAGGTGTGGCCGTTAGCCTGACGTCGGGATATCATCCACAATCAAATGGGCAGAGGGAAAGGAAGGTACAGGAAATTGGCCGCTTCCTACGTACCTTCTGTCATGACCACCAGGACTCTTGGAACCAGTTCCTGGGTTGGGCCGAGTATGCCCAAAACTCGCTGAAACAGTCAACCACAGATGGGGAATCCTCCAACGTTCCAGCAGTGGACTACTGGTTCCGAGAGAGCGAGAGGGTCTGGGACTCAGCACACCATCAATTGCAACGGGCCCTGCGCAGACGCAGGATGGTAGCCGACCTCCGATGGTCTGACACTCCTGTCTTCCAGCCTGGTCAGATGGTTTGGCTATCAACCAGAGACATCAGAATGCGTCTGCCTTGCAAAAAGCTGAGTCCCAGGTTCATTGGCCCATTCCCCATCATCAAGCAGGTCAATCCAGTCACCTACCAACTCCGTCTTCCACAAGGGTATCGTATACACCCCACTTTCCATGTGTCACTACTTAAAGCTCACCATCCCTCTGTTTCACCCACAGGACCTGACGTGGTTCCCGCCGAACCCCCCCTTCCACTCATCCTGGAGGACGGAACTGCCTACAAGGTTCATGAGATCTTGAACTCCCGACGTTGTGGTGGTCAGCTGGAATACTTGGTGGATTGGGAAGGATATGGCCCCGAGGAACGCTCCTGGGTCCCGAGGAACGACATCTTAGACCCCAGTTTACTCCAGACCTTTCACGACAGTGAAAAACCGGCACCGCGGGGTAGAGGACGTCCACCACAGCGTCGGAGTCGCCTCTGGAGCGGGCCGTGGAGGGGGGGGTACTGTCACAGACACGTCAGGTTCCAACCTCCACCAATCACAACGCACGCCATCTCCCGAGTACTGATCACCATCACCTGCACCTCATCACGGCACTCATCACCAGCACTATATAACACACACTCACACAGCACTCCATGTCCGGTCTCGTTCGCATATACTCTGTGCTATGCTTATCTCAAGGACTTCTCTTCGCATACTTACCTGTCTCCAGCGTGTCTCCTTCCCTTTGTGTTTCTCGTCTGCTGTGTGGGTGTGTTCCAGTCAGCTCCTCAGTTCTCCAGCGATCTCCAAGCTCCAAGGTTCATCTATCTGCAAAGCAAAGGACAGTAACTATCTCTATCATATCCATTCAACGTCTATCTACAACCAGTTTACTCACCTGTGTTACTTCATCTGCTCTACTGTGGTCAAATAAACTACCATTACCTGTTACGTCTGTGTCTTCCTCCTGTGTACTGTAACAATATCAGCTTGTTGAACTATATAGGCTATGTATATACAATATGCGTGTGTGAGAGAGACTCAGGTAAACCCGAAGTTATTGGGGACAAGATCCAAAATCCAAAATCATTGACCTTGTGGGGACATTTTTGGTCCCCATGAGGAAATCCTGTTTTTTTTAAAATGTGAATGTGCATCCGGGAAGTATTCACAGCGCTTCACCTTTTCCGCATTTCTTTGTTACAGCCTTATTCCAAAATGGATTAAATTAATTATTTTAATAATTTAATAATGTGTTTTTCAACCAGCTTAATTTGGGAGGATTTTTTTTTAAAATATATTTTATATATATATAAAATTTTATATATATATATATATATATATATATAATACTACTGCTTCAACAGTATATTGAGCAAAGGCTGTGAATACTTACGTAGGCTAGATGAGATTTTTCATTTTTAATAAATGTGCAAACATTTCAAACACACTTCTTTCACGTTGTCATTATGGGGTATTGGTTGTAGGATTTTGAGGAAAATAATTAATTTAATCCATTTTGGAATAAGGCTGTAACATAAAATGTGAATACTTTCCGGATGCACTGTAAATGTGTGAATATAGGCTATGTAAGGATACACTTGATTGTGCCCTTTTGTTTGAATCTTTTGTTTTACAGTTTATTACCAGTTTAAATAAATTGTTTTATTAATTTGAAAAAGCAATTTATTTGTGTGTGTGGTTTGTTATTTCAGCCATTCCGTTTAACGACAACTGAACTGCGCATCTTGAGAAATAACAGAGAGAGGGCGCAATTTTTAAACGTGTATATTCAGTCTCTTAGCAACGTGTTTGTTTGTGGGTTTCTCTCGTTTCGTGACATCCATTTGGTCGATTGAAACATTTCATTGTATTGCTCTCGCTCTATCGATTTATAGTGGTGATCTACAATGAATCAGGTTGAGCTTCTGTCAGACCGAGTCGCAGCTGTTCAACTTGACAGAAAGAGAAACAGGGAGCTGCACCGCCGAGAGAGGATCTTCAATGACAAAGTCCGCACGATTGGAGTAAGTCTGTTTGCTGGAGATCTTTTTTTATACAGAGCTGGACACAGCATTTGCAAATTAATTTTGTTGATTTCTATCTTGGACAGCTTGACAAGGATGCTCTCGACCATCAAGTTAATGAACGAACAGAGAAAGACCAACGCGAAGCAAATGAACTGGAAGTCTATGGTGAGTTCATTGAGAACCAAAACCTGCAAAAAAAAAAAAAAAAAAAAAAAAAAAAAAAAAAATGTTGTTTATATATATATATAACTGTCTATAAAATGTGGTATAACTGTCTTTAAAAGAAAAAAAAAAGTAAGAAAAATATTGACATTAGAAAATTGGCTTGGCATAAAATTGTATTATTATTTCTTAAAAAATAATAAGTAACGTTACCGGTCAAAAGTTTGGAAACATTACTATGTTTAATGTTTCTGAAAGAAGTCTCTTACGCTCATCAAGCATTTAAAAACTAAACAAAAAACAGTAGTATTGTGAAATATTATTTAAAATAACTGTTTTCCATTTTAATATACAGGTGCTGGTCATATAATTAGAATATCATCAAAAAGATATCATTTATTTCACTAATTCCGTTCAAAAAGTGAAACTTGTATATTATATTCATCCATTACACACCGACTGATATATTTCAAATGTTTATTTCTTTTAATTTTGAAGATTATAACTGACAACTAAGGTAAATCCCAAATTCATTATCTCAGAAAATAAGAATATTACTTAAGACCAATACAAAGGAAGGATTTTTAGAAATCTTGGCCAACTGAAAGGTATGAACATGAAAAGTATGAGCATGTCCAGCACTCAATACTTAGTTGGGGCTCCTTTTGCCTGATTTACTGGAGCAATGCGGCGTGGCATGGAGTCGATCAGTCTGTGGCACTGCTCAGGTGTTATGAGAGCCCAGGTTGCTCTGATAGTGGCCTTCAGCTCTTCTGCATTGTTGGGTCTGGCATATCACATCTTCCTCTTCACAATACCCCATAGATTTTCTATGGGGTTAAGGTCAGGCGAGTTTGCTGGCCAATTAAGAACAGGGATACCATGGTTGCTTTGGCACTGTGTGCAGGTGCCAAGTCCTGTTGGAAAATTAAATCTGCATTTCCATAAAGTTGGTCAGCAGGAGGAAGCATGAAGTGCTCTAAAACTTCATGGTATACGGCTGCGTTGACCTTGGACCTCAGAAAACACAGTGGACCAACACCAGCAGATGACATGGCACCCCAAACCATCACTGATTGTGGAAACTTTACACTGGACCTCAATCAATGTGGATTGTGTACCTCTCCTCTCTTCCTCCAGACTCTGGGACCCTGATTTCCAAAGGAAATGCAAAATTTACTTTCATCAGAGAACATAACTTTGGACCACTCAGCAGCAGTCCAGTCCTTTTTGTCTTTAGCCCAGGCGAGATGCTTCTGACGCTGTCTGTTGTTCAAGAGTGGCTTGACACAAGGAATGCGACAGCTGAAACCCATGTCTTGCATACGTCTGTGTGTAGTGGTTCTTGAAGCACTGACTCCAGCTGCAGTCCACTCTTTGTGAATCTCCCCCACATTTTTGAATGGGTTTTGTTTCACAATCCTCTCCAGGGTGCGGTTATCCCTATTGCTTGTACACTTTTTTCTACCACATCTTTTCCTTCCCTTCGCCTCTCTATTAATGTGCCGTGACACAGAGCTCTGTGAACAGCCAGCCTCTTTTGCAATGACCTTTTGTGTCTTGCCCTCCTTGTGCAAGGTGTCAATGGTCTTCTTTTGGACAACTGTCAAGTCAGCAGTCTTACCCATGATTGTGTAGCCTACAGAACTAGACTGAGAGACCATTTAAAGGCCTTTGCAGGTGTTTTGAGTTAATTAGCTGATTAGAGTGTGGCACCAGGTGTCTTCAATTTTGAACCTTTTCACAATATTCTAATTTTCTGAGATGCTGAATTTGGGATTTTCCTTAGTTGCCAGTTATAATCATCAAAATTAAAAGAAATAAACATTTGAAATATATCAGTCTGTGTGTAATGAATGAATATAATATACAAGTTTCACTTTTTTAATGGAATTAGTGAAATTAATCAACTTTTTGATGATGTTCTAATTATATGACCAGCACCTGTACTAAAAAATGAAACATGATCGTTCAGAAATCATTCTAATATGCTGATTTGATATTATCAATGTTGGAAAAAGTTGTGCTGCTTGATTCTTTGGAACCTGTGATACTTTTTTCAGGATTCATTGATGAATAAAGATTTTAAAAGATTTAACTTTTAATAGCATTTATTCAAAATAGAAATCTTTCCTAACAATATAAGTTTTTACTATCACTTTTTATCAGTTTAAATCCGATCACTTTCTATCAACTTTTATCAATTTACGCGTAGGCTTACACAGGCGTTCGACGCACGTGCAGTTTTGAGCAATCAATCGGCAGGAGTAACAACCATGGTAACAACCCATGTAAATACTGCAAAAAAAAAAAGTAATGCGCATGTGCAACGTGCGTGTAGTGCTCAAAAAATAATGACCCCAAACTTTTGAAATAAAGGCAGTTTTTTTTTTACTTTTTATTTATCAAAGAATCCGGGAAAAAGTATCACAGGTTAAAAAAAAAAAAATTAAGCAGCACAACTGTTTCCAATAATGATAATAAATCATATTAGAAGGATCATGTGACACTGAAGACTGGAGTAATGGCTGATGAAAATGTACCTTTGCATCACAGAAATAAATTATATTTTAAAAGTATATTCAAATAGAAAACCATTATTTAAATTGTAATAATATTTCACAATATTACTGTTTTTTCTGTATTTTTGATCAAATAAATGCAGGCTTGAAGAGCATAAGAGATTTCTTTCAAAAACATTAAAAATGGTAATGTTTCCAAACTTTTAACCGGTACTGTATATTAACCTTGAATGTTTGAAAACACAATGTTTTGAAACTTTTTTGGCCATTCATTTGCTTGAATAACATAACTCACAATTACGTTGAGGCTGACTCAAAGCCTTCTTCTCTAATGTGTTTTCAGCTGATGACCTGCTGTGCAGTGATCGTGTAGCCTGTGTCCTGGAGCAGCGGCAGAAGAAAGATGAGCGCCTCCTGAATGAAGCCATCGTGCAATTTAGGCAACAATTCCAACAAACCACCAGCAGACGTGAGTTTGATCTGAACGATCCAGAGCTGCTGAAGAAGCAGGAAGGAGTGCGGATACTCCCGGGACTGACTGGAGAAGATCTGGCCCAGAAGGACAGGCTGAGGAAGCAGCAGGAGCAGCTCCGAGCATGGACCCTACAACAGCTAGAAGAACTGGAGCAAGCAAAACAACAGCATCAACAAGAAGGTACGTTCACTTGCTGAATGGCAGCCCCAAAAATCTGAGCCCTAAAAACTGTTTATTACAGGTTTCTTGGCAGCTAACATAAGATTTTTGTAACACATTGAATCCCTGAATGAATATAGTAGCGACATGAAGGCATAACATTTAATGAGCATAACTACTATAACTATATATATAATCATACATCTATACATACAGTATATACAGTGAGGAAAATAAGTATTTGAACACCCTGCTATTTTGCAAGTTCTCCCACTTAGAAATCATGGAGGGGTCTGAAATTGTCATCGTAGGTGCATGTCCACTGTGAGAGACATAATCTAAAAAAAAAATCCAGAAATCACAATGTATGATTTTTCAACTATTTATTTGTATGATACAGCTGCAAATAAGTATTTGAACACCTGTCTATCAGCTAGAATTCTGACCCTCAAAGACCTGTTAGTCTGCCTTTAAAATGTCGACCTCCACTCCATTTATTATCCTAAATTAGATGCACCTTTTTGAGGTCGTTAGCTGCATAAAGACACCTGTCCACCCCATACAATCAGTAAGAATCCAACTACTAACATGGCCAAGACCAAAGAGCTGTCCAAAGACACTAGAGACAAAATTGTACACCTCCACAAGGCTGGAAAGGGCTACGGGGAAATTGCCAAGCAGCTTGGTGAAAAAAGGTCCACTGTTGGAGCAATCATTAGAAAATGGAAGAAGCTAAACATGACTGTCAATCTCCCTCGGACTGGGGCTCCATGCAAGATCTCACCTCGTGGGGTCTCAATGATCCTAAGAAAGGTGAGAAATCAGCCCAGAACTACACGGGAGGAGCTGGTCAATGACCTGAAAAGAGCTGGGACCACCGTTTCCAAGGTTACTGTTGGTAATACACTAAGACGTCATGGTTTGAAATCATGCATGGCACGGAAGGTTCCCCTGCTTAAACCAGCACATGTCCAGGCCCGTCTTAAGTTTGCCAATGACCATTTGGATGATCCAGAGGAGTCATGGGAGAAAGTCATGTGGTCAGATGAGGCCAAAATATAACTTTTTGGTCATAATTCCACTAAACGTGTTTGGAGGAAGAAGAATGATGAGTACCATCCCAAGAACACCATCCCTACTGTGAAGCATGGGGGTGTAGCATCATGCTTTGGGGGTGTTTTTCTGCACATGGGACAGGGCGACTGCACTGTATTAAGGAGAGGATGACCAGGGGCCATGTATTGCGAGATTTTGGGGAACAACCTCCTTCCCTCAGTTAGAGCATTGAAGATGGGTCGAGGCTGGGTCTTCCAACATGACAATGACCCGAAGCACACAGCCAGAATAACCAAGGAGTGGCTCTGTAAGAAGCATATCAAGGTTCTGGCGTGGCCTAGCCAGTCTCCAGATCTAAACCCAATAGAGAATCTTTGGAGGGAGCTCCAACTCTGTGTTTCTCAGCGACAGGCCAGAAACCTGACTGATCTAGAGAAGATCTGTGTGGAGGAGTGGGCCAAAATCCCTCCTGCAGTGTGTGCAAACCTGGTGAAAAACTACAGGAAACGTTTGACCTCTGTAATTGCAAACAAAGGCTACTGTACCAAATATTAACATTGATTTTCTCAGTGCTTATTTGCAGCTGTATCATACAAATAAATAGTTAAAAAATCATACATTGTGATTTCTGGATGTTTTTTTTTTTTTTAGATTATGTCTCTCACAGTGGACATGCACCTACGATGACAATTTCAGACCCCTCCATGATTTCTAAGTGGGAGAACTTGCAAAATAGCAGGATGTTCAAATACTTATTTTCCTCACTGTATATATATATATATATATATATATATATATATATATATATATATATATATATATATATATATATATATATATATATATATAATCATACATATATAATGAATGTGGAAGCAACATGAAGACAGTATATTTTAAATAATATTTGAACAAAAGAAAAATCTTTTGTATCATTGTCATCTTTTTAAGTACTACCAAGGCTTGTAGTGTCAATACAATTACCTTTGTTAAATGGAAAATGTTTTTTTTTCTGTCTAAATTTTGGGAGTAAAATTACTGCCATTCAACAATATATTTGAAAAACTTTTAATGAGCAGACTATTTTTCTTAACAATCTTGTAAACAGCCATTATTAATCACTATTATTTTCCCCAGCCCTAGTATCAATGCTTTCCCTTTTTACAAACCGTATAGTGCATCAGTACGATCAAAGCAGACTGTCTCTGGACATCCGAGCTCTTGAATTGCAGAAGATGGAGGAACAATGCAAGAGAGCCACAACCATCGCCACCAAAGACTTTAACCTGGCACTGGTGAGTCAAAATTCCACAAAGTAGAGACAAAAAGAGGAAAAAAGGCTTTAGAATTGAAGAACTCCATTGTTCCTTGACCACAGGCTGCAGAAATCACACATCGCCGTGTAGTAGAGCGTCATGAGGAAGAGGAGAACAACCAGACAGACATCCTGAACCAGCTAAATGGGGACCTGCTGATGGAAAACCCTGAACAGAATGTTAGTGTGCTGGGTTTGTCTCGCCTGCGCAGGGACTGTTACAAGGGAATGAGTCCTGAAGAGCTCCAGCAGTACACGCAGCACCAGCTGCAGCAAGCAGAAGATAGGAAGGTAACTTTTATTTATTAATAAGTAACATCATGAAATGTTGCAAAAGATCAAAATACACGTAATTGTTAACAACCGAACAAATTTGTGCAGAGGGCTGTCATGAAGCAACGGGAGAAGGAGCTTCAGGAGCATCACGAGCACATGGCATCAGCCCGTGCTGCACTGCTGCTAGAAAGACAGCAAGCGCGCATTAATAAGGAGCTGCGCAGGGCTTTGGACAACACCAACACACAGCTGGCCCAGGCCCATGATGCTCAGTGAGTTACAATGGGTTTGGTTGTATATATATGAAATAATCATTTTACAGTCATTTAAAAGGCACAATATGTAATTTTTGCCACTAGAGGTCGCTTTTTCAAAACAAAGGCGTAGCTCGATGAAGCCTTGATTTCGCGGAATCATGGGAGTTGTGGTTGTGTTCATCTCTACAGCCGGTGGAAAAGAATCTAACGGGACTCGGGCAGAAATCATATTCATGGATGAGCTGACGTATTAACGATTTTTTAACGTTACTGTAGTATAAAGCAGGGTGGGGCTGAAAGCCACTGGAGCGGAACGAGACAAACGTGACACACGACTCGAGAGCTTTTATTATGCCGCAGATGGCCGCTTCTACTTCTTCTTCTACAAAATAAAACTGGGAATCGGGGTAACACGGGTATGATGTCATTGATAGGCGACACGGACACGATGCGTGTCCTGGTTAAAAATTGCTTATAACATTGTTCTAGTTGTTTTTGGATATTTTAGTCCAAAAATCTTACATATTGTGCCTTTAATTAATTTGAAATGACAGAATTTTAGGGCCCAAACACTGATGGTGCCAGGACCCTATTGGAATTGCTCCGTTTATTCCTCTTCATCGTCTTCTCCAAAATGAATCACATTTTCGAGAGCCTAAACATTTGCACACGTGTCAGAAGTGGTGAAAATTTACATCTGATGTGGGTTTCAGAAGTCAGCGCGGCAAAATGGTATGAAAGCTCAACCTACTAAATTCAACAAAGCGCCCCTTGCACTACGTGTCACATCCATGTCCGAAATTCTGTAGGCACATGTAACATTCCACACGTCTTGATTTTGCGGAGTTAAACATATTTTGTTGATCCTTGAACAATATTCCGGTCTGAAAATGTAGTCCTAATCCTACCCATAAGTTATCCCTAAAACCAGAGGGATGGTGAATTACACTGATTTAGAAGCAACTAACCCTGGTTGTAACCCTACATTTGATCAACTTTAATCTTGTCCCTCAAATCTGATTGGTTGATTGGATTGTTGTTCCAGAATCAACAAAGATGTTGATCCAGGAACATGTTGCACTTGGTAAAATAAGGTTTGGCTAACATTGGGGGTTATACGCAACAAACTTCCATATTCTTTAAAACAGGTTGCATCGTCTTTTGTATGTGCTTCATTAAATATAGAGCTGTTTTACTCAAGATGCCTTCAAAGGAGCTATCAAATACACTCTCAGAAAAAAAAGGTACAAAACTGTCACTGGGGCAGTACCCTAAGGTACAAAAGTGAACCCCTAAATTATACATAATAGTACCTTAAAGGTACATATTAGTACATTTAAGCGTGTACAGATTAGTACCTTTTAGCTTTTGTACCTTAGGGTACTGCCCCAGTGACAGCTTTGTACCTTTTTCCTGAGAGTGTATGAGCATAACTAATGTCCATCGCATATACAGATTGATATCTAAAAGTTTTTTTTTTCTTTTTTTCTAACATTTGGATATTAAAATTGAATAAAACAATAAAAATAACTAGCTGATTGATATTGCGTCAGTTCATATTGCTGTTAACACTTTCTCTGACAGATGCAGTCCTGTTTTCCTGTTTGTTCATGTGACATAAAGCCTATATCTTCAACAACAACAAAAAAAAGTATCCTAGTGCCATACCGTAAAACCAAACAGAAAGGCAGTTTTTGCCATTTCCAGGTGTTGTACTTTAATGAACTCTGCTTAGAAATTGAATTTGTATTGTTTTAGCTTTCAAATTTAGTCAGTGGACTATACAGCAGTGTTGTTATTGCTATTAAAATCATTTTGTTTTTTATGAAATGAAGCTAAAATAAAATACAATTTTAAATGTATTGTATTTAAATGTGCAACTAAACAAAAGTACTAAAATTACGATAAATCTGAAATAAAAATGAATAAAGTTAAATAGAAATATTAAAAAACTAATGCAAATGACAAAAAAAGAATTACTAAAACAAACTAAAATGAATAAACACTAAATTAGTATGAAAATAATTATCTGTTCCTTGAGTTATTTATTTTGTAACAAATGCAAACACTGTTTCCATTTACAGGAAGAAACATCTCCAAGATCTGTACACCAACATCCCAGACGAGCGCTACTTTACCCAGTTTAATACCAGCAGTAGATAAACGTTACTGCGGGCACCGGACACCATCAGGGCTCAGGAATCGAGGACAATGAACCGTATCATTTTACAGTTAACACCTTGGCTTTAGACGGGGACTCCAATGGAAGTGTTTTGGAAAGCTGCGCAATTTAATAGGTCATAAAGATGGCAAATGTTACAAGGAGTTGTCACACTAGTTTGATTTTTTATTAAAACATTCATGTTGTAAACAAAATGGGTCACATATTCATAAACAACTGAAATCAGGTAACCTATAGGAAGCTGCCAAAGTCATTAAAGTAAAAACATACTTTTTAAAACTTTAATACTCACGTTTTTCATCAAATAGAACTGGCATTAAATTTGTATGGTTTATCAGGTGTCCTGATAGTGGTCTACCCTGTAAACACCTATTTGCATCATAAATCGCAATTGGTATTAACAAACGTGCTGCACATAAAACAGCTAGAGTCCTCCATTTTGTTTCAGTGGAACTATAGACGGCCAGTACTAGGGTTCTGCACCAGATGGCAGCACAGGCCAGTTCAAGATATTACATTCACACCCCAGTATGTTCACCAATATGACAAACATAAGGGGAAGACATCCTGTAAACAATGCCTTTAATGCAGTGTTTAAAATCCTCCTGGTTTAGACACTACCTGTCAAAGTAAACTTTCCAAGACAAACTTGTCCCATTTTACCAGCAAATCCTCAATAGCCTCCTTCTTTCTTTGACTTGGCAAAGAGCTGTACCTAGAAATGAAAAGAGAGAGGTCAAATAAGTTACGAATAAATAGCAAAAGCCTGGTTGTAGATCATAAAAATGTCCAAGTAAACTCACAATCCTATAAATCCTAAATTATGGCACTTGTAGTAGTGTTACCTGAGGGAGTTTAGGACCAGCTCTTTCAATGTGCCCAAATTAAAGCTCATTCCTCCAAAGCCCATGAAGGCTTCATAGAAATCATGTGAAAGGCCAGTGGACCCAAAGAGAGCTGGATCATCCGAGCTGATCACTAGAGCATGACCCTCAGCCATCAGCACTGCCGCCGGGTGGTCCCGCAGGTCTGAGACCAGTTTCAACACCTGACAAAGGGTCACATTATTATAAGTGGCTATTCAGACGGTTGCAATGAAGCATAAATATAGCAAAGACTGAAAGAGAAGCCTAGTGGAAAGCTGAACATATGTGTAACATTTTAGGAACAGTTTTATTTTTGAAAGAAATTAACACATTTACAAAAGTGAGGGACTGTTTTCAACACTGATATAAAGATAAGGAATGTTTCTTGAGCACCAAATCAGCATATTATAATGATTTCTGAAGGATCACCAGATTAATAAATTACATTGAAAAAATATTCAAATAGTGTCTTTTAAATTGTAATATTTCACAATATTACTATTTTTGATCAAATAAAAAAAATGCAGCCTTGGTGAGCATAAAATACTTTTTTTTTTTTTTATCAATCTTACTGACCACAAACCTTTGAACAATAGAGTATATCGATTTCAAATAGGACATTTCATTCATAACATAACCTAGCACAAGATTAAATTAGTAGAATATTTACATACTATATAATTTATATATTAATATTTTCGTAACACTTTACAATAAGGTTTCATTAGTTAACTACATATAGTTAACATGAACTTCTGCAGCATTTATATCCTTCCATTGGTCATTTTGAGTCTAAGACCCTAGGACTTTTGCCAGTACTTCAACCACGAATACACAAAAAAAAATAATACTGGAATCGAGGAGTTTTGTGGTTAAAACTTAAAAAAAGTAACAAATCCTTCCCGCACGGGTCAATTTGACCCCCTTGGGAAGGACTGGAATGCCAGGAATGCTTCAGTACACATAGGAAAATGCTTAATGAAAAAATACAAAAACTTTACATGTGTATCTGAATACATACTGAAGAGAATTGACTTTAGGACCCAGCGGAACAGCTCGTTTGCTTCATATACTGTAGAGCTATAGGGCCATCTAGTTGTTATATTATTTGTTTCTCACAAGAGGTCGACAAAGGCACCCAATGTAAGATCATTTGAGCTGAATTAAAAGGGTTATGCATGACATTTTTTTTTTTTTTTTTATTTAAGTTGAAAATATGTGCTTATATTATTATTTATATATTGAAATCTAGTTATTTAAAGGTAAATAAAATAAAAAATAGCAAAAAATCTACAAAAATTGCATTTCAAAAAAGTGAAAAAATATTATCAAAATTAAAGCTGCAGTCCGTAACTTTGTGCGCTCTAGCAGTTAATAAACAGAACTGCATGAGTCTTGCAGAAGAACATTGCAGCCAGAGCTACTTCTCTCCGTTTATGTCTATGGCGAGTCACGCAGGGACTGTGCTCCTCCGCAGCGGTTCCTACCAGACCGGTCTGAAATAGTGCCAATATAAACACTTATTATACGTGTACCATAATGATTCAGGGTAAGACAAAAACACGGTTTGTACAACATGAATCCATTTTCCATTCTCATTATATCATTTTTGTAAATCTTGAACACAAAAAAGTTACGGACAGCAGCTTTAAAGGTCCCGTTTTTCGTGTTTTTTTGAAGCTTTGATTGTGTTTACAGTGTGCAATATAACATGTGTTAATGTTTCATGTGTAAAAAAACACAGTATTTTTCACACAATTTACTTATCTGTATACTGCTGTTTTCACTGTCCTCAAAACGAGAATTTCCTCGTTCTATGAAGTCCCTCCTTCAGAAACACGTAACGAGTTCTGATTGTGCCAGCGGTTCCTGTGTTGTGATTCGACAGCAGCTTAGCACACGTTGCCCGAGAAGGTCACGCCTCTTACCATAACGGGGAGATGAACGCGCTCAAACTACAGCCCCTGAAGGCCAAACAAAGGTGATTTGACTCCGGGATGAAAATAACAGCGTCTGATGGCGACAAACGCAACCGAACCGAACCGAACGCAACACTCCCTCTTCTCCACGAGGGAGCAACAAGACCACGCCCCCTTTTTCACGTATTCTTGTGGGCGGAGGTTAGTCAACAAACTGCTCTACTGACGTCATTAAAGCAGGGAGTACATGGATGTAGTCCAAACCGGCCGTTCGCTGTAGGCTTTGAAAGGGAATTTCTGTTAAATAAAATATCTCGCTTGGCATTGAACTTTGAGCTTTATAATTTTACAGGTATTATTTATGCTCTAACAGCAACATTACACACTAACTAAAGTTTGAAAAATGGGATCACGAAGAACAGGACCTTTAAATGAAATAGGCTTTCTGGACAAAACAATAAATAAGGTATAATTTGGGACTTTTTGTCATTTTGACCCGCACGGGAGGGATGTGTTACTAAGTGCGAGGGAGGGATGAGGGTTAATGTTAATTTCAACATTTACTAATACATTATTAAAATCGAGTCACATTTGTCAATGCACTGTGAAGTAACGTTGAACAAATACAGTAACAAATGTATTGCTCATGGATAGTTAATGTTAGTTAATACATTAATGTTAAAAAATTAAACCTTATTGTAAAGTGTTACCATATTTTCTATATTATTATTACATATTTATTATATTTTTCACTGTTTCTCTCATTCATTAACTGTTTAACACGTTGTGATTGTAGCATGTTTATAACTATCACAAACAGACTTGAGATTTGAACAAAATATGAACAGGAATTTAGCTACCTAAACAGCTATTTGGCTACTGATTCAAATGAGTTATTTGGAATTACATACACAAAAACAGTAAGACCAGGAACATGAATTAAGGAAGTATAGTTTTGACTTAAAAGGCATATGAGTGATGTATATACCTGGTTTGAGATGGGGCAGATTTCAATTGGTACGCCCATCTTTCTAGACATCTCTTTAACTACAGGGTGACGTACCAAGGCAAAGCCATGACCTATACGTGTGGTGTTGAATAGAAGAGCATCCATGATGTTCTGATCCACATCTGTTCCCTGTGAATCTGTGAAAAAAGTGGATGAAGTTACCGTATGTTACTATAGCAACCGTGAAAAAATGCAAAGGCACTCAATCATTTTGAGCCTAAAGGATGACTTTGAGTTACACTGCTTTGTACCAGATAAAAGAGGAAAGATGTCAAAGGAAACCTGTCTCTCCTGCATGGAAAAAGTAGGGCAGATTAACACCCCTCTCTTCAGGTAGACTCAAAGCGTCCTTGAAGTACCACAGAGGTCTTCCAGAGTCTTCTTGTCCTACCTGGAGTTATAAAAATTCTAAAGTTTATTCACATATTGAGTATTTCAGCAATATGCTCGACACCGAATCAGCAAATACTCACAAAGTCAAAGCCTGCCATGATTTCCGGAAAGTTCCTTTGTAGTGCCATTGCTTCTTCTACTGCCTTCACCGCCTCAGTTGTATTTATTCCCCTAAGAGCAACAGAAAATGATTTCTATTAATTCAAATGTACTTAAATTAAACTAATATTTGAACTATTTCAATGTTTATCTCACCTGTGAATGGTAAAAATAACCCGAGCCCCTAAGAAGTCTGGGTAGTGTGACGTAAATCTCTTCACAACTTCCTGGCAGGCCCGCATACTCCAGTCCTTATCATTCAGCCGGCCATCAAGTTCATATGTCTTGAAATTTTCAAATAAAAATGAGCACATATTAATTTTAATTTATTGTACATTCTATTTTATATGAAAGCTTATGAAGAACTAAAAAATAAAAAAACCTCACAAAAGATAAAATGTTGCTATGACCTTTCTTATTTATTTATTTTTTATTCTGTGGCAGAAAACCACAAAAAGTACTTGCATACTTATGATATAACTTGCAATTGTGAGAAGGCCAGAATTAAAACAAAAAGTCTCAATTAGCTTTATTTCTTATTCGGTGGTGGAAACAAGCTTCTATAATTTTGTTTTGTTTTTTAAAAGGAGAAATGTGTCCATACCGCTGGCAGTAGCGCCCTGATTTCCATAAACATGATGTTGTCCTCATAAAACTGCCTGAGACCCTCATAGAGGTAGTCTTTGAACACAGGTGCATAGGTGACCAGACCGTAGGCCACCAAGAACGCCTGCTCAAATCTCTTCCACACAACATCTTGGCTAGGATAGTCTCTGTCTGGGTCCTCAGTGAAGAGTGTGAGATTCCGAATGAAACTGTGGAGGCAAATGAAAGTTTAAGACAAACATCCTTCGGCTACAGTCTCAGATTTACTGCAGTTTCCTCTAGTTCTACCTGTTGTCCAAATCGGTGCTGTTTTTAATCTTCTCCCTGAGGGATCTGAGTAGGGTCCATGAGGAGCAGCGTGGACGAGATGCAGGCTGTGTAGAAGAGAAGATAAACTGCACGGTCTGCTCATCTGTGAAGCACACGTAGCAGTTCTCCCTGTAGGTCACGTTCTTCACTAGCCAATCCACATCTACCAAACCAAAGTCATGAACATGGAGGGCCGCACCTGGACAAAAGATGAATCAGATAAATCATCAAACCCATCAACAATTTAATTGATCCTTGCTGGATTACTTTCTTTACAAAGATTTCTATTTAAAATATACATGATATACACTATATTGCCAAAAGTTTTGGGAAACCTGCCTTTACAGGCCCACCCTTTGCAGCTATAACAGCTTCAACTCTTCTGGGAAGACTTTCCTCAAGGTTTAGGAGTGGGTTTATGGGAAGTTTTGAACATTCTTCTAGAAGCGCGTTTTGAGGTCAGGCACTAATGTTGGACGAGAAGGCCTGGCTCGCAGTCTCCGCTCTAATTCATCCCAAAGGTGTTCTATCGGGTTGAGCTCAGGACTCTGTGCAAGCCAGTCAAGTTCCTCCACACCAAACTCGCTCATTCATGTCTTTATGGACCTTGCTTTGTGCACTGGTGCAGTCATGTTGGAACAGGAAGAGGTCATCCCCAAACTGTTCCCACAAAGTTGTCACCATAATCCCCCCTCCATCAAACTTTACACTTGGCACAATGCAGTCAGGCAAGTACCGTTCACCTGGCAACCTCCAAACCCAGACTCGTCCATCGGATTGCCAGACAGAGAAGTGTCACTCCAGACAACACGTCTCCACTGCTCTAGAGTCCAGGGGCGGCGTGCTTTACACCACTGCATCCCACGCTTTGCATTGCACTTGGTGATGTAAGGCTTGGATGCAGATGCTCGGCCATGGAAACCCATTCCATGAAGCTCTCTACGCACAGTTCTTGAGCTAATCTGAAGGCCACACGAAGTTTGGAGGTCTGTAGCTATTGACTCTGCAGAAAGTTGGCGACTTCTGCGCACTGTGCGCCTCAGCATGCGCTGACCCCACCCGGTGATTTACGTGGCCTACCACTTCGTGGCTGAGTTGCTGTTGTTCCCAATTGCTTTCATTTGTTTATAACACCACTAACAGTTGACCATGGAATATTTAGTAGTGAGGAAATTTCACGAATGGACTTGTTGCACAGGTGGCAACCTATCACGGTACCACGCTTGAATTCACTGAGCTCCTGAGAGCGACCCATTCTTTCACAAATGTTTGTAGAAGCGTCTGTAGGTGCTTGATTTTATACACCTGTGGCCATGGAAGTGACTGGAACACCTGAATTCAATGATTTGGAGGGGTGTCCCAATACTTTTGGCAACATATATATACATGTATACAATATACACACTATCTCTGCATCATTAGATTACTGCACCTTTAGGCATCTTTTGAATCAAATTAAAAACAGGACTTTTATCAATGAACCGCTTCGCCTTGAAGAAATGCATGGATGGTGGGAACGGCTCTGCTTCCATATCATGCTGCTTCAGTTTCTGAAGCTTCGAGTCAAGCAGTTTCTCTCTCTCGTTCAGTGTTATGTTGCCTCCTGTCCGTCTAAATGCCTCCAGCCTTATCAGAGCCTCCCGCTTCCTGGGATCTGGTCCACAGTTACATGATGCACACCACAGACACAGCATCCATATCCGCATCAGGTCTCGCAGTGTCAGTGTGTGCATGGCTGTGAAGTAATTCAACCACTGATCTCTGTGCTATTGGTGAAAAGTAATGGTGAACAAGTGGGTTAATTATTTAAATGTGCATTACATTATTTTTGGCTTATGTTTCAATGACTGATATGATCTTGGATTTAATACTGACAGATGATGCATTGCCACGCAAAAGTAAACATTTTCCATTACTGTAGCCATGTCAACCATGACTAATTGATTATACTTTATGAAATTATAATTAAAAATAAAGTGAGTAGAAACTGTATTTTTAGGTGCATTTGTCTCGCCCATGATTATTATGAATGAGAGTAAAATGTATTAATTTAAATAAATAAAAAATAAAGTGTTTAGTATCTGGCTGGCTAGTCATGTGATGTTAAAATGGCCACCAGAAGGGGGTCCCCTTTTATGTACAATAAAACAGCTTTTTATTATGAATTCCTTAATATGTCGTAATTTCTGAATCTACGTTAAATAAAAACTTTTTTTATTTATCAAATTTTAAGGGGGGAAATACGTTTTCGTTTTACTGGTTTAGGGTGTATGTACTATTAATGCTGCCTCCACGTGCTATCGGAAATGTCCTACTTCCCACTTCTGAAGTCGTGATTACGAGCTCATCCCATTAAACATTTTACTTGAAAGGGGCCTTCATGTTAAATTTTGCAATTAAGAAAAGAGTATTTACGGTCATTTTGATAGCACGTCTGACGTGTAGGCAACATGACTGCTGTTAACCTGTGAGGTCTGCAGTTATAAAGAAAAGGGGTTTTGCCACTGATATAGATATAAATACAGATCAGTGGGTTTTGCCCACAACTTGCACTTCTTCTTTTTTTTCAACTGTCAGCTGTTGCTTTGAGACCACTTTCAGCAACCGTCAACCAATGCCGGTGGAAAATCAGCTGCCAGCTGTTTGAAACCGTTTACTTCTATAAAGCAAAATATAAACTATCACATTGATATAAATGAAATCTACCAATGCTTCTAACACAATGTGACCGCTGGTTACAGACCAAATTAACTTAACTTACTTGTATACAACCCACATGACACAGCTGGTCGAGCTGCACGCTACCTATTATGACAATTAAGTGTTTTGTTTTTTAGCACCATTTCTTTATAATTCATTGCTGATATAGTTTTATAAACGTCTGGCGAATTTCAATGATTTAATAATCAAGAAAAGACGGTTTCACTAAAAACACTGCACTAGCTACGTTAAGGGTTAACTTACCTAAATGAATACCAAATAAATGTAAAAAAAATGTATACAGAAAAATAAATACATTCCGAAACACAGCGAACTGTCTTACCTTACGATTGAATACAATATATCTCTACAAAAACACTGGTATAGATGCAAGTTATTGTTTTTAGCCGAGCTTGATCGACTTCTACCTCACCAGACTTCAACAACAGAAAGTGACGTCATGTGCCTTGAAGATCATTGGCTCTGCTGTGCGCGTGGACAAAACACCTACAAGGACAAAGATTTGTCATCGTATTCAAAACCTAGCTAATATATTAACTGAATTTCGGTCTTGTTTTCCTGACTTTAAAAGTCCATAAAGAGGCTGATATTTTTCACTATCATCTCCAGGGAGGTTTCTCAGGCGTTTGAACCCTGACTGAAATCTTTGAGACTTTCTGTGAGTACACCAACAAAAGAATATTTATAATATACTGTGTCTGTCCACACAGTAGTGCTGCCTTCATGTGCTATCGGAAATTTGATAATTCCGACTTCTGAAGTCGTGATTACGAGCTCATTGCATTCAAGTTTCAAAATGTGAGGGCGTTCATGTGCAATTTTTACCTAGGAAACTCGTATTTACGATAATTCCGATAGCACGTGAAGGCAGCAACACACACACACACACACACACACACACACACACACACCTTAGATGACCATGTCAGTTAACGAGTAGTTAAGATGTAAATCATACTTAGTAGCCTACATCATGATAAAATACCGTGGTTTTCCGACATTTACAACACCCTGATATTATCATAATCTAAGTAAAATGCAGGCTAACTGTACCATGGTACTGGTCATGCTTTTATTACATACTTTTATTAGTGCCGTCCATGTACGTTTTCATTAGGGAAAGTGCACAGAAAATTGAAAACAAGAGCAAAATCTAATGAAACGTAATTTATTCTAAGAAATGTACAGTATAGAAAATACTTCGGTCCATTTCCAAAATAATTTGTCATTCAGGTAAGAACTTGTAAACTTCACATAATGAAAGTTACAGGTGTCGTTTTGGATTCCATCTTTGCTAATGAGGTAAAGTGAACCGTTTCAAAACAAACATGAAAAGAACACATTTATATTAAAAAAAAGAGACAATTTACAAAATAATTGCAAATAAATATGATTCACATTTAACCAGCTAGTTACTTAACTAGTACAGACAGAATGGCAGCAGAGATGTTGAAGGGTAGATTTCAAGATACAGATCTGTTACCCAATACCCACCAATAAGTGAATGAAGACAAAAAAAATTAAAACCTCTGTACAGAGCAAAATTCACACATTCTTGTAGTTCATTACAACTAAATTGTCCCTTTACATATTAACAGTGGAGTAGGACAGTTCTCTGACAGACTGCTTAAGTGACACATCACTTATAAGCAAAGACAGGTACAAAATGGTGGACAACTTCCATGTCATCTCACAGCTGCTAATATTTTCATATCCCTAGTTCATAAAATACATATAAACAGTTCACACGTCCACAAAAATACTCGCCCACCATTATGCACCATCACAGGTTTCTGGCACAAAAGATCTCAGTGTACCACAAAATCACTGTCAAATCCTTCGTACAAGGTGCACAACCTCTTTTCCACTTTAAAGTGTGTATTCCATAAAACAAGTGAATTGAAGGCAGCATCCAAGGTTAAAATTTTTGCCCTCATTTTATGGTTGTAAAAAAAAAACAGCATTCAAAAAGTGGAATGCAGATGTTTTAATCATGTTCAAACTTGGCACTGATAAATTAATGACCATTCGGTTTTGCGAGTGGATATATTAAGGCTATAGTGTTGATTTAAGGATCGAGCCGTCAATCATGAAAAAGTATATTAAACGTGTAAAAAAAAAACAAAGATCTTTATATGCGTCTATGAAGGGAATAGAGAATGTGCCACATTCTGGAAATATGAGGTAGATATTCTTGCTGCCATATTCTCACAAATTGCCGTTAATATTTAATGATTTGTTGATAAAATAGCAATTCAGACAGACCATAAGGACACATAAAAAACAAGCAGATATTCAAAGTAATTCATTTAGTGCAGGACAACAATAGGAGGAGCAATGAAAATAAACAACCATTCTACTCCGTTTTCCGATCAGCCCTCCTCCCCCATAAAAAATTAAGCATTTAAAACAATATTAGACTAATTCAAAAGAACAGTGTGACAAATGACATTAACCACAAGTACTGCTTGTCTGGTTCTTGTGTCTGTACTGAAGATCACAGATGAATTGAAGTGAATCACAGTGCCAGTGATATTTCATTATAATTGTTTCACTGAATATTCATTCAACAATACCCGTATTAAAACCACTACACCCTGAGGACATATTCAGTAAATTGAATTAAGAGAGGAAGCATTCATGTAAAATATGAGTACATCGACATTTCTCCCATTTGGTCAAATGAGCTACAAGGGTACTTATACAAGTCAGTGTAAATAAAGGCTGATATATACTCTCTCATCTAATGCATTGTTAGTATTGTGACTCCAGCTGGTTATTTTTGTGCCAAATTCAACTTACATTCCAATATGTGAAAAAAAAAAAAAAAACATTTTTAAGATTGATATCAGGGGACAAACAATAAACCAGCCTTCAGGGAATATTAAGAGGTGAAAAATGGCTACCTCAGTATCTGAAATCTGATTCATTATGTGCACACAATCTAGCAGGACACATCAATAAGCAAGACAAGACAGAGATGGAGACAACTTAAGTGAAAAGTTAGAATTTAGTCCCATACTAAGAAGCACACATCTAATTTAAGTCCAAGGCCACTCGTTCCAGTATGAAAGACTATTCCTAGTGCATAACAAATACAGCAGCCAAGTTCTCTGCCAGTCTAAGAAAATCAAAGACAACCTTCAAATTGAGGTGGCATTAAAAGAATGCACACCTCCAGAAATAAAGTGGATACTATGCTTTAGTTGAGATGAACACCACCTCACAGGTGTGGTGTTTCCGAGTGGAGCAGAAGATCCATCTTTTATTCCTTGAGTTGAATTACTACATCTAAAACCATTCACAGAACATTCAGCAAGTACATGAAGACAACAGAGTCTAGAGTAGTCTAGAGTCTAAAGTAGTCTCAGTACGTTTTTTACTAAACCTGAGTTTAAATTTGAACTGGAACACCAACTGGTAAATCTTGCTCTTCTCGTGGATAAAAAGTCAGTTTCTTTACTTAAGGAGCTTGAAGATGTTGTTCCTTTGTAGGGAATGAGTCCAAAGACACTCCAGGCTGAGAAGAGAAGATGCAGACCAGTAGAAAGGATTTTAAACAGTTTTAACAGGACTGAAGATTCACTGCTCTTCACTGGTCAATGATCGAACCTCTTGGTACTGATAGTTGTCCCTTTCCCACCTCACTGAAAATTAGCGCCAGGAGAGGATGGGTTAGTCACAAAGCAAAACTAAAAAACAAAAAAACTAAAATCAATCAATCTTCCTAATTTTTGTTGTTGGGCTCCATTTCCTTGTATATTCCAGGACATAGCAGTGTTGTGGAAAGTACTTATTTTCCTTGGGTTGCCAAAGGTTTTTTTTTTTTTTTTTTCATACTCCTTGTTTATTGCCCGGGCCATTGGGAGATGGTGTACCCAACATTTGGTGCCTATCAGACAAAAAAAAAGTAGTTATTAAAGGTTAGGAAATTTGATGTGATAGCATTATGTAGACAAATGTTGATGAATGTGTAAGTGGATCGTTCTTCTGGATCCAGATCAATTATGCCATAAGATTTGAGACATAAATGGAGATATCTTACCCAGTGCGAAGTAAGTGTTCAGCAACCACTGCTCTTTGAGGAACCATCATTCCCTGGAAGTGCCCTGCAACATTTGGATGCCTGTACATAGCCATTCGAGCTTGACCTGGAGAGAAAGGCAGGTGCTGGGGCCTCTGTAAAGCTTCCATCAAATGTGGATGAGGATGCTGTGGTGCAAAATGTGCACTGGGAAATTGCTGGCCAGAATACGGGCCATTTGCCATCATATGGGGGGGATGAGCACCACTTTGCTGCATGCTGGGATGCATGCCACGAGGCCCATATGGGAAACCGGGGTGTGGCTGAGCTGAAATACGATGTCGGGCTGTAGCATTGTGGCTGTCCAGGTCTAAGATCTCTTTTGGGCTCTCTGAGCGTTCAGAAGGCTCTTCAGTTCTTGCCTGCTTGGCAGGGCTGCCGTCCTCTCTATTCTCCAAAGCACTGCTATGAGACCCATCGGGTAAAGGACTGGGTGACATTAAGCTCCCACCAGATCCGTCCGAGCCAAGTGGAGACATGCTGTTGTCCTTGTGTCGTCCATTAAAACTTCCAACAGATGGCGATGGGTAAGAATTGGGCATCATTGGGTTTTGAGGCTGGTATGGAGGTCTAGGCCACTCCTCAGGTGAAAATCCAGGTCTGCCATGTCGGTGGTGCTGATAGAACTGCTGATGCTGCTGGAACTGAGGATGCATGCTGGGGTGGCCCTGAGGATGCTGTGTGGCCATGCGATACTGGTATGGAACACCTTGCTGGTGATAACCAGGATAGTGTGAAGGATTTTGATGAGTGTTATTACCCTGTGATGGAGGTCCCTGGTTTGGGTAAGGCTGGTGATTTGACGGGTGTAAAGGTCTACCCATCTGTGGGCCAAAGTGTTGGTGTGCTGGCTCACTTACACCATATTGGGCCACAGTGTTGCTCTCTGGACCCTGAGTGTGTGCTGGAGGAGCCTGATTGTGAAGGGGTGCTGGCTCCTGCCTTCCCAGCTGGATTTGTGGCTTTGGACTGAAGGGCTGTTGTTTGTAAAGCCCACTGGTACAATCAGTCCTCATGTTAGCATTGCCGCTGTCTAGGGAAGCAGTGCTCTCACCTGATACTTTCCTGCTGGTAGGCTCACAAGGCCTTTGGTCTCCCCGATCAGCCGGAGAGGGCTGAGCAAGTGGATGGGACACAGGGTGGCTAGGAGGTAGAGAGCTGAGGGTTGCAGGCTGATGAACACCTGGCTGACCCCCCTGAGGTGGAATCTGTGGCATTCCATGAAGAGGTCCAGCCTGTGAGCCTCTGACAGATGCGTTGTGTGGTATTTGCTGTGAGCTGTTCTGAAAGTACTGATTAGATACATTTTGTGGCATGTGTTGAGGAAGATTCTGTAGAATATGTGGAGGAACATTCTGAGACTGATGTTGAGAACCATTCTGAAGAAACTGTGGTGAGGGGTGCTCGGGAATTTCATCTGGGGTTTTATGGGTCACTGGCTGAGGACGATTTTGTGGAAATGAAGAATCATCAACAAATTTTTGCTTTAGGGAACCTGGTTGGGTTTGAGAATTTGGGTGGTCACCATTGTGGACTTTCTCTGGATTTGACAGTCTATGTCTGTCTTCATTATGATTGGGACCTTCCGTACTTGGATTGGACACAGATGCCGAAGCTGTTCCTAGTGAAGGATGCTTGGATGTTTCTGCTGGATTGGGAAGAGAACAGCTGTCAGCTTTAGTCAGAGCAGTCTCTGTTGACTGTTTATCACCAGATTTTGGACTTGAACCTGCAAGGATATATAATGGTGTTAAAATGTGGTTAAACCATGCAGGTGCCATCAAACTTACAATATAACTTTTATCACATGCAATAGTGCAATGTCAAAAATATGGCCAGGAATTCCACTCTTACCTTTGGGGGATATGGGAGTGTGCTGGTTGTCTGCAACACAAGCTCTAGAAGGCCTGAGAAGATGGTTTTCAGGAGAAGACAGTGTAGCAGAAACTAGAGCATTACCACCACTTTGTAACTGAAAGTTCCCAACATGATGAGATGAGGTCGAGAGCTGCTGGAGGGCAATCATCTCTGGACTATCAAGCATGGAGGCCAAATGTGGCCTTGAGACCTGAGGGGCCTCTGGTGGTCTTTGGCCAATAGGACCTTGGGAGTTGACAGAGGGCATTCTATATTGACCATTTGTCATTGCATAACCAGTACTGTGTGGAGAACGGATCATGTTGTGATTGTATGGATGTTGGCTGGTCGCACTCTGTTCTTGCATCATAGGTCCACCAGGTGTCGGCTGCCCCTGATGGTTCATGGGTGGCCACATCCTGGGCATATTTATGCCATGGGGGCCATAAGGAGGGTATGAATTATGCATTGGGACACCTGGGCTGGAGTACCGGTTCCCTACAGGCTGCATGGACTGCCCTTCTGGATGTTGGCGTGAAGGGTACATGTTGCCTTCAGGTGGAGGGGCACAGAGGCCTCCAGGCTGAAGGGCCATTGGCCTTGGGCCAAGAGAAGGACCATGAGTGGGACCAGGATAGGAATGTTGCTGATGTGGAGCTTGAAGCGGCCTGCCATCAGGTCCAACTGGGTATCTGGGACCAAGATGTGGACCATTTATGTGGGAACCCTGATAAAAAAGAAAAACATTATAAACACCCTTAAAGAGGTGAGTTTACACATTTTAAATGATCAAAACTAAAACTGCTGATCTAACATAATACCTGCATGTTGTAGTGAGATATATGCTGACTTCCATGGTCCCCTGGTGGCCTGGACATGAGGGGTCTCTGTCCAGGGTATGGATACTGGGGATCAATCATCATACGTTGAGCATACATCCCTGGTCCTGATGCACCTGCAGGTCGTTGAAACTATATGCAAAAAGAGCACATCTCTTATGAAGTACTGGCAGTAACAAGTGCACAGGGAGTACTTTAATAGTCAAAACAGTTGTTTCAGATGTAAACAATAAACAAATTTAGAAACCATGAGTGTGGACTAACCTGTTGAGCAGGATGTAACATGCCAGCCTGTTGCTGTCCTGGGTAGATATTATGAGGATATGGGGGACCACTGCTGTAGTGTGGGGGAGGATGTTGTAAAGCGGATTTGAGTTTGTCTTGTTGTTGATTGTTTCCCTTGCCACTATTGGACATTTTGCGTTTTTGAACCTGCTCAGTGGCTCTGATCAAGCTCTCGGGACCTGACTGTTTGTGACTTTTGCTCTTTTTCTTATCCTTGCGGTCACGGTCCTCACTGCTCACGTGAAACTCTTCATCTGTGTCGCCATCCTCAGAGGGGAAGTGCTTCAGTAGGGCTCGGCTAAAGCAGCGTTCCAAGGACTCAGCCATTATTGTGTATTCTGAGGAGATACAGACAGGTAAGCATTAGCACACACGCATATGATCTCATCTCCCCATGCAGAGCAAGCACACCAACTAGGTCACAGAACCACAGTTAACCTCTGACCCCACCACCCCCATGGGAATGCATTCTGATGGATGGATGGCTCCAGGGAGGGGAGCTGTGGGGCTGGAATGTCTCTGTGGCACTGCAGGACCTGGCGGACTGGAGGACGGCTCAATCACTCTCTATTAATCAATGTCAGAGCCTCTCCACATACTTCCATTACTAGCATGACTTATTTTGTTTATTAAATTTAACACTGCTACACATTCCTACATTTTAATTAATAATAATAATTAATCATTTGTTATATTTATATAGCGCTTTTCTGGGTACTCAAAGCACTTTACATGGGGGGGGGGGGGGGGGGGGGGCAGCATCCACCTGGATGATGTGACGGCAGCCATATTGCGCCAGAACGGCCACTACATACCAGCTGATTGGTGGAGAGGAGACCGAGAGATGAAGCCAATCGGTATATGGGGATGATTAGGAGGCCATGATGGACAGAGGCCAATGGGCAAATTTGGAAAGAATGCCGGGGTTACACCCCTACTCTTTTTCTGAAGGACATCCTGGGATGTTTAATGACCAAAGAGAGTCAGGACCTCGGTTTAACGTCTCATCCGTAGGACAGATTTTGTTGAGTAGATTATTGTTAAACAGTTTCACTTCTGCTTGGATGCCACAAATATTGGTAACAAAACTGTTCATCTTGATCATATTTACCGCTCTCTTCTCCGTTGTATTCCAGACAGTTCTCAAACATAAGCTTTACGTCGGCCACAAACTCTTCCTTAGCAACGTACTCCCCATCATTCAGCTTTCTCTCAATGGTGGACAGGTCCATTGGAGTCTGACAAAACATTTTTAACATCTTATTGATTTATTCTTAACAAGACCAAATACATTTCTTTATAACAGCTTGTATGCCCACCTGTATGATTTCATTATAGTTAGGGGCATAGGACTCATCAACAGGCTCCATGAATGGCCAGGCATCTTTGTGAGCTTTGAGAGCCTCCAACACTGAAGAGAAAATAGTTTTTATTTCAGTGGAACTGCTGTAAGTACTGAATGCGGAAACAAACACTGTGGTTTGACCACAATACAAGGTCCATTGTCCAAATGTACCTTTGTAGAGAGCAGTGTAATCGTCATCCATGTCATAACTACAATACAGAAATAGAAGTGAGTAACAGATAGCAACTTCACCATAAAAACTACACATAAAAGCTTATACATATTAATTAGCAAGTAAAATTAACATCAAATGTGTTAGCAAGGCTATTAAGATGGAAAGCTAGTTTAAGAGTTAAAACAGAGTCCTTACAACTCTTTGGTGCGACGTGCCCGACGAACAGGTGAGTGGGTCTCCAGATTTAGCAGCTCAGGGGGAAGGTCTTTCCCCTGGGAGAGCAACCAGGCCTTCTCCTCTCGCTGCTTCCTTCTACGCGCACGCTCTGAACAACACAACAACCCATCAGTGAATGACAGAATAATAAAGGCAAGTTTTACACTTATTACCATTAACTCTTTCCCTGCCAAACACAGAATTTTCCGTTATTGCCGAAACCCAATTTTCGGGGTTTCTGTTTTTCACGTTTATACACTGGGGGGGGGCTATGACACCTTCTGAAAGAGTCCTGAATCTCCGGATCAAAACACAGGCGAAGAAGCAGCAGAAACAAACAATATCATAAGTAATCATATAAATAAGTAAAATAATGCGATCACTAACATTAAACAGCATATAAATCAAAACTGCCTACTGTTACTGAATGAAATGTCCACCCAGGACGAGCTATATGACTGCAAGCATTAGGGGTGTTGACTCGATTTACTCCATCTATGTTTTGATCATCATTCTGAATCCGATTCAGATATAGTCTTTGACAAAAACGTGTCAGCCTTTTGCTCAAAATGTTGCTTTTTTAATGACACCCATATTCAAGTGTTGATAAAAGAATGCATGAAGCTAGAATAAAACGGGTTTTTTTGGTTGAAAGTCTTTTTTGTGAAAATGATCAAAAACACTGCCAGTGGCTGGCAACTTTTTGAACGCTGGCAGGAATAGAGTTAATAGAGTGGTGCAGGTATGACGGCACTTTGTAGGCCAGAAAACGCAGAAGCAAGTTTTTAGCACTTTCGGTTCCCTTGTCCCGAAGTCAATGAGTATTTTGAATGGGATTTTGGTTAAATGGCTGAAATAAGGACTGTGGGGTGAACACAAGCTCAAGGCACTTTCATGTTTTATTCTATGACATAAAATACATCAGTATCACTCCACTCATGATTTTTGAAGCGGTTACACGTCTTGAAAAAGGCAGTTGCTAACGAGTGGGGACTACAGAGGCTGTCGAAGAGATTAAACGTAAATCATGCTGAACAGGTACGCTCAGTCCGCTTTTACAGCCTCATTATGCTCACAATTGTGCTCTTATAAACTAGACTAACTTGGAAAATGTTTTTAGATAAAAACTATGAGTTGTCAGAAGCTTAGTGATGGTGACGTTGAAGTCATGGGACCGTGATGTAGTCCATTTACAGCCTACCTTTAGCTTTTTACTTCTAGCGACTGCATTTAGGCATCAAAATGAATAAAAGTTGTGTTCATCTGTGATAATTATCTTGATGGACAAAACGTGTAAGTATCATAAACTTTTGTTGTTCACAGAGCTCGTTTTCTGCGATAATCCAAAAGCCTATGGGAAAATCCTATTGGGTTTTTCTCAAGGGAACCAGTGAGATGCTAACTGCCGGTTGGCCTACAAAGGGACGTAACACCCCTCTATAGTACACACCTGTTACATACCAGTACATGCACTTGTTATTCTCCCACTTGTGCCTCAGTCAATGTGATGAAAAGTTGGCAAATGAAAATCAAGTAGTAAATATAGCTGCAAGCAGCAATACCGGGGCCAAGCGCAAAGAAGAAGACAAGACATGCCAAAATGGCTGGCAGTGTCAGATCAACTGGAGCAATGAGCAATTAATCACGTTTTAAGATGATTTTAAGCAAAAGGCTGAAAATGCATTGTAGTCTGAGAGTGTCAGACCAACTGCAACAATTAACAATTATACAGTTTAAGAAGATTAGGCAAAATGGCTGAAATATCATATATTGAGTCACTGATAATGTAAGTTAATGGTTTATCACTTTTGACCAATAGGTGGCACAGATACGAAATTGATGTGGTGTGGTCAGAATAAGGGAACAATGACACATGCAAAGTTTGATGCCAATATGTCAAAGCATTGCAGAGATACAGCCTCAAGAGTAATTTTGGCATAATGGCTCAACTTCGTCACTGCGGTTTACAAAAACGGTTTCATCTATTGATGCAAAATCCCTAACTTTTTGTTGACACAGTCTGAAGATGATACGATTCGATTTTGGTGGAAATTGGACAAACGGTCTAGGATGAGTTTGAAAAAGTAGGTTTTGATCAAATAAGAACATTGAGGACAGGATGTTTGACCAAATATGGAAAAATTAGTATCTCTGTTCTCGGCATGAGCCAATGACTGTATTATGACCAGTTTCATTAAACTAGGCTAATTTAATCAAAAGTTATTAGCATGTTTGTAAATTTTGTTATAACCTCTGACCACAAGGTGGCACTGCCCCAAAACGTTTTGAGTACCTTCAAAGCATGGTGCGGAAGACATGATTTTTGGACAAACAGTTCAAAAGTTATACGCAAAAATAGCCATTTTTTGTATCTCCGGACCAGTAGGTGGCGCTGCGCCGAAACGCTGCATGTTGCTTCAAGTCATGCTTTTGATGACATATACCAAGATTGGTTTGAATACGATAAAGCGTTGTGGAGATATAGGCTTATGAGTGTTTTTGCAACCGCTACGCAAAATTTGTGTGCGCGTTTATCGAAAACGATTTGACAAATCAACTTGATTTGCAAGATTTTTTGTCAGCATGGTCTGAAGATGATCTGGTTCAATTTTCGTGCAAATCGGACAAACCGTCTAGGACGAGTTTGTAAAAGTAGGTTTTTTGGAAAATTAAAAATGGCGGGGAAATTATCATGACCGAAAATGACATCATAGGTTGCAATTGAATCGGCATGAGCCAATGACTCTATTATGACCAGTTTCAATATACTAGGCTAATTTAATCAAAAGTTATTAGCATTTTTGTCAAGTTTGTTATATCTTTTGACCACAAGGTGGCACTGCCCTAAAACTTTTTGAGTACCTTCAGGGCATAGCAAGGAAGTCACATACCGAGTTTAGTAACAATATACTAATGCATTTGTAAAATATAGCATTTTTTGACAAAATTCAAAATGGCCGACAGCCAAAATGGCCGATATGGTAAAATTGAATA
Organism: Gobio gobio; assembly: GCF_949357685.1. Classification (NCBI taxonomy): domain Eukaryota; kingdom Metazoa; phylum Chordata; class Actinopteri; order Cypriniformes; family Gobionidae; genus Gobio; species Gobio gobio. The sequence continues at coordinate 17,289,496 of NC_137121.1, read as the reverse complement.
TCAGACGACTCGGCATGCCGTCCTGAATGTAACGAGACCACTTTTATGATTTTTGGACAAACAGTTCAGAAGTTATAAGCAAAAATAGCAATTTTTCGTATCTCCGGACCAGTAGGTGGCGCTGCGCCGAAACGCTGTATGTTGCCTCAAGTCATGCTTGTGATGAGATGTACCAAGTTTGGTTTGAATACGATAAAGCTTTGCGGTGATATTGCCTTAAGTGTGTTTTTGCAACCGCTACGTAAAATTTGTTTGCGCGTTTATCGCAAATGATTTGACGAATCAACTTGATTTGCAAGATTTTTTGTCAGCATGGTCTGAAGATGATCTGGTTCAATTTTCGTGCAAATCGGATGAACCGTCTAGGACGAGTTTGTAAAAGTAGGTTTTTCGGAAAATTCAAAATGGCGGGAAAATTTTTATGACGGAAAATGACGTCATATGTTGCAATGGAATCGTCTTGAGCCAAGGAATCAGAGGAAAAAAGAATTTTGTTTCTAGCCCTTATGGTTCAAAAGTTATTAGCATAAACATGAGTCAAATTTTGGACTGATGGTGGCGCTAGAGGGATTGAGTTTGAGACTCCAAATTTGCTACGGTGACATTTCAGACTGTCCTCTATTAGTGTGCCAAATTTCACAACTTTTTACCATACGGTTCTATGGGCTGCCATAGACTTCGTGGCGGAAGAAGAAGAAGAAGAAGAAGAAGAAGAAGAAGAAGAAGAAGAAGAAGAAGAAGATGAATAATAAATATAGCTGCAAGCAGCAATACCGGGGCCAAGCGCAAAGAAGACAAGACATGCCAAAAAGGCTGGCAGTGTCAGATCAACTGGAGCAATGAGCAATTAATCACGTTTTAAGATGATTTTAGGCAAAAGGCTGAAAAATGCATTGTAGTCTGAGAGTGTCAGACCAACTGCAACAATTAACAATTATACAGTTTAAGAAGATTAGGCAAAATGGCTGAAATATCATATATAGAGTCACTGATAATATAAGTTAATGGTTTATCACTTTTGACCAATAGGTGGCACAGTTACGAAATTGATGTGGTGTAGTCAGAATAAGGGAACAATGACACATGCAAAGTTTGATGCCAATATGTCAAAGCATTGCAGAGATACAGCCTCAAGAGTCATTTTGGCATCATGGCTCAACTTCGTCACTGCGGTTTACAAAAACGGTTTCATCTATTGATGCAAAATCCCTAACTTTTTGTTGACATAGTCTGAAGATGATACGATTCAATTTTGGTGGAAATTGGATAAACGGTCTAGGATGAGTTTGAAAAAGTAGGTTTTGATCAAATAAGAACATTGAGGACAGGATGTTTGACCAAATATGGCAAAATTAGTATCTATGTTCTCGGCATGAGCCAATAAATGTATTATGACCAGTTTCATTAAACTAGGCTAATTTAATCAAAAGTTATTAGCATGTTTGTAAATTTTGTTATAACCTCTGACCACAAGGTGGCACTGCCCCAAAACTTTTTGAGTACCTTCAAAGCATGGTGCGGGAGACCCATACCAAGTTTCGTAACGATAGACTAATGCGTTTGTAAAATATAGTATTTTAGCACATAATTCAAAATGGCCGAGAGCCAAAATGGCCGATATGGTAAAATTGAATATCAGACAACTCTGAATACCGTCCTGAATCTAACGAGACAACTTTTATGATTTTTGGACAAACAGTTCAAAAGTTATAAGCAAAAATAGCCATTTTTTGTATCTCCGGACCAGTAGGTGGCGCTGCGCCGAAACGCTGCAAGTTGCCTTAAGTCATGCTTGTGATGACATGTACCAAGTTTGGATTGAACACGATAAAGCATTGTGGAGATATAGCCTTATGAGTGTTTTTGCAACCGCTACGTAAAATTTGTGTGCACGTTTATCAAAAACGATTTGACAAATCAACTTGATTTGCAAGATTTTTTGTCAGCATGGTCTGAAGATGATCTGGTTCAATTTTCGTGCAAATCGGACAAACCGTCTAGGACGAGTTCGCAAAAGTAGGTTTTTTTGAAAATTAAATATGGCGGGGAAATTATCATGACCGAAAATGACGTCATAGGATGCAATTGAATCGGCATGAGCCAATGAATGTATTATGACCAGTTTCATTATACTAAGCTAATTAAATCAAAAGTTATTAGCATTTTTGTCAAGTTTGTTATAAATTTTGACCACAAGGTGGCACTGCCCCAAAACTTTTTGAGTACCTTCAGGGCATGGAGTGGAAGTCACATACCGAGTTTAGTAACAATACACTAATGCATTTGTAAAATATAGCATTTTAGCACATAATTCAAAATGGCCGACAACCAAAATGGCCGATATGGTAAAATTGAATATCAGACGATTCGGCATGCCGTCCTGAATCTAACGAGACCACTTTTATGATTTTTGGACAAATGGTTCAAAAGTTATAAGCAAAAACAGCCATTTTTTGTATCTCCGGACCAGTAGGTGGCGCTGCGCCGAAACACTGCATGTTGCCTCAAGTCATGCTTGTGATGACATGTACCAAGTTTGGTTTGAATACGATAAAGCGTTGCGGAGATATTGCCTTAAGAGTGCTTTTGCAACCGCTACGTAAAATTTGTTTGCGCGTTTATCGCAAATGATTTGACGAATCAACTTGATTTGCAAGATTTTTTGTCAGCATGGTCTGAAGATGATCTGGTTCAATTTTCGTGCAAATCGGATGAACCGTCTAGGACGAGTTCGCAAAAGTAGGTTTTTTGGTTAATTAAAAATGGTGGGAAAATTATTATGACGGAAAATGACGTCATAGGGTGCAATTGAAATGGCTTGAGCCAAGGAATCAGAGGAAAAAAGAATTTCGTTTCTAGCCCTTATGGTTCAAAAGTTATTAGCATAAACATGAGTCTAATTTTGGACTGATGGTGGCGCTAGAGGGATTGAGTTAGAGACTCAAAATTTGCTATGGTGACATTTCAGACTGTCCTCTATTAGTGTGTCAAATTTCATAACTTTTTACCATACGGTTCTATGGGCTGCCATAGACTTCGTGGCGGAAGAAGAAGAAGAAGATGAAATATAGCTGCAAGCAGCAATACCGGGGCCAAGCGCAAAGAAGAAGACAAGACATGCCAAAATGGCTGGCAGTGTCAGATCAACTGGAGCAATGAGCAATTAATCACGTTTTAAGATGATTTTAAGCAAAAGGCTGAAAATGCATTGTAGTCTGAGAGTGTCAGACCAACTGCAACAATTAACAATTATACAGTTTAAGAAGATTAGGCAAAATGGCTGAAATATCATATATTGAGTCACTGATAATGTAAGTTAATGGTTTATCACTTTTGACCAATAGGTGGCACAGATACGAAATTGATGTGGTGTGGTCAGAATAAGGGAACAATGACACATGCAAAGTTTGATGCCAATATGTATAAGCATTGCAGAGATACAGCCTCAAGAGTAATTTTGGCATGATGGCTCAACTTCGTCGCTGCGGTTTACAAAAACGGTTTCATCTATTGATGCAAAATCCCTAACTTTTTGTTGACACTGTCTGAAGATGATACGATTCGATTTTGGTGGAAATTGGACAAACGGTCTAGGATGAGTTTGAAAAAGTAGGTTTTGATCAAATAAGAACATTGAGGACAGGATGTTTGACCAAATATGGAAAAATTAGTATCTCTGTTCTCGGCATGAGCCAATGACTGTATTATGACCAGTTTCATTAAACTAGGCTAATTTAATCAAAAGTTATTAGCATGTTTGTAAATTTTGTTATAACCTCTGACCACAAGGTGGCACTGCCCCAAAACGTTTTGAGTACCTTCAAAGCATGGTGCGGAAGACATGATTTTTGGACAAACAGTTCAAAAGTTATACGCAAAAATAGCCATTTTTTGTATCTCCGGACCAGTAGGTGGCGCTGCGCCGAAACGCTGCATGTTGCTTCAAGTCATGCTTTTGATGACATATACCAAGATTGGTTTGAATACGATAAAGCGTTGTGGAGATATAGGCTTATGAGTGTTTTTGCAACCGCTACGCAAAATTTGTGTGCGCGTTTATCGAAAACGATTTGACAAATCAACTTGATTTGCAAGATTTTTTGTCAGCATGGTCTGAAGATGATCTGGTTCAATTTTCGTGCAAATCGGACAAACCGTCTAGGACGAGTTCGTAAAAGTAGGTTTTTTGGAAAATTAAAAATGGCGGGGAAATTATCATGACCGAAAATGACATCATAGGTTGCAATTGAATCGGCATGAGCCAATGACTCTATTATGACCAGTTTCAATAAACTAGGCTAATTTAATCAAAAGTTATTAGCATTTTTGTCAAGTTTGTTATATCTTTTGACCACAAGGTGGCACTGCCCTAAAACTTTTTGAGTACCTTCAGGGCATAGCAAGGAAGTCACATACCGAGTTTAGTAACAATATACTAATGCATTTGTAAAATATAGCATTTTTTGACAAAATTCTAAATGGCCGACAGCCAAAATGGCCGATATGGTAAAATTGAATATCAGACGACTCGGCATGCCGTCCTGAATGTAACGAGACCACTTTTATGATTTTTGGACAAACAGTTCAGAAGTTATAAGCAAAAATTGCAATTTTTCGTATCTCCGGACCAGTAGGTGGCACTGCGCCGAAACGCTGTATGTTGCCTCAAGTCATGCTTGTGATGACATGTACCAAGTTTGGTTTGAATACGATAAAGCGTTGCGGAGATATTGCCTTAAGAGTGTTTTTGCAACCGCTACGTAAAATTTGTTTGCGCGTTTATCGCAAATGATTTGACGAATCAACTTGATTTGCAAGATTTTTTGTCAGCATGGTCTGAAGATGATCTGGTTAAATTTTCGTGCAAATCGGATGAACCGTCTAGGACGAGTTCGTAAAAGTAGGTTTTTCGGTTAATTAAAAATGGCGGGAAAATTACCATGGCGGAAAATGACGTCATAGGTTGCAATCGAATCGTCTTGAGCCAAGGAATCAGAGGAAAAAAGAATTTTGTTTCTAGCCCTTATGGTTCAAAAGTTATTAGCATAAACATGAGTCAAATTTTGGACTGATGGTGGCGCTAGAGGGATTGAGTTTGAGACTCCAAATTTGCTACGGTGACATGTCAGACTGTCCTCTATTAGTGTGCCAAATTTCACAACTTTTTACCATACGGTTCTATGGGCTGCCATAGACTTTGTGGCGGAAGAAGAAGAAGAAGAAGAAGAAGAAGAAGATGAATAATAATAATAAGAACGGGAACGGTTTCAATAGGTGCCTTCGCACCTTCGGTGCTTGGCCCCTAATAATAATAATAATAGGAACGGGAACGGTTTCAATAGGTGCCTTCGCACTTTCGGTGCTTGGCCCCTAATAATAAGAACGGGAACGGTTTCAATAGGTGCCTTCGCACCTTCGGTGCTTGGCCCCTAATAAGAGCAAATCATCAGGCAACTTTAGAAGGCACATTTGATCAAAGGGCACAGGCAAGATAAAGGGGAGAAGTGCTTTATGTGCTGACATTAAAGGCCCTGACTGACACACCCTGCTGGGAGGATTAAAAGAGCTTGAGGAAGAAACCACTGGATAGAACTGCAGGCTCGATCTTCATCCATAATACATTAATGTGGATAGGCCCATCAGCGGCAGCACAATCAAGAGTTAATTAACCCGCTGACAGAGGATATCAGAGCTGGATGATTCTCATGAGGAGTGAGGTTGATCGTTTCCCCAAGCTCAGCTCTTTGGATGATTAAAGCAGCCTTGGGTTAAAAGCACACTGATTTCAAAACCGCCATGTTGAGACAAGACCATAGAATGTGCTTTAGCGTCAGGGTGTGTTTGATCATGCTTCTGGGGAAACTTTGGCCGGGTGTGACTCACCCTCGACAGCTTTGACTCGCTCCTGTTCTTCCCTATCCCGTTCTTCCTGAAGCAGTCGCTCTTCTTCTTTCCGTTGTTCAGCGAGCAGGACTTGCCTTTCCAGGTCCTCCTCCCTCTGTTTCTCCACCTCAATTGTGGCTCGTGTCTGCGTCACACAAATGCATAAATTAAACAAGCTTACATCACATATACAAACAAGGAATTGCTGACACGTGCTTAAAGAAAAAACCCACCCCATTCTCGTTAATGCCATGTTGTTCAGTGTGGCTGTTGGGATCCTCAGGCGGATTCAGTAGCTTCTGCTTCATCTCTTTCTCCTGGGGAAGAATAACCTTGTCAGTTGTGGTTACACACATATGTGGGTGTCAGGTAGGTCACTTGGGGGATATTGGCCCCTCCCAAATATGCCCTTTGTTTAACCAAAAGCAGGAAGCTAAAGAGTGTCATTGCAGAACCAAACAGCCCATGGCGACAAAGGCCCATCAAAATCAGCCCCCTTCCCCCGTATCTCGGTATATTCAGGATCCTCCGCTTTGTCTATTACCCTACAACACTTAATCCCATGCTAGAAGATGGAGTGTCTGTGGGATCACCACTTAAGAGGTCAAAAAACCTGCAGCGCTGCATGCCGTCAATCACCATGCTCCAGCTCACCTCAAGGTGAGAGCCTGCCACATGGCGACGGCTAGATGGATTGGCTCTGACAGGGCTGTGAGCATGTGTGCTTGTGTGAGAGAGAGTGGGTGTAGGGGTTTGATTTGAAGAGGCAGTTGTCCAAAGTTAAAACCCGTTGCATCAAGGTTGCGAAAGAAAGTATCTGGTTCTTTGCAGATCTATGTACAGGTGTGAAAAATGTGAAGTTGCATAACATTGGAAGCACTGAAGCAAGATTTTACAGCGAGGGTATGTAATGGTGATTGCTGGAAGTGGGGTAGCTATGGCAACGAGACACTCTAATAGGTCTTGATTAGCCACGGAAATTACATGTCAACACCACTGCAAAATGTGCATACCAACATGCATCTGATATAGGCAGTTTTCTCACTGGTAAGAAAAAGATCAGGTATTTAGTTCCTTTATTATCTATGTGCATATGAAAATAAAATAACTTGAATACAAACTGGAGCATTTGTGATTGTCCCTAAGGACAATGAGACCTGTAAGGCTTTCTGAAAATCAAAATCTCATGCCAGTAACGACCAGTCATGAATGCACTCATGCACTGGTATTAAAAATCATCAGTAAAAGTGCCAGAGACTGGATTCACTAAATTCTTAATAGTAATAATTTAAAGAATAAATAAAAATAATATTAAATACCTTTTGATCTCATCTGATTGTATACTTGCCTACTCTTGAGGCTGCCTTGTCAAGTACAACAAATTCATTTATTAACATTAATGCTAAATAGAAAATATTATTTAAGAAGAAATTTTATTTGTAAGAATGTTTTCTACAGTGTAGGAAGGAATTCTCATTGTTCTCAAACAACTAAACAGTAATATAAACATCCTACTGATATTGCTTCACTAAAATATATGTCACCATTGTTTTTTTCTGGAGATGGCAATCTCTACTGAGATGATAACCTATATCCCAGTTCCACTGATAACATGACTCATCATTACGTCACATCACATGAGGTGCAATCAGACAGACTGAAAAGTCTCACCTTGTGTTCAATCATGTTGCTGATCTCAGGCAGGAAGTTTTGTGTAATGATGCGGTGCAGGTGCCGGTCCTGAGAAGAGATCTGGTCCTTAATACTTTCGGCCAGATTGACCCACTGTTCCTCGGTGTCACACACCAGAGACCAGACACCACGCTCGCGCTCTGACAACACATTACACAAACAGCACCTCATTAACAGATATAAAAATATGATATCAATATCATCAAGGAAAATTCATTTTCGGAGATCAGTTAAAAACTTGCACAGGACGCAAAAGTGACACAAATAGGAATTTTATAATAAAACTAAGCATCAAGAATAATGTGTCAAAAGCTTCTAAATCGATCTAGCTGCCAACCATAATTTGAGCTTCGATCTCTTAGAAATCTCTGTGAGGGCAAGCTACAACTGCTGGCATGGTTGCTAGCATTTAATTTCAACTTATGTCATGAAAATTCAAAATTTCATGCTTTTGCTGAAAGAGCATTCCGTGCTCATTGCAAAAGACATGCATTACAGCCCCCATGGGTACTGTAAGCCACTTACATTGCAGAATTAAAAATGAAGTAGAAATGGTTCTGCAATAACTCAACATCTTTATACCTAAAACCAACTAAAAGCAGCAAAAACTGTTTCCTCACCTATTCCAGGTTTAGACTCTTCGGCACTTTCATCCTCTTCCTTCACAGAGTCCTCCCCGTCCTCCTCCCTGAAACAAACAAGATTAGACTCTTATCTTTCTAAATAATTCAACTTCAAAAGCACCAAACTATGACTAGTAAGTATGTCATACAATTCATTAACAGATGTTTACCTAGGGGTGGCACGGTTCACAAAACCCACGGTTCGGTTCGTATCACGGTTTTAAGGTCTTGTTGTTGTTTTTTCTTTTAATCGTTAACACTCCAGAAATTCACTTCAGCATATGATATATAGCTTAATTATCCACAATTTAGGATACAGTATTAAAAAAAAAAAAGTTATATAAAGTAGAAGTTGTTTCCTAACTGGCGGTCTCCTGCTTATGCTGTCTACCGAGTCTGACACATTGGCATAACATTTTTCATGTTAATCGTGTCAATTTTGATCAGGACAATGCACTGTAGCTTTAATTCAGCATGAGCAGCTGACCTGATTAACATGAAAAATAACAAATTTCACCATGAAATCATGTAGTGAAGTGTTACCGTGTTATCATATTACCGTGTTTCACAATTACCATATGACATCCAGCGCTGTGAGAAAAATAATAAAATACACAAACACACAACACTGCCAGAAGTTTTTGCCCAAACTTCAAAAGCCTGTTTAAATGATTAAAACTAGGAGCATATCTTAACTTTATAATATCTTAACAATACACGAGCCGCGGTTCAGCTGCGCGAGACAAACGCTGCCAGTGTGAATGCACAACAGGTGCGTGTGGCTCCCGCTCTCCATACGCACTGCTTCTACCCTGCCAACGCACTGCTTGCGCGTGCGATGTGAAGCCGGCGTTATACGACGCTGGCGCATCCTCCAACTCCGGGCAGCCTTCCTCATCTCTCCCACTTGCCATTTCTACACGTGACGTGACCTGCAGCACTCCACTTTTACTGTATGTCCACACACACTCCTCTTATTTTGTGCGAAAAGGACACCCACTGTCTGAGGTAACATAAGGGCACAAGGCTACACTGCGCATGCGTCGACGCACACACGCTCCAAACCGAGACCTGCGAACCAAACGGCTTGGATGTTTTTTCATGTACCGTGCCACCCCTAATGTTTACAGAGGTCCTTACATTGATGCATAAATATCTTCAGACTTCTTCTTTGGTGGCCTCCCTCTTCTCTTCTTCTCAGACACCTTGTCATAAGCATCACTGTGAAAATGGTACGTATGTGTTTTTCACAACTTTAAACATACCTTTTAGCAATTATATTATAATGTACGTACGCATGCATGTAGAAATGTGAAATCATCTCCAAACCTGTATTGTGGAGACATCGCTTCGACTGGCTCCTCTTTGTACAGCCGTGCACCGTAAAAGTACCAATAGAGGGCCCCGTTCCCATCCTGGCCCAGAGGCTCAACGCGCAAACTGTCTGCATCCAGGCCCTGCAAAACCCAGGATCTCTTTTAGACTCGGTTATGGTGAGGATTAAACAAGCAAATACAAACCTGTATCTGTTTTTTAATGGAGCAAAAAGTGTGCCATGACACATGAAAACAAGGTTGCTACCTTGAGCCTGTCGAAGACATCAGCAGCATCAAGACGGTAGTCACAGAGTCTGTGCAAAAGCTCCACCTGTGTGCGGGGTGGTAGCACCTCAAACCGGTGCTCCTTCAGTGGATTGGGCTTCCCTTCTTCCAATTCCCAGCGGTAGTTGATGATGTCTTCCAGATAACTGCCAAACGACTGAATCCTAAAAAGAAATATTTTTGGTTAAAATACATCTTTATATCTAGAAGAGACACAAACCAAATATAAAATGTTCCCATTAAAGTTGTGAATTTTGTGCCAAAAAAATCAGCAAATAAAGCAGCGGTTCCATCCCATGCGCGTAAGAGAACAAAATCGTCAGTTCCGGGGAAAAAAGGCAAGTTTGCCAACAACACAAGACAAGACATCTGCCGGCCTGATGTCTGAGAGCGGCAGTGTGTCAAGATATTTTTGGAAAGTATCGGTAGTCAATCATCTGAATTAATTATTAAGTCACATGAGGCAAAGTCACATGACCTGAGGCAAAGTCACATGACTTTCACACATCTAGGTACTTATTAAGAAAACATTTTTCCATTGTTACGTACATTACTTCCACCGGAATCATTTATGTTTTTTGAAAATTCACATCTTGGCATTTCCATCCAGCATTTTATATTCCAAAATATGAATAAATGACATGCGACAACAGGAAAACTGATGCACAAAATCTTACACTTGTCCACTAAGGGGGTCCAGTACAATTAAGCAACCCAAACAAAAGCAAAGTAAGCGCAAACAATGTTGTTTGCGGCAGTTAGGGTCTTCCACTTTGATTTTAAGTTAGCATAATTCACTTTATAAACTATTCATATGATTTAAGTACTACTGTGTCTTTTTGTGATACAGGCAAAAAAAAAGAAGAAAAAAAAAGTTAGTTCTAGGTGGGGTCAATTCGATCAACCAAACACCCAGTTCCTGGTACTAATGCGTAGGGCAAGGGTGAGCCTTAGGACAACAAGAGAGAAGGTAGAGAGCAAAACAGAATAGAAAGAATAGGCTTATCTTGAGAAAGCAGAATGATCTCTCTCACAGCTGCAGGCCCCCTGCCATTCCATCTTTCTCCGCCTCTCTCTCTCATCCGTAACACTCCCTCCCCCATTCTGCTGGAGCGTTTAGCACATGTAGAATGAAAAGGGCACTTCTGTGAAAGGCCAGTGCCCCGCGGCCTCCCCCTGGATGCCAGTTGCTGTCGAATCCAATAAAACCCTGCGTCCTGTTAACGGCCTGCCTGAGTATGCGAAAGGGATAGTTCTTGCCTACCCAGTCATCGACCGGACTCCTTTTTGCTGCTGATGAGGCACCGCTATGGAAGGGAGCTCCCTTTAGGGGCTAGTCATTCATCACAGCACTGACTCACACAATAACTCACACTCTTTACTGGGATAGGGGGCCCATGGCCCCTTGCCCTACTACTGCTGCAGGTAACCTAGTTCCATGACTACAGCGGTACTACTGTCAACTGGTTGCATTGAAGATGGAGTCTGAGTCAGATACAGGATGTGGGTTGGGCAATACCATGCAAAAGATCCTTCAAGAGCACAGAGGAGGGTTGCAAAAACACCCAAAACTCAAAGGAGTATTAACAGTTCAAATATAAGCTAAGCTCAATCAACAACATTTATTGCATAATGTTGATTACAAAAAATGGACTCATCCTTCATTTTCTTTTGTATGTTGTCAAGTTCACAAAGTTGTAAAATGTGTCATTCTTTACAGAAAAGGTTAGGAAGCAATTGTATCATACTAAAATCATGTTAACACTCATTGTTTACATCTGGCTATACTACTAAAACAGTATTATTAACATTTACAGATTGGCCCCTTTCACTTTCACTCTAAGTGCCACACTGTAACCCAGATGTTTGCTTTTTTTAAAGAAAAGGGGAAATGAATGTGGAAATGAATTTTTATGGTAATCAACCTTACACCAACAAGTATTGTTGATTGAGCTTAAAGGGTTAGTTCACACAAACATTCTGTCATTAATTACTCACCCTCATGTCGTTCCAAACCTGTAAGATCTTCAGAAAGTAGTGAAGACATCATTAACATACTCCATGTGACTACAGTGGTTCAACCTTAAATGTTATGAAGTGACAAGATTATTTTGGTGCGCAAAAAACAAAAACAAAATACAGACTTTATTCAACTATTTTATTTCTGTCTGTGTCAGTCTCTGACGCGGTTCACATTGTGTAAACAGTGCAGCGCTTCCTGGTTCTATGTCAGAACACCGGCTCAGTATGCACACAAAAAGTATTCTCGTCGCTTCATAACATTAAGGTTGAACCACTGTAGTCACATGGACTATTTTAACAATGTCTTTACAACCTTTCTGAGCCTTGAAACTATTGCTGCCTATACAGGGTTAGAAAGCTCTCCGAATTCTTCAGAAATATCTTAATTTGTGTTCTGAGAATGAACAAAGGTCTTACGGGTTTGGAACGGAGGTGGTAGTAATGTGGTGGATTTTTAAATTAATCATAATTAACTAACATCTAACATTTCTCTTTTCTACAGGCCTTACACTTGAATACTTCAGAACAGAACGAAATGCATTCTAACTGATGTTGAAACAGTGGAAAATTTGAGAAGCTGGCTAGACCGTCTCAAAAGTAGTATAATAGTCTAAAACAGTCCATGACATTTTGAGTAGTCAAATTAACTATTAACCTCTTTGATTTTTTATTTTATTTTGAGATCTACATTTGCTCTGCCAGTAACAGATGTAGTAAGGGGGGCTTGTTTTACACAGATTGAACCAATCATATTGAAGAAAATACTGAAAGATGATCATGAGTTCTCTGAAATTGTTCGAGAACTCTGCCGGTCGATTAAAGCATTTAGAAGGCATTTGCTGGAGTCTGTCTGGTTCATTGCTGCACAGCAAGTTAGCAGGTTAGACACTAGAGATCTTACTTCTATTCCTAAGTGATAATGTTTAGAGGAGCACTAGGAGATCTTATTCTCAAGTGATAGTGTTCAAAATGGCCGAGACGTCAACAGACTCGAACAGGTATTGAAGTACGCTTAGTAGAGTATAAATTTATTGGTGTTTGGGACACCCGGTTTAGCAAGTCATGTGCATAGGGGAAAATCGAACACAGTAATTAATGACAGAATTTTTGTATGTCTCAATATGGAAGAAAAGGTCTGTCGCTACTTCAGTTACATCACAACTTTAAGGGAACAGGAAATATGCACTTACGTGATGTCGCTGCGTTGGTAACATCCTTTCAGCAGGGAGCAAAGGAGGTCTGAGAGGAAGTCTTGGTCTTGTTTCAGTAGTGCTTGCTCAAGTTCCTATCAAAAAGAACAGCAGGGAGGGGAGGTTAGCCATTACAGCAGGGTTGAGTTTAACTAGCGGCTGCTTTTACGAATGTATTAAACGATATTGGCCTAAACAGCCTAGCTTGACATTTTTATACCACTCATTCACTGATGAGAAAATGTTGTGGCTAACCAACACTACATAACATGGGGTGCTCATAGTAGTAACATAGATTTATGAATTTCATATGGTAGTTTGACATTTTCAGCAAAACAGTGTAACCTCCTGTTACAAAACTCTTTAGGGGTACTAAGGCTAAAAGTAAGGGGATGCAATAACAGATCATGTTTGACTACCTTCTAGGGTTGTCATTAGGCATTACGACTGAAACCAGAGTAAGACAGATTGTTGTTATAAGGAACTGCCTGTAGAGCAATGTCACTCAACCAAAGCCAGTTCAGGAACCAACCTGACAAACTTCCATTGTTTGCAAGAGCCACATTTAACAAAAAAACACCCAAGGTGCACTGAATGTTTGGTGAATGTGGCGTTGCCTTAATTTGGTTACTAGTGCTAGTACACTATAAGATTATACCACTACAAAGCCCTTTCTAACACCTTTTGACTTTGATAAAAGTTCCCAGTCCTGTAAATGTGTATAAATCCTCATATCTCGTTGCCTTCTCACCTGTATGTTAAATGACATTTAGCCTAAGGTTAATTCTGATTGGTTAATCAACATGCACCCCTGGTTTCACAGACAAAGCTTAAGCCTAGTCCTAGACTACAATGCATGTTTGAGCGGTTTTAACTGAACGCAACTTGCACTGGCATATTTTAAAATATGTCAGTGCCATTGTTTTGTCTACAGATGCACACTATGATTTAAGGCAAGTTTATAAAAGCTAAAAGCTGTCCAAACACAAAACAATCAAATATTTAAAACTATTAAATGCACCTTGTTCGTCACACAAATGCGTCTTTTATAGCAAGCACACACCACAGAGGCCAATTGTAGCACATTATTAGCATGTATACTAAACTGAAGTGAACTAAAGTGTTAACGGACCCAAAATGATGAAGGCCTTCAAATTGTGACATCCTTTTATTTTACTTGAACTAAAGCAATTTATCGTTCATCACCCGTCCATCTCAATTACAAAAAGACAATTTATTGCTTTGGTCCAACTAGGGCTGCATGATTAATCGCAACTAACCTGAGATTGTGCTTGAACCGATTTGGCTTATACTGATCATTTTGTATGCGCAGCTTGTCAGCGAAGTGCGGCTCTGTGGTCAGTAGTAAATGCTGCTCATCTGAAAGCACTGCGAGTTTGAGTCACTTATAACGTGCACTTGATAAAGCAACACGCGTCAAAAAAATTTACAACATGAAGCATTTATGAACCTCTTTTCCAACAAAAAACATTTTATAACCTGTTTTTACTAGGGCTGCACGATTTGGGGAAAATATCTAATTGCGTTTATTCTGGTTAAAATTGCGATTGCGATTTAAAATGTGATTATTATTATTTATTAATTTTTACAAATGAAAATTGTGTATATAACATTTTGTGTTTATATATTAATGTGACTAATAATAATAATTATTATTGCTAAATAAAAAATAAGAAATATTACTATAACAATAACATTCATTATTAAAAAATTTAAATAGAGCATTTAAGAATAAATATAACAGTATCATAATATTTAGATTTTACAGAAAACTAAAAATTATGGGTTACCTGTTAGTATGCAGACAGCCTATGACTAAAATCATTAGAAAGGTCTAAGGATTTATTGTAAAAAAACAATTATTATTATTATACAAATATGTGCTTTTTATCTGTGATATCAATTTCTTAAAGTCTATGTCTTTAATATGAAATATGAGCCTCTTATGCATCCACTGTGGGGATTAAAACTCCTGTACATTGAAGAAAAACATATGGATTGTCATATCAATTTATTTAGAGAGAAGTTTTATTTCTTATTTTCTACCCAAAAGTTTCATTCATACTGGAGGCCAGAGGGCGCCCTCGAGCAGAAACGGCACATTTGCGCCAGAGAAGTAATCGTTTGTTTTCAGGAAATCCCTATGGGATATCCCTAATGTGAAGCTTGCACTGTATGCTGAATAAAACGAGGATAGAAACGCTTTGACTGATTAAACATCAAGATAATACTTCCAAGATATGACAAGATATGGTGTATTTGAGTTCTTCAAGCCTTCTCGGGTATTTTCATAATAATAAAGTATGCAGTGCTGATTGACATTCTGTGATAAGAAGCCACATCAGCTCGACTGACGATATGAAGTGAGTTAAAACAAGTTATTAAACGTTGTATTTGGTTTATGAACGCTCCGCATTACTAGTTTGTGAAGATGTTTGACACGTGTTGCTCAAACTCGCAGTGCTTTCAGACGAAGCAGCATTTACTACTGATCACAGAGCCGCTCTTCACTGACACACTGGGCATTTATTTATTTCATTAAAATCGCAGCCTTTGCGCTTTCATAAATCGCACATAAGCAAAATCGCGATTGCGGTTCGATTTCGATTAAACGTGCAGCCCTAGTTTTTACTCACTTCATAACGACTTATGAGCATCCTTCTGTGAGATGTGGCTTCTTATGCAGAATAAGGCATACAACTTATATTTTATAGTATTCTATACAATGATAAAGGCTATGTCGATTAGCATTGAAGTATAAATATACTTTATTATCATGAAAATACCCAAGATGGCTTGAAGAACTCAGATAAACCATATATTGCCGTAGCTGTGTGTTTATTAGTCAAAGCGTTTCAATCTTCTGTTTATTCAGCTACAGCGATAGTATGATGCCTATACAGTGTTTCCCCTAGAATTTTTTCCAGCAGCGGTGCTGTTACGTGCCGGAGGTTGTTACCAAGCCGCTCGTCGGGGGGGTCCGGGGGCATGCACCTCCGGAATAAATTAAAAATTTAAATAAACCATGACTTCTGGCAAGTTTTGTGTATAGAAATAGACATTTTGAACATTAAAATCCAAATTAAGCTTTTCATTAGTTTAAAAGGTGACTATCTTATAGCCTATTTTACTTCAATAACCTGCAGGGACGTGCAGAAAGTTCCTAAGGGGCAAGGGCTCAAATGTAAGAAAGGGGCAATATGTAAAAAAAACCAACAAAAAAACCCATAGTGTTTGGATACTATTTTATGTTTTTGCAAAAAGTCTCATGCTTATCAAGCCTGCATTTATTTAATCAAAAATACCAGAAAAAACAGTAGCCTAATATTGGGAAATATTATTACATGATGGTTTTTTTTTTACCTTAAGTTTTTATTAATCAAATATATTGTTGTTTTGATTCACATTATGGCTCAATCGTCACCAAGTTTATTAGATGCTGCCCCTTTAAGACGCAGATCTAAAATCATTCTCCCTTTTACGCCCATTTAAGCTAAACTGTGTTTAAGTGAATACTCTCCAAGCCTGTCATTTTGACATATAGGCTATTTTGTTGTGTATTTGATGGTTTAGTCGCGCACACGAAGCATATGTGCAATTCGGTCCGTTTCGCAGCGTGCGTACACACACACGCCTGCCTTGAACTTGGAAACAGCGTCTATTGCGCGGATTATTGTGCTTTTCATTTAATCAAACACGTTCTGCAATTTAGCCAAAGTGGAGAGTGCATTTGCCAACAATCACGGATTGTGCTGAATCTGACGTTAAATGCATGTTTGAGGAGAAATGACAGCGCGCGCTGTGAAGGGAAGGAAGTTGTGCTAGACGATGCGCGAGCATAGTTTATAATAGTTTTACCTCATATCTTCTTTTTTTAATCCTTGGAAGCGAAAAAAAGATTAATATCACAGCCCTGTGATATTGTGAAAGTGTAAGCAGACTACATTTTTGTTTAGTTCTCTGGCCATCGTCAATCTCTCTCTCTCTCCTTTACAGTGTGTAAGTGAATGTCGTGATATTACTGATCATGTGAAGATTTTGCAGTGGCGCTGAAAATCCAGCGGCGGCGCTGCGCCGCTGTGAATACATTGTAGGGGAAACACTGCTATAGGAATTTCCTGGAATAACATGTATTATCATACGTCTGCGGGGCATATTTTAAGTTTCTAAGTGAGAGCGACCTCTGGCTTTCCGATGGAGCAGCACTTACTAATGATTACAGAGCCGTGCTTCACTTACAAGCTACGCAATAAAAAAACCCAGCCTTTGCCAAATCGTGTGTGGTTTAATTTTGATTAATTGTGCAGCCCTAGGTCCAACCAGTCAAACTTTTAAAGTTCCAAGTGAATGTACTTCGTGATGCGACTCGCAGTAATGCAGAGAGGTTTGCATGCTGTAGGTTGAGTACTAAGAATGTCACAATGTCAACATTCCTGCATTACATCATAACATCTGGAGGCGTAGCCTAGTCATGAAAGATCTGGCCATCATTGTAGACTTGATCACTTCGAGGGGCAATCCATGAGCTATTACCATCATGACCTTGGGCAAGACCATTCACCCCGTGTTGCTCTGGAAGTAATTTCCCTATAGGTGTACTGTAAGTTGCTCTGGATGAAAGTATCGGCTTAATGACAATTCAAAGCAAATTAGACATCTGAACAGGCTATGAAAACATTAGGTAAAACCAATACGGGAAGCAATAAGTCACTGTCAAGATGAATTAGCAGTGGAGTACAAAACATGGTAGAAAAACCACCTGACTTTAAAAAACAGAGACGTTGGATATACAGTAAAATCCTTAAGACTGCACTGAAAACACTCCGAAACATTCTCCAGGTTCTCGATAAAGCTTCTAGGAACAAGATGGAACTGAGGTTTAACCTTGACCCGTCTTCTTCCATTGTGTTGCAGCCATTGAGGGTTTATGAAGCGGCAGTAAGTGGGACTGCAAACTCCAGCCTCCTGAAAGGAACAGAAGAGAAGCTAAGCGACAGCATGAGCCCACAGCCACAGCTAGAGCTAGGCTGACCCAGTACAACCCGAACCAGCATGAACTGCTCTCTCTTCAGGATGCCCGATGTCACTCTAAGAAAGAGGGAGGGGGAGCTTGAGAAATGTAAATGGCCAGTGCTCTATCACCGATCTATCTCAAGGAGCTTAGCGACTGCAGTTGCTTTCTTTCACGAGGACACAGCGAGCCACTCAGTCCCTCAGGCAACAGGGAGCACTTTTCAGCTCCCATATAAAACATCCTCCCCCTTTACCCTTTCAGAGCGGAGTGACACTACAAAATTAACTCAAGGGCGAGAGAGGCAGCCCATCCATTCATTGTGAGATTCACTCAAGCTGCAGATTGCCGTTTCTCTCTAGAGAAATGGTGGAGGGAACGGGGTCATGGAAGGTCAGCTCACACACCTCCTGGCTGTGGAGAGGAAACCAGGAGCCCGGTGTCAGCAGGAGAAAAAACAGAACGAGAGCTTGAAAAACAGGATGAGACACGCTTGTGCTTAAGGTGAAAAAAAAAAAAGCACTGTCCTTAGATTGTTCTCTTGGAAAAAGATGGTGGTGGTGTTGCTTAACATGCTGAATCCATTAGGCTTTTTTGGGTTGATTGTTGAAGCAATTTAAAAGCTATTGATTATCCCCTCCAGGTACTCAATAAGGGGGCTAAAGTGTCTGTGAAACTCCCTATTGAAGGAGACTGTCTGTTTGGGCAGGAAGTCCAGAGGTGAAATGGATCCACCGTAACAAAAAGGGTTATAGCCGGTAAAAATGTGGAATGTCTTCATCTATTTATATCCATCTCTGCACAACTCACTCAGTGTTTGGGGCTACCAGGAACATCCAAGATCGTCTTCAAGTGATGGGCCACACTGGCCTTCCGCACGTCCCTCAGATCCTCTGTTACGCCTACAAAACTTCCTGGTCCCTTGACAGTTAGAGGACCAGAGTGGGCCCATCTATCAGTACAGCCTCGACTTTGATCACACTTCAAACCTGAGGCCGGCTGCGGGGGATTAACACAACCCCACTTCGCTTTTGAAGTGCCATTCAGTGGCTCAGATGGCAGAGAAGGGGAATTAATGTTGTGCGTGTCCTTTCCACCATAGAGTCTCCTTTAACAGCTCCCTGAAGATATCAGACCTCAATCTTCTTTTTTAACCAACTAGTAAAACAGGTCCGGTAAGTGCACAGTACAGTTGAAGTGATAGTATTAGATGAATCATTAAGAGTAGCATTTTCAGTCAAGACCGAGGTTAAAGGGATAGTTCACCCAACAATGAAAATTATATAAATTGCTCTCTCTGTATGATATTTTAATGAATGTAAAATCGACTGTTTTTGTCAAAACATTGAAAGTCAGTGGGGTCCAAAACAACATTGGACCTATTGACCGTCATAGTATGGACAGAAAAAAATTCAAATACATTTTTCTTATAAAATATCTCCTTTTGTGTTCCACAGAAAGAAAAAAAAGTCAGGTTTGGAACAACAAAAGAGAAGTAAATAAATGACAAATCTGGGTAGGGCTGCACGATTATGACAAATCATAATTGTGGATTATTCCCTTGAAATTGTAATTGCGATTATTAAATACTATTATCACAATTTACATTGATGTTTTGAATAGCTTTACCATTGTATGAAGCAACTGCATGCCATATTTTTATATTTAAATAAAAAACACTTCCTGAAAACTTGTATTGCATTTCTGTACCATTAATCCTGAAATGTCAACTATACATTGGTTTGGTTTCTTTTTTAAATAATAAAAAAATAAAAAATATGCATGTTGCAATAATAGGGGCTTTCACACCGGGTAGTTCAAGGAACTTGGGTTAAAGGAACTAGGCATCAGGTTGGTTCCCAGAGAACTAAATGTTCCCCTAGGGTCATTTTCCTGGTTGCATTCACACCACCAGTAACTCTGTGTGACGTGAGCCACGCTTCTTTTTTTGAATTTTATTTTGACGGCGGGGCGGACATTTATGTGTGTATGTGTGTGTGTGTGTGTGCGTGTGTGGGCATGTTTTTGTGAAATATCAGGACACAAATGTGTATAATGACATGGGTATGACATCACTCACTTTTCAAAATGCTTATAAATCATACAGAATGAGTTTTTTTTTCACAGAAAGTAAACTGCACAGTCTCCTGTGATGGGTAGGTTTAGGGGCAGGAGCAGTGTAAGGGGATAGAAAATACGGTTTGTACGGTATAAAAACCATTACGCCAATGGAATGTCCCCACATTTCACAAAAACCCCGTGTGTGTGTGGGTGTGTGTGTGTGTGTGGGTGGAAGAGTGACGCCCCAGTCAGACCAGTTGCTTCATTGCAGTTTGGTACGGCAGAAATACATACTCATTTCCAATACAACGCTGCATTTGGCTTGCATCACACTTGCATTACGGTGCATTTTAGGTGAGGCATCCGTTCGAAAAATCGTGTCACAACATCACGTCCCGGTGTATACAGTGAATGCATGCTGAAATTATTGTTGCGTGGCTACATAAAAGTTTAAGCTTATGTGATGCATTGCCGCGATTGGTCTGACTGGCGCGTGAGAGAGACGAGGGTGCATGCGTGTGTGAAGGGGTTCTTTTTTTTAGGCTATACTCTCTAGCAATTGAAAGTGAATATGTTTACTACTTAAAAACATCAAAGCTAAACATTATATCTAGTCAAACCGTATCAGGGCATCACTACAAATACAGTATGGGATTAAAATCAGTGAACATCAATGTATAGGCTTAGGCTACGTTTCAGCGACACTTGGTGAAACAGCATGGAGTGGATGTTTTCGGTTCAGATGCTGAATCATTGAAGTCGTACTGCTGTGGAATGCCAGGTCTACTTTGCAGTAGACACATTGCACCCTGTCCTCTTCGTTTTTAAGAATGTAATGATCCCAAACTTTAGACATTCTCTGCCGTTTATGGACATCTTTACTCTCCGCCATTGCGCCAACTAAATTCAAAATATATCACGCGCTATGGTGTGCTTCCTGAACATTGAACAGCGGTCCGTGTGAATCAGATCCCTGCGCGTATAGTGCGCGTCATATGAATTTAACAAGGCTTTGAGGCAGAGTTTTTGCCTCAAGGAATTTTTGTAGTTAATCGAGTAACTCGATGAATCGTTTCAGCCCTAATATATAGGCTGCATATGTACACAGCTTTTTAAAAATGGCGGGTGCTGTTTTTTCACGTGCATTCGCTCTTAAGCATGCAGCAGTGTTTCCCCTACCATTGTTTTGGGGGGGCGCCCCGCCCTCCCAAAACGACCCCCCGCCCCCCCTGAATGAATGACAAAAAATATTTGTCATTACGGTCGACAATAAGAAATACCCGATGGTCCAGTGCCAGCGTGAAAGACACTCCCAGAGCTGCATCTTCACGGAAACTGATCATTTGAGCATTTTTAAGCCTTGCCAATTTAAATATTCAAGCGCTCATAGACCAGAAAGTGTGTCTCTCAGTTTGCTCGTCGCGAAGGGCAGCAACACACCACACACACACACACACACACACACACACACACACGCACACACACACACACACACACGCACGGCCACGCGTCACACAGCGCGCGAATATTCACACAAAATTATATCAAAATGACTGTCTTGTTGAGTATCATCGTAAACAAAGTCGGTTAGGTCTTTTAAATGAACGTAAACATGAAATTTGCCAGTCACCGCCAGCATTTATGGTCATTTTCACAAGTTTTAATGGTCCACAGAATATCTAAACATGCAATATATCAAAAGAAAGAACAGACCCACTGTTTTATTCCAGCTTCATATATTGTTTTTTTAATCAACACTTGAATGTTGCAAGTTTCATGAAAAAGCAACATTTTAAGCATAAAGCTGAAAAAATCACGTTTTTGTAAAAGACTACGTTACGTCCGAACGATGAACAAAACACAGATGTTGTAGATGGAGTCCATCAACACCCCAAAGCTTCAGTCCTAGAACTCGTCCTGGGTTGACCTAGGGGAAACACTGTGCAGAATAATGTAAGTGGAATTTTTTTTTTTTAATCCTGAACAGATCACGTAACCGTGGCATCCTTAATCATAATTAGAAATACGATGAAATTGTGCAGCCCTATTTTTGGGTGAACTACCGTTTTAATAGTTAACCAAAATATTGTTCAATGTGGCTGACATTGTAGGTCACATGACAATGGTGGATTTAGAATGCCCTGAATTTGGTTTCAAAAGTGACACTACTGCAAACAAACATATAAAGGGGTCGGCAACCTATGGCATGGGACAATAACTGGCACGTTACATTAGCTAATGCGGTGTATGTATTTCATTTAAACAAAGATCCTCAAACTTGTGTACAGATGTAATCATTCCTCAGTCACAAACACATTTTAACATGCGATGGTGTGCAGATCTGACAAACCATTCGCTGGACCAGAGGTACACGCTTCTGTGAGTATCCCTCAGCGCGCCATAAGATTGACGAACACAGAGTTATAAAGTTAAATCGCTAGGCTGTATATTATACCAATCTCAGAGCTAATTAACTGAATGTTACTGATAAAGTTGTGTATCTGCCATGACAGAGCTTTGGCAAACCTGAGCCGCCCCGGTATCAGTCCCTGGTCGACACCAGAAACTCTCCATATAGGCAATTAACAGCTCTTGTTGGTTAAGACAGTAACAGGCAGACAGTGAACGTTCATCTATCATCACGTTCTCTCCACTCCCTGAACTGTATCTCCGATTGCCATATTTTCAACGTACAACAGCACAGCAACGTTGGCTCTTCCAATAACCGAGACCTTCAAGTGTTTGCAGTGCTGCAGAGTGACTCCACTTAACAGCACTGGACTGGCAGTTGAGGATAACATACAGTGGAGAGATACAATCCAGATAAGGTATGGTTTCTTCCCAAGAACTTAACCATGCATAAAGTTACTCCCATAAGTAACTAGTGAAAAACTGCCTTGTATCCACTTATCTTTACCCTTTCTAAAATTTGACTGGTGGAGTTTCTACAATATAAGTTTAATGATAATGTTTTTTATGCAAACCAAATATGTTATTGTTTTTATTTTAATTATTTTTTCCACATGCAGGGTCAATATATACCTTATACTTTGGGAATTATACAAAAAAAAAAATGTGGCTCATTCAGTGAGTTTGTTAATTCGTTCATCTTTGCTATATTTTTCGTGAAGCATTGTTTTGCTTCATCATGCTATGATAAAGAAACATATCCACTTCTGCATTGTGTGTTTGTGCATTTTGGGGGTGGAGAAATGAAGGGTAGGGGGTGTGTTTGTTTGGGTTGATTTCAAATATCAACAGTGTTCAACAATAATTCTCAGAAATAGCTTACTGCACCTTTAAGAACTAAAATGGTGACTTCACCCAAATTAAAAATAATAAAATCAATGTACCATAATTTTTTTAAATACTAAATTCACTGCAATATTAAAACAACATGGGTATTATATTTTGGTCATACCATCACCCACCAGTCAAATTTTAGAAAGGGTCAAGAGCAGGGCAGGTTAAACGGCACAGAGCTGGGCCACCCATCTCAATGTCAGGGCCAGGTGCAACAGGTGGCCATGGATGGGTGGCCAGGCACATCTAGGGTTTGGGATCACCGCACAGGAAACTGAATGGGGATCATTAACTCCCCTAACAACAGCCTCCCCATTCTCAAGTCTCTTGCGTGGCCTCCACTTGGTGGTCTTGTTGCCAATATCTTGAACAGGATATTGTCCAATACCACCAGGTGCAATAATGTGCTTATGCATGGACCATTAACAAGACTATTTTGCCAGGGAAAGTAAAACAAAACTGAGCATTGTGGATACATGCCTTAACCCATACATAATGACACCGATTACACAGCACAAAAAAGTCTTATCAAAATATCATTAAATGAAGAGCACACTGTTGTGCTTGTTAAACAAACAGATGCTTGCACAACCTCAGACTACTATTGCAAAAATGACTTCTCGTTACTTAAAAGCGAGCTTAAGAGAATGTTGCACAGCAATACTTGCTGGTTATGAAAGTATTCCTGGTAAACAAAGGTCAACAAGTTGAACTCACTATAATACCACGCCTTGGCAGTAAAGCTAACTTAATCATAATTTTATAAAATATAACTTAATGATGAAGAAACTGCCTCAAACTTATAAATATGAACATAAAAATCATCCTAAAATCATCCTGTTTTGAGGCAAATAAATTGTTTAACTGTAATCAGAAGACCAATTTCTTAACATTACTTATAAAATTAATAATGAATCAATGGATGGGGAAATTCATTTGAAAAACCACATTAAAAATGTTTTTCCTTCTATAAATAGAACATTTTTCTTCTATAAATAGAACATTTTTTACAAGAGACTACAGAAAAGGATCTAAACAGTGCCACAATATTCAGATCAGCTTGAATTTCAACTAATTTGAAACTAAGACGTCATGTCGATGCTTATGCTTCCAAATGGAGTTTGAATTCATGAGACTTTTAGACCCAATTTGTCAACCAAAATGTATCTAAAGTAGGTATGAATAAAGCTGAATTACTAGTTAAGCAAAGCATTGTAGTAGGCTAATGCTCAATATAACAGGATTGATTGCTTATAGCATAGAAAGGCCAAAAAGAAAGTCCAATTTCAGAGTTCAGGGTGAGTTGTTCTGAACAAGAGGTCAGAGCACACTGACATTATCTATTTTTAACATCAGGAGCACAACCAGGAAACATTACTAGAAGCATAACAGACAAGACAACCATGGCTTCTCTCCAAACAACTGTTCCCAAGAGCAGATGAGTGGGTCTAGCCGGGCCATTGTTACAAACTCGCTTCTCAAAGCACATTGACGCCCCCCAGCACACCCCTCCAAAAACACAAACTCTCCGCCACCTCCACTGTAGGCTGAGGGTCCCTCACGTCTCACACGCGCAGCTTCCCCCACCATCCAACTCCATCCTGTGGAGTGACATTCCCACAGGAGCCCCCATCGCTGGAGCCCCCACCTACTCAACTGTCTGCGGGGAGAGAGCTGCAATCCCCGATGACATACTAAACATCAGATTTCCCATCGTGCTCTTACGAGCTCCCAGCAGGTTCTTGCATCATGCTGCCACGAGCAAAAAACAGCACGTCGCTCTGAGGAACACCTGACAGTCACACTCTAAGCGCTTTAACACAAACCCGACAAACTAGGATCACAATGGGGGCTTCGATTTCATCCCAGACGAAACACAAACAAGCAACGGCGTGTTTGGAGCGGCAGCCTCAAACTGGAGACAGACACTGGGAGCCATGGGGCGCTGCAACAATGGAGCTGCCTGAAACAAACACCACAGAGTACAAACCCCTCCACCCATACCCCATGTGGAACCATCTGATACATTTACTTCTGCCCTCACCTGTCAATCAGAGGTGGGGGAGGGGGGTTGGTGATAACAATGTGGATGGATACGGTGGTTAAGACAGACTTTGGAAGTACCAGAAGTGTTGTGTACATATGATGGATTCACTGTTGCATAAGGGTCATTATTCAACACACGATGAATGCAAAGTTAATGCAAAATTTGATGCTAGGTTGTTGCTCCATGTATACTTCGATTTTTTACACGCAAGCTATGACTCCATTTGATAGCGTGCACAAACTCAGACGGTCGCATTGACTCTAAAAAGTTTCATCTTTGTCCAGTGTCTGCGCTATTCTTCTCCAGAAGTTATGAGCGATAAAAATGTATTTGTATCGTTTTAAACTAAAGTTGCGGCAGGCTCTCTCATAACCCCGTCACACAAGCTTGTCGTCAATGCAAGCATCTGTTGTTGTTGCAGTCTCTGGTATTTTGCTGCTGTTGCTGTTCTGTTTCTTTAGTTTTTTTTACTGTGAAACAACAGCCGGGGCCAGTGTTGCCACCTTGTGGAACAACGGATTAGTGTAAAACAAATTCAATGCGCATGTGCAACCTGCGTGTACATACAATGCAAATTCATTTTTAAAATTAAATAAAAGAAACAACTCTATTATTGGCCAATCATCAATATGATACAATAGACCCTTTTCACAGACTGTGATGACGCGTTTTAACGGTCATCAATATCATAAATCCAGCAACGTTTTTTGTATTTTCATTTTTTTTTTATGTACAATTATAACACTTATACTTTGTATTTTATCACTTTTGCATCAAATTACAAAAAACAAGTTACTGCTGCTGCGAGGGTGCTTCTAATAGCGTCTATGGGAGTGATTTACATCTTTCTCTCTTTTGACTGCCGTTATCAATCTTACTATTTTTTCCCTCTTTTTGAAAGTTGTGAAATCACTATTGTGGAGTTTTTCTTTTGCTATTTGAGTTTATGGGGGCACAAAAAAATATTTAATGTATACTCTCAATCACCGCTATAATATTTAACCCAACTATGACGACTTCCGCTCTGAGAAACCCAGAAATGTGAAAAGGGTTTATATATTGTGCATCCATGCTGATGATAAAGTGGTCAAGAATTGCATACTTTGGAAAATTATGATGTTAGTGTACACTACAATTCAAAAGTTTGGGGTTGCTAAGATTTGTATACGGTCTCTTATGCTCACCACGGCTGCATTTATTTGATCAAACATACAGTAAAATGTAATATTGTTTAGTATAACTCTAATTTAATAATAATAATAATAAAAACAACTTTTCTATTTTAATGTACTTTAAAATGTCATTTATTCCTGTGATGCCAAAGCTGAATTTTCAACATCATTACTCCAGTCTTCAGTGTCACATGATCATTCAGAAATCATTCTAATATACTGATTTGGCTGTGATGGACTGGTCAACTTCCCACTGTGTCCCCACCCCCACCTGTGGCCCGAGACGCTGGGATAGGCTCCAGCATCCCCGCGACCCTGTAAAAGACAAAGTGGTTTGGACTTTTGTAACATTAAAAAATGTCTTTAACGACACTTTTGATCAATTTAATGCATCCATGTTTAATAAAAAAACAAAAAGAACCTCAAACTTTAGAACGGTAGTGTATGAGGAGTTCAAAAATCAAAAATCACAAGTCTGAACGCATTGAGAGATCATTCATATCATGGGAAAAGTATGTACATCATGTTGAGGACATGTGAATGTCTTTTTATCTCTGTCATCTGGTTGACTGGAGCAGATTAGGTGCAAGTTAAAATCTCTAGAAGGAAGGTGGGCGAGAGCGGTCCTTTTCAAGCTGCAGCATCTGGGGTCTAAAACAAGGCCTGCTGACCCATCAGTTATTGATGGTGCAAATCCCAGTGTCAGAGCTCACTTCCTCCTCCTCAAAACCACAGGAGCTCTACCAAGGGTGAGCCCCTCGCACATCAAAGCTGCTAATTCAACACAGGCTTCACATGCACACGCATACGTGCTCACGGCCGTCCTTCACAATCGGCACCCGGTGTTGGAGCAAAATGAGAGAGCACTACAGATCCTCCTGACACAAATCCATTTTCCTCATCTTAATCCATCTGTGTTTCAAAACAAGAGCTTGTCGCCAGCTCCCGCTCCACCAGGCCCCATTGAGATTAAATCTCCCTTTACAATCAAGCAGCGCAAGGCCCTAAAGAAAAGGTGCCCCAGACGAACACCAGCACCCAGTTACGACCATCTCGGCTCTCCGGGGGGAGAGGCAAAGAAAGCCACCATCTGTGATTTAGTCATGCTCATGCCAGGGCCAATGATGGAGCAGCAGAGAGTGAAGAGGAACGTGAATGAGGCTCTATTCAACACTGGCAGAACACACAACCCCAAGTTGGATGGAGGAAAAAGCATAAGGGGGCACTTGTACCCAATGATGAAGGTGTGATGAAGAAGATGAAAGGGAGGAGTAATCCACTGGGAAAATTCTGCCATGTAAGATCGTGGGTGAGACAAACAGCTGTCAGGGAACATGTGGATGTGCTACGTCAGAGATTGACAAAGGCTTAATGAGCTCCTGCACAATAGACTGTGTGATCTCCGACAGAGACAAGCGTTAATTAGGGGTGCATCAGGGGTCTGAATTATAAACTCGCTCAGTCACTGACTCTCATTAGGAAAGAAATGGAGAAACAACTAGCAAACCTGTGTGAAAGGAGTCACAAGAGGATCAATGTAACAATGTAATCTTTCCAAATCTTAACAACAAAAAAGTAAATGTAATAAATAACAGACATTTATGGAAACCATTTCCACCTTAGAATAAGAGATTGTTTCTCATGAGTGAAACTTTATATTTCAGTGTTTTCTTGTAGTTGAGCCTTCATCTCTCACAAAGGGATAAATCCCTTTATTTCTCTTGGTTATGTCTTTATTTCTTCATTTCATTCTCTTAAAAAAAAATCATACCGAACCCATTCTTTTGTTTGATTTAAGGAAATTAATATTTCTATTTTGCAAGGTGACCACAAAAACATTTATAACGTTTCAAAGATTTCTTTCAAACAAATTCTGTTCTTTTGAATTTTCTAGTCAAAGAATCCTGAAAAAAAATGCATCACAGTTTCTAAAAAAATATCAAAGCCACAATATGTAATTTTTCAGGCTCCAGACTGCAACTAAATGGTCGCATTTTGCTACCTTTTTTCCTGCTGGTGCGACTGAATTTGGTTGGAGGTCGCAGTGGTGCAACCACCGCAGTGCCCAAGTCCAACTGATAAGAACTGCCATTTCTGTTACATATAAGAAACATCGGACGGCAAATGAAACGAAAGTGGAACGGAACCGCGCTACTCGATAGACATCGCAGCGCGAGCTCATACATGGGCCGATCTCGATCACGTGACACCGTAACTAAACAGCGCTGGGAG
Organism: Gobio gobio; assembly: GCF_949357685.1. Lineage (NCBI taxonomy): Eukaryota > Metazoa > Chordata > Actinopteri > Cypriniformes > Gobionidae > Gobio > Gobio gobio. The sequence goes on along the minus strand of NC_137121.1, from coordinate 17,260,638 downwards.
ATCCAGTGAGAAAGCATTTGAATTCACCACAGTATTAATAACATCGCTACTGCGAGACCTAGTGGGAAGCGTTTGGTGCAGATTTCCCTGTTATAAACCACAGATAGAGGTTCAAGATATCAGATCAAACAGAGCTGACGTGGAGAAACATTTTGATACATTAAGGGGTTTCAGTCCACAAATCATAAACATTCACCATGGATTTAGTAACACTCCATGGTTGTGGAAGAAATAGTTGAATGTTTTTTTTTTTTCATTATTCATCTCAGGGTTCGTACAAACTTTTGAGAGTGAAATTCAAGCACTTTTCAAGTGTTTCACACTTTTTCCAGCACTTCAAAGCTCTAAATATTACCCAATTTTAATATTATTTTTAGTGTGATTAATTGTAAAACTAAAAGTTTAAAGGTGCTGGCCACTTTATGGCAAAAAAATAAAATACCACCACTATAACCAGTAGGTGGTGGCATAGGAACACTTATTTGACTTTAGACATTTCCACTCCTTAATATACGGAAAAAAGTAGGAAGTCACAAAGTCTCATGAAAAACTAAAACTTTTCTTCAAATTGTGACTGGATTACACAGTAAACAAGTAAAGAAGAGTGTTAGGGCTGCTCGATTATGGAAAAAATCATAATCACGATTATTTTGGTCAATATTGAAATCACGATTATGTAACACGATTATTTCACATGACTTTGGGAATGTGTTGCATTTATTAAAAATACACCTTTCAACAATTCAATTGAAATTGTAACATTTGTTGTACTTTTTGAACTATTAAAATAAATAATATAACATATATTCAAATCAAAGTATAAAAGTATTCACGTAAAAATGATAACCACAAATAAATAAGATCAACAATATGGTTCGGCTAGATATGCTTTTCAGGTATGTCTAACATTAGTTTTCAGGTACAGAAATGTATCAAAAGTAAAATAACATTGCATATTTAAGTGCATAAATTAAAGATTAATTCTATTAAACTTACAAAAGCTATTCAATCAAGAGCGTTGAGTGATGTCCTTGTCTTTTGTTGTTTGACATTAAACAGACGGAAGTAAAGGCTACTGCCTCTTTAAGAGGATATGCGTCGTCTTTCTCGACTGTATAAAGTTCAGTTAAGGCATATACAGACTATGTCTGCTAGGATACTCATCAAGATGGACATGTTGACATACGTTTTGTGTGAGTTTGTCCGTTCAAGAGCAAGACTTCAAAGAGAACTCAATATTTGCGCGCTGAGAGACGCACATTTTTCTCACAGCGCGCGCGTCTTCTCATTCGCGTCTTCTGTCACTAAACCCGGGTGAAGACGGCGAAATGGCAGCACTCGCATGCATTGAACAAAGTTTACAAAGAGAGAATTATTTGAAAAATATGAAGGAAAAAAAGGACGTTTACACGGCACCCCTGCTCTCGTCAGTTTTTGTTTCTTTATTAGATTGTCATAGATCACTCTGTGTTTTTTCAAGTGGTTAAACAAATTCGTGATGTTCCCTTGCGTTGCAGTCACTACCAAATACCATGTAGCAAATCTTGCACGTAGCATGATTCTGCTCGTCGTCTGATTCCTCGAAGCCAAACTGTTCCCAGACAACGGAGTTGGTTTTGCCTTTTTTGCTCACCAAACGCTGCTGTAACTGCCCTCCTTCTGCCATCTTTACTCGCGCAGAGTTTTTAAATTCCAGCGGATGATATGCACACGAGTCTCACGAACTGAGAGAGATTTGTGGCTTCGGGAGGGGCGGATGTTTCATTCCGAACGCAAGACAAAATAAGAGTGTTCTTGCAAAACTGAACATGGCAAAATAATCGTTTTTTCTCGATTGTACTATTTTGGTGATCGTTGGGAGGCAAAATCGAAATCGAAATCGAAATTCGATTAATTGCACAGCCCTAAAGAGTGTTCCTTTTAGTTCAGTATGGTACTAAGAAGAACAATAGTACATTTTATAAGAGTGGAATATTAAAATTTTCCTTAAAAAAAAAAAGGTTTTTGCACATTACTGTTGTTAATAAAAAGTTACTTTTTTCTGCATAATTCAAGCTCAGTGCTTCACTGTTAAATTTCCAATAAACAAACATGTACTATTATTAGTAACTGCACTTATTAACAAAACAATAGTCATTTGATGATTAAATTAACCTTATGATAAATTTTCCTTCAGCGCCACCAAATCAGGTGCTGGCGCCACCATCTGTAGAACTTAGTGGCCCTGGTGCCACTGCTCTCAAATGTTAGTCTGGAGCCCTGTATTATCAAAGTATTTATTAGTAATACAGTGGAATTCTGGTCGTGCCCCTAAAATTTTCAGTTTGGAAGCCACTGTGCTCCTAGTGAAAAAAGTTAGTCTGGAGCCCTGTCCAGTCATGAGTACGTGGAGTAACGCAGCGCTGTTTTTTCATATTAGATACACTTGAGTGTGTTGAAAGTTATGTTATAATGCTGCTCTGTGCGTTCGCTTGGCAGCTACTGTGAGACTTGTTGCACACTGTAGTGAGCTAGATCTATATTAAGCATGGTAAAACATGGTATTCGCGGTAGATCAAGAAAATGAAATTTAAACAATAAGACTAACTGTGTTGAGCTACATAACAAGCAATGATTCGTTTTATGTAGATGAATGTATTCAAACAGTTGCTCACATGTCTAATAAAACACATAATATATCAAAGTGTCTTTGGTGTTTCCATGGTTTCTACAAAAACAAAAAATAACGCGGGTATGTCGTCATTAATAGGTGACGCACAGACACGGACCATGTCCTAGTAAAATAGCTTATTTCTCTGGATTTAAACATTCTTGAAAGTACACAAGTCAACAAAATACATAACGTTGTCCTAGTGGTTTTTGGATATTTTAATCCAAAAATATTTAAGCAGCACAACTGTTTTCAAAATTGATGAGAGATTTCTGAAGAATAATGTGACACTGAGACTGGAGGAAATTCAGCTTTGCGATCACAAGAATAAGTTACATTATAAAATATATTTAAATAGAAAACATTTTTTTTTATTAATACAATTTCACAATATAACTGTTTTTACTGTATTTTTGATTAAATAAATTCAGCCTATTTGAGCATGAGACTTTTGAAAAACTTTTAAAATCTTGCTGAGCCCAAACTTTTGAACAGTAATTTAAACATGAAGACAAATTACCGTGATTTAGGAGAAATGGAAATGGCTGCAGATTTACCAAAAGGATCAAATGATTCCTACCATGGTCAATCATTATACAATTAAAAAGTATGTGATGGTCAGTTTCTTTACAACAAATGAAGTTTGAGCAATTACTAATGAGCTTGTCTTTCTCCAGATGCCCACAATGCTGACTTTGCCCACCAAACATAATCAATTCAGAAACTAAATTAAGTCCCACTCTCATCTTCTGCTGAGGCAAACGCTAGGACCAAATGCCCACAGATCAATTCTCCACCCACTCTCCAGACACCACCAAATTGATAATGAAGACATATGAAAACAGACAAGCAACAAAACACCAACTCTCATCCTCTGTGTGGAGTCGGCAGGCTCGTTCCTCTGGCTGTGTTTGTGTATGAGGGGTGAGGGGGGTCATCCTGAAGGACTCTGCCTCTCTCAGCTCTTGGAGGCGGTGGGATTTCAGGGCTCGTTTCACAGCCACACTGCCAGGAAATCAAGCGTGCTTCACACAGACAAAGAGCACAGAGAGAGCCCAAGCGAATAAGGCCTCTTCCTGCCGTGCCCTGCTCTCATCTAGGGCAGAGATACGGAGCGCGACTGTGAAGTGTAACCAAGGAACAATGTGCAAGGAGCCGTTTTGTCAGCTTGCCAAGAAGAATCACCATTGTCGGCCTCCGGAACGGATCCTGAGAAGAAAAGGAGCTAGCCAACACCTTAAACTTCATACTGGATCATTGCCTTTGTAATATCCACCGTGTTTGACACACAAAGCTTGTGCTCGGAGTGTGACAATCATGATCAAATTCAATCTTTCAGTGGTTCTCAGTCTTGTTAAGGCAAAATAACATGAGATTCTTTGCCATTTCCAATTCATATTATACAATTTGTTCAAGATATATAACTGTTGATTGAATTCAAGATTTCAAATACTCAACAGGTGAGATTGTTAAGGTCTTCGTGACAAAAAACAGGTGTACTTGTCAATGTGCAAAGTCAATCGGCTCATTTAAAACAAACAGCCATACGGCCACCTTACAGAGTAGGCTTTCTCCCACGTAAAAGACATTGTATCCTCTTACAGCCGGATTTGCGTCCTATTTACCGAACTATCCACCTGCTTTTTTTAGACACAGCCCTGGATGAGGCTCACAAGGGCTGAAAACAAACGGGTGAGGTACAAGAAAACGTCAGCTCCACCACATCAAGGATCGAGTTGCTGGTAAATCTGCTTTGATGACATTCCCTTCAACTTGTGTTGGCTGGCTCACGCAAATGAGATGACGAAGTTTGACAGGAATCCAAAGACTAACTGGATGCAAGAAAAAAAACAAAAGCTCAACTGAATTGAATAAAAAGTTTTTCAAATTATGGCAAAGAAATGAACCAAAATGTCCTATTATTTTCTTATACGGCAATGTAGTGTTCAACAGCCACTTAAACACTAATAAGCATTAGGACAACTGAGATTAAGGGAAAGATTATAATAGAAGACTGGCGCAATGTGACGGATGACTTGAAAAACGTCTCAATCACTAGATTAAAGCAACCGATTGGATTATTCACAGTCCCATTCACGCACGGCTGCAAAGTTACCAGGATACTGAAGTGGGACTGAGAGCTTTTGTGTTGAACGACCTTGGACACCTACGCTGAATGCAATTAGGATGCAAGGAGGAATGGCAAAACGGTCAATGACTTGAGCCTGACACAGACTCCCACCCTCTGAATGTAAATCCTTTGACACTGCATTGACACACGCTGCCTGTAATCTGCAATCACCAAACTACACACATACTCAGTAAACAACATATGCAGGAAGCTTGGTTTGCAACAGCGCTGCTGCTGCAAAAAGGTGCCATAATCATCCAACATACACACTCTACAAAAAATGCTGGGTTAAAAACAACCCAAGTTGGGTTGAAAATGGACTAACCCAGCAATTGGGTTGTTTTTAACCCAGAGGTTTTTTAGAGTGTACTAAATAGAGACCGTTAATCGGCTTGACAGATATTTTTACATACATTGACACTTTTCAAATGAATTGTTTTGTTCACATCGGATCTACTGATAAATATCATAATTTGTCTCTAAATAATAGCAAGTAAACAAGTAAAGTTATCCTGGGTATACATCCCATCAGCCCTCCCTTACATAGCAAAAAGGTCAGATTCATAGACATGTGTATTTTATAAGCTACACGTAGGCCTGTCGCAATAATCAATGTATCGATATATCGCACAATATATGTACATGACCTCAATCATTTTTTGTGATGCAATATATCGCCCATTATGTTTACATGATAATGAATGTCACCAACATTTTACTCGATTGTGCTGTCCTCTTGTATGTTTTCCGTGACGGAGGCGAAAGTGGTTCTCGGGCAGTTCCATCATACACAGAGCGGTTGTCGACAGGTGAAAAAAAGGCGCCATTTGAGGCGTTAGTGTTTTCCTGACAAATACTGACAGTTTGGAAGAATAAGCCCAAATTGACTCGATTTCAAAGCCACAATTACCGGTGCACATATAAATGTCAACACAGAATGGCTTGTGTTAAAGCCGTTTCACAAGGGAAATTTGTTTTTATTTTTATTTAGGATAATATATTTTTTACCCTTAATTTCCATGATCTAAAGAATTAAAAGGTTGTCATTTGGAAGTGTGCAGGTCTACTTGCATTATTATGCTGTTATATTAGGATTATATATTCAGTGGCATAAAATAGTCTTAAAATTACAATAGTATTGTTTATCGCAATTATTTCTGGGACGATATACCGCGAAACAAAAAGTAGTTATCGTGACAGGCCTAGCCACACGTATAACTGCTCTTAAAGGCACAATATGTAAAAAAAAAAATTATTAAAATATCTGAAAACCACTAGAACAATGCTATATATTTTGTTGACTTGTGTACTTTAGCCCAAATGTTTCCAAGAATGTTTAAATCCATAGAAATAAGCTATTTTAACCAGGACACAGACCGTGTGTTCATGCGTCGCCTATCAATGACATCATACCCGCGTTACCCTCGATTTCCAGAAACCATGGAAACATGAAAGACACTTTAATATATTATGTGTTATATTAGACAGGTGAGCAACTGTTTGGATACATTCATTGACAGAAAACGAATCATTGTTATGTAGCTCAACACAGTTAGTTTTATTGTTTAAAATCCGTTTTCATAATTTACCGCGAATATCATGTTTTACCATGCCAAATATCGATGTTGCAGTGTGCAACAAGTGTCTCACAGTAGCCGTTGAGCAAATGCATAGAGTAGCATAATTAATACATAATATAATATGATAAAACAGAGCTGCGTTACCCCACATATACATGACAGCAAAAAGCGGAAGCGGTATAACAGCATAAAAGCTCTGCGAGTCATCAAAAAAAATGACATGTTGTGGCTTTAATTGGAGAAATATCAATGAGCCAAGAATGGGAATGTGGATTAAAGAAATGGCGTCAAATATGTCAATGGAAAAGATAACGTATATTGTCAAATGTTTTTGAAGATGTCTGGAGAAATTTTACTAACTTCTTAATGCACAATATTAATGTTGGTAAGCTGCTACAACAAGAACAAGCTCTGAGAGAGTAGGGTAGCATCATGATCTTCTACATAGACCTGTGAAACACTCTTACCTGATTTAGATATATTTAAAATATATATATATTTTTACAAATACAAGTACAAGTCGATGGGGTGATGGGAGGGAGAACAGGGTGAAAAATGCTTGCTGTGTTTTACACGATTGTTATCAGTTGTGTAATCTGATGTGATATTGCAAAAAACAAAACTATACTACAACTACTAAACTTTTTAAATAATAGCCATTCATTCTCAACCAAGAAATGTGCTCAGATCACAATAAAAACAAATCTGCATAAAATGTATTATCCTTATGATTAAAAACAGCAGCATAATTATTGTTGTCATAATGAAAACCATAAGATATATTGTTGATTTGCTTATTTTGAGTACAAAAAAAACTATTAAAAGTAGTTTCTGCATATTATAAACTTAAAATAAATAAATAATATGTCATAAAAATGCCAATATAGGTCGATCTCTAGTATGAAATTCCCAGTTGTAACTTTTCTGGGAAGCAGCACGCGGTGATCAGCAGATCAAACCACACTCATGCAATAACAAAGCCAGTGGCCAGCACGTTTCACACATGTGGGGGTCGAGAAGGACCGAGATTACTGATGCCTGTGACAAATACACACGATCTGTGCGGTTCCCAAACGCAAAAGAGGTGATAAAAATGGGGGTGACTCAACTACTCTATTTAAATGTTTCTGGGTTAACTTACATTCACGTCGGTAGATCAACGTGAGACTAATGTTGCAGCATCACTGTAAAGTGACTGAATCAATAACAAACAAAACAGACAGACAGTAGGGAACAATGACCAAGTCGAAGGCAGCCTGTGATCCAACAATACACTTGTAACCCAATAATCATGAACTTGGCTTGAGTTTATAACAAAGGACCAAGATGAAACAAAACAAGCCCAGGCGATCGACTTAATAAAGTCACCGGAAAGTTTAAGCGTAGCGTAAATCTATTCGACGCCACTTGCGGCGTCAATCCAAATGAGAGAATGAAAACCGGTCTTACGAGAATGAACAAGACTTTAAACATTCAAATGCAACGCTGATATTAACAGAAATATCGCAACGTTTTAAATTAACACTTTGTTTAAATTAAACAAGGCTAACCTTACTATATAACCCAACTCATTAACCAATCACACGGATTATAAACAAAGACAAACCCCATTCTCTGAAAAAAAACAAGTATTTTCTTTAATAAAAGTCTGTTTTGAAGAAACCAGTGTTTTGAGTTGACGTTCTGGCTTGACGGTTTAGTTCTGTTATTATATAAACCAAACCAAATAACTGACATTATCAACGTCACTTATCAGAGACATGCGTTGACTTCCCATTAACTAATTTATAAAGTGAATGGTTAAAGTGAGCGAGTGTCAGGCACACATTAAGTCAGATGTTCTGGGGAACATGGGTTTTGTTTCGTTTTAATGAACCTGGTGGAAAGGAAACTGATACGTAAATTCATACAGGTGTGATAATTTACCTCGATTTCAAAGTCTGGTAAACTGAACGCCGTCCTGAAGAGAGAGCAGAAGTGCGCTATGGCGGGGACTTCCCACCAAGACTGGATCTCCTCCACAGAAGTTATACATCCCTGGGACATTTTTCTGTTATCCTACGAGTGTATCACATTAAAAAGAGTGGCTTTGACGAATCCGCCCAGCGTGTTCCTCACATAGAACTTGTTTAACTGAACAGCAAAACTTGTTGTCCTTGCGGCGCAGCAGCCATTGCGACTCGTAGAGTTGTACAATCTGTTTCAATCCGCATTTCACAGGAGAGGAACAGATGGGCTGGGCGTTACCACTTGTCACGGGGAGGGGGGTTTACGCGCACCAAAACAAATACAATATCAACACAAATCAAACTAAGCCCTCGTTACATTTTCTCAATCAGCACTGTTGACAATATTAGATACGTTTAATAACAAGCTGACTCGATACAGTCACTTTGAAAGAAAACTATCGCAGTTAGTTAGTTTGTGCGGTCAGGTGTCTTACCTCCGCTCGAAGTGTAATGTCCATTTAAAGGGAATGCACACACATTTGAATTTCTTTGAAAGGGAAGTTGCTCTGTTGTTATTACTGGAGAATCCTCGCGTTTGATCTAGAAGAGATGAGCACGGCAGAAAGGATATTGATAATAATACATTACACTGACATTCTTGGTTTTAATTGGTATTTTTTTCTAGCATATTAATTATTTGGTTGATTTTAACTGCTTAATCGTAGTGTAGGAACGCATCATATGATCATGAAGTCGAAGTTATTAGCTCTATAGTGGCTATTGTTTGCAACCTACACAAGTTGATTGACCCTAATTTATAATGCGTTTCTAAATAGTGCTCTTCTAATAGTGATTACGTAAAGTCTTAAGGATTAATTAACGTTAAACATGTTAATTTTAATAGCAGAATGACACGTTTGAAGACATAATACCTTTTATTATTATTAATTGAAATATGAATAACAAATTGCTCTTCAAAATATGGACCCAGCGCCCCCTGTTGACAGGAAGAGATAAAGCACACTGCTATCTATCTATCTATCTATCTATCTATCTATCTATCTATCTATCTATCTATCTATCTATCTATCTATCTATCTATCTATCTATCTATCTATCTATCTATCTATCTATCTATCTATCTATCTATCTATCTATCTATCTATCTATCTATCTATCTATCTATCTATCTATCTATCTATCTATCTATCCAAATAGCCCTCTTTTAATTGTTTATCATTTTTGTTAAACCATTTGTTATCATTTCTGTTCAACCATTTGTTATATTTTTTGTTTAACCATTTGTTCCAGCTTCAGATATACTTTATATTTTTCTATTAACAATATCTGTTTCATATTAACTGAAAAACAGGTAAGCATTTGTTGTGGTGAATGAATATAGTTATACATACATAGTACCATAATAACATTTTAAGTGAATTATGGCATTTTGGTTAGTTACAGCAAGACAAATCTTCATCAAATAAATATTTGTTTGTTTTATTATGATCATCAATAATCATTAATTTGATAGCCGTAAAGGCTGTGAAACTGTCCAATGTAGCAAATATTGGGTGAAATATAGTATATAAATAAATGTAATTTTCTAGTGCCTTTTAAAGCATTTTTAATATAATAATGTTAATATAATAGTGTGTGTGTGTGTGTGTGTGTGTGTGTGTGTGTGTGTGTGTGTGTGTGTGTGTGTGTGTGTGTGTGTGTGTGTGTGTGTGTGTGTGTGTGTGTGTGTGTGTGTGTGTGTGTGATTTGAGATGAAGTTATGCCTATTTGTGTTTATGTGTAAATGTGTCAAGTTTCATTAGCGGAAAGCTGCGCATTCCCTGTTTATGACACTGGGAGTCGCCACAAGGGGGAGGGACTTAGGCACGGAGGGACAATGCTTGTGTTTGTCCAAAAGCCCCTGAGTGGCGGCTCTGTCGGATCTCTTGTGCCTGACTACGGCTGCTGCACACATTGTCAGCGTGCAGAGGGGGAAGTGGACGGCTTGATCCGACCGGTCAATGCATTGACAGAGGTAAGAACATGATAATCATCCTCTCAAACAGAGTTTCTAACTTGTGAATTGGTCAAATATGCAGGCTTGTGTGAGGGGGGTCTGTTTGTGGTGGTTGTGGAAAGTCTGAGGGAGCGCTTTAGGATGGGGAAGGGGGCCAGATCTCACTTGTCTGTGTTTTGGCAGTGAAGGGGTATGAATAGAGCAGGGTTGAAAGAAAGCAGTGCTGAGGGGAAAGGCATGCTCAGAATGCCACTGGGCTCCAGAAAATACAGAGCGAGAGAGGGACAGAGAAAAGGGAGGATGTCAGTATGCCGGAGGGAAAGAGATAGAGGATTGAAAGTGAGAATGGTACACCGAATGAGGTGAGAGTTAGTGGAAACATATATTAGGAAAGAGAAAGGTTACAAAAGGGGAAGTTTAAGACAAGTTATGGGAAAGGAGAAAGCAAGAAAAAGAGTGTTTTAATCAAGTGTTTTCAGCAGGGTCCAGCACAGGGTTATCTGAAACCCAAATTAAATGACCTTCTATATTTATTATGAATGCACTTTTATGGCCTCTTGTTAAGGACCATTTAAAATGTGATAGCAAAATAGTAAAAGCAACAAAAAAAAGTGATGCAAAACTTTTTTTTAGAGGAATATATACATACAGGATGTACATTTTCAGCATCAGAATGTCAAATAGAAAAGGTCATGGACATTTTATGTGTCAGCTACCCAAATAAACTTTACACTACTTTCATTTACTCTGAAAACACAGCTACTGATATAAAAATGAGATCATGTTAGTATTAGTCAAAAGACTTTGACAGCGTATAGAATTGTTTGACTACTACTGTAGGTGTCTATATTTAGATTTCTTCACAGACAATGTTGTCGATACTGTGTTGAAGAACAGTAAAATCATGCTGATAAGCCCCTCGTCTGCTGGCTCTCTTCTCTAGGTTAATTCAGAGGTCATAACCTCATTAGCACCAAGATTAGAGAAGACTTTAGGAGGGAGGATGTTCCCTATTTGTTCGCTATAGTAAAGCACAATTCAGAACGTAAAATCAGTGATTCTGAAACCAATTGAAAGTCTTTTTTTATTGAAAAAATATAGCATGTTGTTATTCTATAAAGTCATTCTACAACCCCAGATATCCTGAATTGTATTTCTCTTCTGTCTTAGTTAATAGCCAGTTCCAAGGTGATTTATTCTTAGCAAAGAGTGGCTGTTCTCCCCAAAAGGAAGGGTGTGAAGGTTGGCACACCATTCCAGGAGCCTGCCCGGGTGGGCCGTGGAAGGTTTGTGCTGACACTTTTGCAGCAGAGAGAGAAGAATTGGAGGAAATCAGTTAAAGTCTGGCCAAAATGGCCGAGCAGAAAGTGAGGTAAATATTTCAACTTCCTCTGGTATTGGATGTAAAATTGTGAGATCCGTCTAAACCGTTATATTGACATGCTTTTGTGTGTGCTTTTTGTCTTGTGCGTGCGTGTTTGTTTCCTGGCGTTTACAGCCTCCCTGCTAAGCTGATTAACGGGGGTGTGGCTGGACTGGTGGGCGTGACCTGCGTGTTTCCCATTGATCTCGCCAAGACCCGCCTACAAAATCAGCAGGGTGCTCGTGTTTATAGTGGAATGTGAGTTCAACATCTTTATGAAGTCCTATATGTTGTGTTGCATGTCATGCACTTTGTTTGGGGTCTTGTTCTAGTAGCAGGTAGAAAGCAATACAATTACCAATTGTGAAACTTGCATATGATGATTATCAATTGGTTTTGGAGTAACCGTCTTTATAATAGCATATGTGTGAGATATGTCAGTAAACCTCTTTTTTATTTAATTTTTATTTAAAGCCTATAAAGAATACACTCTTAGAAAAAAAGGTTCATTTGGGTTCTATAGAAAACCATAAGCTTCTTGACTCAATTTAAAAGAATATTGTATCCCAAAAAGTTTCTATATATAAGGAGAAATGTCTTAAATGAGTGCATAATACTTTCATGTTTAACTGGTTATTTAATTGTTTTCCCTAGTGAAAAATAAGTTGCGGCTCAATTTATAAAATGTAATCAACAAAATCAATTCATTAAAACTAAATCCATAAAATTATCCCATGAAGGGAATCCGTGAAGGTTCTATAAATAAAGCGCCTGACGGAACCCTTTAAAGGTCCCATGGCATGGCATTTTTCTATTATTTTATAGTGTTTTCTGAGGTGTACTTATATTATTAGTATGATTTTTACATCATAAAATGTCATAATTTAGAAATAAAAGGCATTTTTTCTATACTGCTGTTTGCCCTGTGGCTGAATGCCCTGCTTCAAGAGGCGTGTCTGCTGTGAGACTTCAGTAAAAACGCCCACTGTTGTGATTGGCTGACATCTTTGCATTTTAAATGAGCGGAGGGGGCGTGGTTTAACGAGGCACGAGCAGACACGAGTCTGCCAGAGAGACGGATGGACCTGTGTTCACTTCTCATCAGTTCTCTCAGCATGTCTCAGTTCAGGGTGAACTGTTGTAGTTACTAGCATATACTTAAGGTTATTAGTTTATTTCTAGTCGGAGGGGCTGTCACTCATGTCAGAAAGTTAGTAACTTTAGTAAATTATGGATCAGCGCTGACTCGAGACGCGAACCGTTTAGAACGATTCAGTCCGATTTGGTGAACTGGTTCGGTTCACTAAAAAGAACCGATTCAAAAGAATGATTCGTTCGCGAACCGGACATCACGGAGACGAAGCGATTGCTAACAAAGTTATTTATAGTAACTTACTGAGTTATGAGAGCACTGTCTGTCAGCGCGAGTTTATTGTGTTTGTATCTGAGAGTTCTGAATAAACACGAGTCCAGGTCACACCGAGTCCTCTTCATCATTATTCTACCAACTTTGTAACACATGCAATGTACCATTACAGCGAGATGAACGAGTTAGTAAGTGTTGAGTAACGTTATAGCATTATTTCTAGATATGTTCCAATCATATGAATAGCGTCATTGACGCGCATTGAGTAACTTACACAGCGCAAACAAAGACACAACAGCAGTAATCGAATGTAATCCAGTTTATTGTGGGGTTAGCTGGCTAGCCTAGCCCAGATACCCTCACGCTTACCCCCCGTCTGCTTAATCTCACGCCGCGTTTGGTGCCTCCGCTGTGGGCCAGATGCAGTACTGGGGGTCGGGGATGTTGGAGGCCGAGCTTCAGCGTGCGTGAAGTTAATCTCTAAAGATGTGACTGCTGATGTTTAACAGAAAAGACTGTATGCACATTTTAGAACAGATAGACGCGACAAGGACGTACAAAAACACTGACTCACAAGATAGAAAACACGAAAACAGTTCTGTCGGGAGAGAGAGAAGCCGCTGCGTGTCCACAAATAATAAATAATAAGCTACACATAAGAAATCACTGATCACAGATCAGAAGGAACTGAAGAAAGACTTCTGTTTTCATTTGTACATCCAAACACTGAGAAACTGCCAGCGTTCACTCGTTCACAAGTAACGTTAATGATCTCGAGTGTTTGCATGGGCGTGCCAGATTCTCTGGGCGGAGGAAAGGGAGGAAACTGTTCCTGCTTGGACGTCAAACCAGGAGACGTCAGGATTGGTTAGTCGGGCCTGTCATTTTCTCAAAGGCAGAGAAAGACAGCCAGAACTCGGTTTTACACCGATCAACATTTCTATCCACTTGGGGACAATATTCAGGCTAGGGGAACTCATATTAATGTTGAAATACCTCATAAAATGAAAATTTCATGCCATGGGACCTTTAAGGTTCCTTATATTTTTACTGTAAAATTTTCAGTTTTTAAAAAAAGTTAATGTTAGAATTTTTTAATTATTAGTAATATTTCACAATGAACACTTACTAGACAGAAGCAATACATCTTTTTTTTTTAGAAACTGTTAAAGTGTAATTATCAAATATGATACAACAGGCATATGCAGAACATTAATTTGTACATCTCTTAATCATCATTGTATTTTTGAAAATAGGCTAATTTTCCAACTCCCCTAGAGTTAAAGAGTTGAGTTTTATAGGTTTCGAATCCGTTCAGCCGATCTCAGGGTCTAGCACTTTTAACATAGCTTAGCATAGATCATTGAATCTGATTAGACCGTTAACATCTCGCTCAAAAAATGACCAAAGACTTGACTCTTCTGTCGTTACATCGTGTACTAAGACCGACAGAAAATGAAAAGTTGTGATTTTCTACACCAAAATGGCTAGGAACTATACTCAAGTTTTAAATAGGAAAAATATTGAAAGTCTTTGGTCATTTTTGAGCGAGATGCTAACGGTCTAATCAGATTCAATGATCTATGCTAAGCTATGCTAAAAGTGCTGGACCCGGCGATACTAGCAAAAGTGGATTTGGACACGCCCTAAGTGCACTTGCGCCATGCACTTCAAACCAAGCTCTTAGATCATTAAAATAGGGCCCATGGAGTGACAAATGATATTTATAAGCATTTTATGTAAGTAATCTGCTATACTATTGTTATAAATATCTAATTGATTTACATTTCAAATGACCAGAATCATACTTTTTGGCCATATAAATACCTTATGAGAGGAAAAAGAACAAATATTCCGACCTGGCAGCTGAAGCATCTCAGAACGGCTGGAAGACCAGCATCTTCCCAGTAGAAGTGGGATGCAGGGGATTTGTTGCCACATCTACTACGAGTTTACTGAGAAAAGTAGGGGTGAAGGGTCGCTCTCTCCAACAGGCCATCAAGTCCATGTCAAGCGCTGCTGAAAAAAGCAGTAACTGGCTCTGGATCAAGCGCAAAGACCCTAACTGGGCAGCAAGGTAGAGGCAAATGGTATGCAGTCAGGCTTAGGCCTGACTCAGGGAGAAGGACGCCCCTGCCATGCAGAGCCCATCAGGAATATGGAGGGTAAGGCATGGAGGGGGGTGTACCTGGGACGCTGGGTACACCGTTGAGCCTTCTGGAGACGTTGTGGGCTTCAATCAACGAAACGTCGATGAAGCAGGGTGCCCACCTGATGACCCCAATGACATACCTTACCCTTCTTTTCACCACTCCACACCGGCTGCTACAATCAAGAGTTTCCTACTAAAGGGATTGAAACATCTAGTTCTATTAGCTTTACTGATCTTCTGGAAGAAAACCCAGTGACTGTTGTGAAAGTGCAGCTGACGACAAGGGAAAGAGTTTGTGACAGCATGGAGAGACAGCTGACAGGAGGAAATAGACCCCAACGGGGCTGTTATGGGCTAGCTACCCATAGCAGCAGGCTCCGTCACCCTATTAGGGCACAAGAGTCACCTTATCTGGCTACGAAAAGTTCAAAAAGAAGAATACCCCTAGAGTCTGCGAGAGCAGGGGCGCAAGAAGACTCACAGATTGACCTCCCGGTAATGACCCTTGGAATGGACATGACATCGAATGAAGGAAGTAGGAAAACTCTTGAGAAACTAGCAGATGGACATGTTCTTCAGACTTGCGTGTGTGGATGGGCGAAAGTAACATCGACCCATGGTCTAAAGGTACATCAAGGACGGAAGAAATGCCTGAAAACCAGCAACCCAGGGCCCCGCATTGACCGGATTCTGTCAAGAAGAAGGTTAAATCAGTCGGATGAGACTCAGCGGCAGGAAGAAACCCACAGTCCGCAGAGAATCAGCACCCCAGGGAATAAGGAGGAAGCTTCAGGCAGAACCACCAGTCCAAGACAACAACCAGCCCACCACAAAAAAGAAAACATGCAAGGACGTAAGCCATTGGTGAAATGGCCGAAGTCTAACAGCAAGGAGTGGGAAAGCATTAACACAGACTTAAGCCTTATCCTAAGTAACATCAAAGGATCAGCCGAGAAGAAGCTGGAGAAGATGGGCAATCTTATTTACAGCTACGGAGAGGAGAAATGTGGAGTGAAGGAGCAAGTCCGTGAGAAAGATATGCTTCCCGCCCCCAAGTCCCGTCGGCTGCAGGAAATCCAACAACTTGTGAAAGAGAGGCGACGGCTAAGAAAGTTGTGGAGAAAGGCGACAGTAGAAGAAAGGGAAGGCATCAATTTCCTTCAAGAGGACCTAAAGCACAGGCTCTCAAAACTCCGCCGAGCAGAAAGCCTACGGATGCGCCGGAAAAAGAAGGAAAAAGCCAGAACCGATTTCTATAAAGACCCTTTTAAATTTGTGAAAGGCATATTCACAAAGGAGAAGAGTGGATCCCTGAAAACATCAAGAGACCAGGTTGAAGAGCATCTGAGAACCATCTATACTGATGAGAAAAAAGATGAACCGATTATTGTCCCAACAGACATCCCTCCAATATCACCACCACAACATCAGTTTGATATCAGCCCTCCCAAGCTGAGCGAGGTAAAGCAGGCAGTGAAAAAGGCAAGATCGGCATCTGCACCAGGCCCTAATGGCGTACCATATAGTGTCTTCAAGAATGCTCCAGATATTTTGAAAATCCTGTGGAAAAACATGAAAGTGGTGTGGGACAAGCAAATCATCCCGAAAGCTTGGCGAAGAGCAGGAGGGGTGTTCATCCCAAAAGAAAAGAATTCAACCACCATTGAACAGTTCCGCCAAATAAACCTTTTGAACATTGAAGGTAAGATCTTTTTCAGTGTGTTGGCACAACGACTGACAAACTATTTAAAACAAAATCACTTCATTGATACGTCAATCCAAAAGGCTGGCATCGCAGGCTTTTCGGGATGCCTTGAACATAACAGTATCATATGGCATCAAATCCAGACTGCAAAGAAAGAAGGGAAAGATCTACACGTCCTGTTCCTCGATCTGGCTAATGCATACGGGTCAGTCCCTCATTCAGTTCTGTGGGCTGCCTTTGATTTCTTCCAGGTGCCGACAACAATTACAAATCTAGTAAAACACTACTTCCAGGATCTACAGTTTTGCATTACAACATCAGGCTTCACCACAAGTTGGCAACTGCTGGAGGTAGGCATCATGGCGGGGTGTACCATCTCCCCATTGGCCTTCACGATGGCAATGGAGATTATTATAAGAGCCTCAAAATGGGTCGTGGGTGGAGAACGACTACAATGTAATCAGAGGTTACCACCAATTCGAGCCTATATGGATGATTTAACAACACTCACAACAACTGTCCCCTGCACCAAGAGACTGCTGGAAAAACTTCATCAGAATATAACATGGGCGAGGATGAAGTTAAAGCCCAATAAGTGCAGAAGCATCTCCATCGTGAAAGGCCAAGTCAAAGACCAAAGATTTTATGTCGGCGGAACACCTGTCCCAACTGTCTCAGAAATGCCAGTAAAGAGCTTGGGGAGATGGTATGATGCGAAGCTCAGAGACACAGAGCAGTTTGAACAACTGAAAAATGATACCAACATGTACATGGAGCGCATCAACAAGACCTTGTTGCCAGGAAAACTCAAGTCATGGTGCTTTCAGTTTGGCATACTCCCAAGACTCTTGTGGCCATTAACTGTGTATGAGATCCCTATCACCAAGATTGAAAAGTTGGAACGGCTGATAAGCACACAGTTGAAGCAGTGGCTTGGAATTCCACGTTGTTTAAGTTCTGTCGGACTTTATGGACATGGCAAGTTGGAATTACCAATCACAGGGCTCGTGGAAGAGTTCAAATGCACTAAAGCAAGGCTCGTCATGACCCTAACTGAATCCGAGGATGCAGTCATTCGAACAGCAGCCCCCCGGGTGGTAGCGGGAAGGAAGTGGACTCCATTAGAAGCTGTTCAGAGTGCAAAGTCTGCACTTCACCTCAGAGACATAGTTGGACAAGTACAGCATGGGAGGGCAGGGTTCGGACTCATCCCAAAAACTAACCCTCTATGGCATAAAGCAACATCAATACAGAAGAGACAGCTAGTGATAGGAGAAGTCAAGAGACAGGAGGAGGAAGAGCGATATGCCAAAGCCGTCTCAATGGCCAAGCAGGGGAGATGGACCAAATGGGAGGGTCTGGAGAAGAAAAAGCTCAGCTGGCGTGACATCTGGCAGATGGAGGGAGCTCGACTGAGTTTTGTCATTAGAGCCACATATGACCTGCTACCCTCCCCCCAAAATCTGAAAGAGTGGTATGGAGAAGACCCTGCCTGTTCCCTGTGTCAAGTACCTGCTTCCCTAAGGCATATTCTATCAGGGTGTACCACAAGTCTTACCCAAGGGCGCTATACTTGGCGGCATAACCAAGTACTCAGAGAGCTGGCATCAATAATGGAACAGAGGCGAACCACCACAAACAATCTCCCACAAACATCAGCAGGACAGGTCAACTTCATAAACTTTGTACCAGCTGGCCAACATCAAGAAAATAGTACAACACCTAAGGATGTAAGCATCCTGCAGTCAGCGCGGGATTGGAAATTGGAAGTAGACCTTGATAAAAAACTTGTGTTTCCCCCAGAAATAGTGGCTACAACACTCCGGCCAGACATTGTCCTGTGGTCTCCAACAAAAAAGCTGGCATATGTTGTAGAATTAACAGTACCATGGGAAGATGGGGTTGAAGAGGCTTATGAGAGGAAAAAGAACAAATATTCCGACCTGGCAGCTGAAGCATCTCAGAACGGCTGGAAGACCAGCATCTTCCCAGTAGAAGTGGGATGCAGGGGATTTGTTGCCACATCTACTACGAGTTTACTGAGAAAAATAGGGGTGAAGGGTCGCTCTCTCCAACAGGCCATCAAGTCCATGTCAAGCGCTGCTGAAAAAAGCAGTAACTGGCTCTGGATCAAGCGCAAAGACCCTAACTGGGCAGCAAGGTAGAGGCAAATGGTATGCAGTCAGGCTTAGGCCTGACTCAGGGAGAAGGACGCCCCTGCCATGCAGAGCCCATCAGGAATATGGAGGGTAAGGCATGGAGGGGGGTGTACCTGGGACGCTGGGTACACCGTTGAGCCTTCTGGAGACGTTGTGGGCTTCAATCAACGAAACGTCGATGAAGCAGGGTGCCCACCTGATGACCCCAATGACATACCTTACCCTTCTTTTCACCACTCCACACCGGCTGCTACAATCAAGAGTTTCCTACTAAAGGGATTGAAACATCTAGTTCTATTAGCTTTACATACCAGCGCATGCACGGAATTGCATATTTTGCTCAGTTTGTGGCCTCTGAATAGAATTTATGTTTTTTCCTTCTCGAGTATGAGCTCCATATTCTCACTATATCGTACCATATGAGCCATAAAACCCGGATGTATCAAATATGATATAAAACATATATGCAAACTTATTTTTTTTAGGTTTAGTTTTTTCTCAGGGAGCAATAAACTGTTCCATTTAAATATATATATTTTTCAGACTATTATAATGGTTCTTTGTGTACATGGTTTTGTGCGTTTGCTTTTGCAATTTCTAAAAACATTTATGCATCTTTTAAAAAACAAGTGATTCACGAAGGCAGCATGTGTTAGTGATTTACTCTGGGCGAAGGACTTCCTCTGGTTTTTGAATGACTCAGATGAGGCAAAACAACTTGAGTCACATGCTTTTGCATCTTTGATCTGTTCACGCTCCCGAATGTTTTTCATCCCCTTTTAAGTAGCTTGCTCAAAAATATCATTATGCATGTGTGATACCATTGAGATAAAGAGAAGTACTCTTTGTAGTGATGCGTGAAGAGCTCTTTTCTTCTTTGTACACTTATGTAACAGGCGAATACCCAAGTGGTTTGTGGGCAAGAGACAGGCTGCCATGTTTTAAGCTCTTACTTCCACACATTACTCTTTTCCCCAAGAATTTTTGTGAATGTCAAATTTAGCTGTTCGTTATACACAGACATGGAGAGCAATAAATAAAAAAAAAGACTGGTGTTTAAGTGATTTTTTCCCACCATTTATTCTGGTTGCTTTATTCTACTTACCAAACAAGGATTTTTAGGGGTATTTTAAGGAATTTGGATTTCATTATATTTAGATTAGCTCATTTCAGAACCAGATTGTATTGTTTAATCGTATTGAACATTTCTGTCTTGTTATGAAGGCTGGACTGTTTGGCAAAGACCATCAAAATGGAGGGCTACTTTGGCATGTATCGAGGTATTGTTTCTTTTTTTATCTGTATGTTCCTGGTGTTATTTAAAACATTAGTAGTTTTAATTGTTATAGTGCTGTGGGATGTGTTGCTTTTGTATACATTCTCAGAATTACATTTCATGGTGTTTCTCTACAGGTGCAGCTGTGAATCTTACACTGGTCACTCCAGAGAAAGCCATCAAACTGGCTGCCAATGATGTCTTTAGACAGAAGCTCTCCAAAGATGGGTAACACAAATCTACCTTAGTCCAACCCCAGATGTATTGCTATTAGTTTATTCTGTCTGGTTTTAATAGTTTTGAACAGTTTCGTAGGCTGTGGATCTTAAGCTGGGTTAACTACATAGATTTGAATCTCTCAGTACATAAAATGTAGTTCTCATTCATTCTGGACTGGGCCACATGTGGTTGCGCTACATGTTGAAGATAAACTCAATAGAGTCATTTGTTTGGGAGTTGAACCGCTGGTTGCACTAATTAACTGAAAAGAACCGACTCAATAGAATATGGAATTAAAGGTACACTATGTAATTTTTGGCCCTCTAACAGCTTAAAAAAACTGCATGCATTTTGTGGAAAAACATTGTTTTGGTTGTGCTTCGGCTGTGTGATTGTGCGGATGAATATGGTTATCCTACTGCTTCACTAATAAGCTTAAAGGCCAGTTCACACTGCACAGACAAACGCCAACAAACAAGTTGGCTGTTGGATTTAGAATTTTATGAAAAATAACTCATGTTCAGACATGACTTTCTTCTTGCTTTATAGTTCATATGAGGCCGTTTCTATGGTGTTAAATGTCAAGAGTACATTATTGTAATGCGAGAGTGCATCCATGTAACTAATCTCACCGCTAGCAGGTGGATTTCTTTCATTCTAGCACAAAACTTACTGGACGCGTGCTTTCAAATATGGCTCTGCTCTCACTCAGATTTTACTCGTGTGCGCTCAAACTTCGAATATCTCCAGTCCACGGAGGCCGTACCTGAACGGTCGGTCGGTCGTTCGTTGTTCTTGCATGTGTGTTCCCTGTAACAACAAACTGTTGGTAGTTCTTAAGTCAAGTCAAGTTAAGGTCAAGTCTTTGTTCATTTTGCATCTGTTCATCTTAAACTGCACTTGGGTTCATCTTCAAACTTGCCATCAGTGGAATTCGTTACATTCTGATTCACTGAAAAGAACCGACTCATTAGATTCATTCTGTAATCTGACTTTTCTGGTCACGCTGTCTGTTGTGTGCTGTGAATTCAGTAGCGATGTAAGGAAAGCAGCGTAGGCAACTCTGTCAGTATTTTACTATGGTATTCAGTCGACATTGGCAGAAAAATGTGTGGGTGAGAAGAACCATTAACAGAACGTCCGGTATTTTGTTTTAATCAAATCGTTTCCGAAGAAGACCTTATCCCAACCCTAACAACACATTTTACATTTGAATACAGTATTTACATAAAAGAAAACATTTTCTGTAAACTATTCCACAGAGGTATTGACTAATTTGACCAATTATTTCCTCGGTAAATGCAATAACGATCTCATTTGCCCCACCTGTCATTGTATCTGTCACCCGTAGAAAATTACCTCTGTGGGGGGAAATCCTTTCTGGCTGTGGGGCCGGAACCTGTCAGGTGGTAGTCACCACCCCCATGGAAATGCTAAAAATACAACTGCAGGATGCTGGCAGGTTGGGTAAGTGTGTTTATTATGCTCCCATGAGTGTCATCCGAGGTATGTAGGTCTCTATCTTAGGATGCCTTACTAAGTACAAAGGTTAGCCAGAAATAATAGAAGCTGTTTGAGTAGAATGGTGTTGACCGAATATCAGTTTCTGTTTAACACTACAGGATAAAAAAATAAAGATGACGTTGAAGATATGAGTTGTAACCGGTCGATTTTTGTCTTTACAAGCTGCTCAGAGGACTGTCACTACCTCTGCCCCTGCTGCTGGTCCAACTCCCTCATTGGTTGCCTCTCCGGCAGCCCAGCCAGCAACCAATGCCAATCCTCGACCCTCAGCAACTCGTATCACCCTGGACCTACTCAAGACCCGAGGTCTCAGGGGTCTTTATAAGGGTGCAGGTGCTACACTGATGAGGTAAGACACAATCAGCAGTATAACCTATAGGAATATGGTCTATAAAGAATATTAAAAAGGTGGTCCATATGACTCAAGTGCTCCTTCTGAAGTCATACAAATCATCATCACTTGATTAACAGACCACAGTCTAAGTTGTCATTCATTATAATCTTTCCCACTATTGACCACTATGACTGGATCACTAAATAAGTGAGAATTTAAGAATTAAATCAGTCTGATTTGTGCATAAATCATTCAGATTGGTTTTATAAACCGGATCAACAAAATTGAACAGATCAGACTAAAAATAACAATTAAAGTTGGCAGTTTATAGCAAGTGTATCATAACTTCTTCCATATTGTGACGTATATTCAAGTGAAACCAGTAGGGCGGGACTTAATTTTGTCCATTGTAAACTGATTGGTTTGTAGTTTAAAATTACAATTACAATAAATTATCATTATTTATAATGATGTGCATGATGTTTAGTGTAATCTTTTTTTAAATTCACATCATACAATATTCCATAACCAAATAAAAATGGACAATTTTGATTTCATGGCGACTTTAAAAGCCTGTTCATACCATAAACAATAACTATAAAGATAGCTATATTAGCGTCTACCACACCAATATAGTTGTGTGTTGTCTGTCACTTTAAATGCTTAAGCTCTTTAAAGCAGGATGGATTCTGATTGGCTGTCTATGTTATCATTTATCAGCTGGAAAAATTGTTCTGAAAGTGATTCCAATTATATAATTCTATTCTCATAGAATAAGATTGATTATTAAAAATGTATAGTTTATAGTTGTCGTCCTTGGTGTGAATAGGCCTTAATTCATTCATCACTATTCAAGATTTTAATTGAGTAATGACCTACATTTTGGTTTCCTCATCAAACAATTCTATACTATGACTTGGAATAAAGGCATAAAAGGCAAAATTATTTTTGAGGGCTTCGATCCTTATTCACTTTCATATTGTAAAAGAAGCCTGGAAATTCTTTTAAAATTCAGCTTTTATGTTAAGAAAGAAAGTCATATGGGATTGGAACAACATGCCACTGTCATTAATAATAACAGAATTTGAATGAATTGGTGAACTATCCCTTTAAGTCAAATAACAAAGCTATGTTAGCCAATCAACATCCAGATCTTTTGCAAACCTTCAGTGACGTGCTGTCTTAACTAACTTAAGTGATTGCTCTCTCTGCAAACACATGCACTGTTTCAGGACAAAAAGATGGATAGGCGTCACGGTGACCTTTCACCTTTACCACCGCCCACACAAATAAACCCACTCACCTATCCAAACCGCCCCTCCCCCTGCAGGCTCCCTGCGGTCAGTGATGTAATCCCAGCTGAACTGATGTAACCTGCCAGCTGTCAGTTCTGATCTGTTATTCATAGCTTCTAATTAACCGTAGGCGGAATTCTCTTCTTAATGGAATTCTAATGAGAGCTCGATCTATCTCAATCTGTTGTCTCTCATCTACGGCCTACACGGCCTAAATCATATTTCTAAATTCACTGTTTCACATTTACAGACTAAAACCAATCAGACACAGCGATCGATAACGATCAATAACGTCCTGCAGCTATGTCTACATTCTACAGCTCTATGTTCTTTCTCTGTTTAGGGACGTTCCGTTCTCCATGATCTACTTCCCGCTGTTCGCCAACCTCAACGCTGTGGGCCGCACTGAGGATCGCCATAGCAACCCCCAGGGCCGGGCCCCCTTCCTGCAGTCTTTCGTGGCAGGTTGCACAGCCGGCTCAGTGGCGGCAGTAGCTGTCACTCCCCTGGACGGTGAGATGCAGGCAAGAGAGGAGTAGAGGAACACAATTTGCTCTCTCTCCTTTTGACATGCATGCAGATAAATGTCCCATTCCCATCCTATTTCAATATATATATAATGTGCTGTCAAATTGATTTATCACCATTGATCGCATCCAAAATAAAAGTTTGTGTTTACATACATATGAAATATTTGCATGTATATACTGTATTTATATAATTTATATTATATATAAATATTTTATATATAAATATATATGTTTTTAATTAAATGTATACATGTATGTGTGGGTATTTATATATACATAATTATACACAGTACACAAACATATTATGTAAACACAAACTTTTATTTTGGATGCGATTAATCGCGATTAATCGATTTGACAGCACTAATTTGTTTTTGTATAAAAATACAATATGTTACAGCAAGGACACAGACGCTGATTTAAAGGGCAAAAACATTTACCTAACTGTTAACTAACGTTTAAAAGGCGATCCTCCCTATAAAAAATGACTGCCTTACATTTTTAAGTACAATGAACTTGGCTGTATAAGTAATTTCAACTTAAATTATATTTAACTGACTTGTATAAAAATTGCTCAACTTATTTTGATGAGTTAAAGTAATCATATTGATCATACTATTTTTTTTACAGCTGGCCAGAGCAGTTCTCAAGTCAACAAACATATTTGTATATATATATGTATAATTTTATTTTTTTTCTAACGTTTAACAATTCTTCAATAATTATTTTAAATATGATTTATTTTGTCATGCATTAGAACTCTATTCTAATATTAATACAAATATGCTAATTTGTCTCTTCATTTACGTCACACCAGTAGACTGTAGTTTGTTATAAATGTATACATTTATGACACATTTAAGAAAGAAACACGTCTTGACAAAGATGACAGGACGCCATAACACTTTTGTCATTTAAAAGTGAACTAACAGATAATTAGGATTATGATGATTTTATCAACATCTTCAATTCAAAACCCAGCCAACTCCGACTTGTTTAGAACAAACATCAGCCATACAAAGTAAGCTGTGGGTAGGTTTTTAGTTTTTAGTCTGGCCCGTGGTGGCATGGCTATGCAATATTTGCATGTAATATTTGTGAGCAAGTGGTTTTTTGAAATGTACATAAGCCACATGTACTGTATTAGCAATGGCAGATTGTTGATCCATGACTCAGACATTGGGATTTCTCTTTGTGATATAGTTATCAGGACTCTCTCCTGCTTTGTTTTTGTTTTCAATTTTTTCACGTTGCAGCCGCTCACACTTGATCACACAGAGTTTAGTGCTTACAGGTGAAGTATTTCGTTTCTGCGATTCTCAATCACAAACACAGCTCGTACTGGGGCTTGAGAAGGCATCAACATGTAGAAGTAGACTATATTAAAATACAATAGACAATAAAAGGT
This sequence comes from Gobio gobio, assembly GCF_949357685.1. Taxonomy (NCBI): domain Eukaryota; kingdom Metazoa; phylum Chordata; class Actinopteri; order Cypriniformes; family Gobionidae; genus Gobio; species Gobio gobio. The sequence continues at coordinate 17,234,980 of NC_137121.1, read as the reverse complement.
CCAACATATGACATACTTTTAGCTGTGTTGCTTCAATCAGATTTTGGGATTTTCTTCCAAATTAAGGGGTAATGCGAATGAGGCCCACCCATCATCCACTTGCCGACGCCACTGGTACATTTATTTTTGTACTTATGTAATAATTTGTGCAAGTACTCAAATTGTTTTACATTTCTTAACAAAAATAGTAGTTTTTCGAATAAATACTTATTACTTCTAATACTGAAGGTTATTTAAAGGAATCGTCTTTAATAAATACAGATCCCAGAAATAGTTCATACTAATAAGCCTTTTTGTTTCGTGATGAATTATGGTTACATTTTTGCCAAACTGTTGCCTACTAGCTTACTCCCAGTATTTCAGAAAAGCACAGAATGAGTCTTTTGTATCTAAATGATTAATTATTGAACCCTGTGTGATGTGTACTGAAACATTTCATTTGCTTTGAAGAAAGTCTGTTAAGTTTGCTTTCAAGTTCTATTCAGAAAGCTTTTTGTTTATAGCTATATATTTATTTTGTTCCCAGCAGTAAAGGGGACAAAAGGATTATTTGACCAGTGGAAACACTGCCAGCCACTGCAGTGTCTCTGTCTGAAGATTTGGCAGTACTCTCTGCAACATTACAAAAAGACTCATTGGAAACCTATAACCTAGTTTTTCATTAATTCATTATTATACACATATAACTTTAGAAATGCATATATAAAAGCATATAAAATGTTACAACAAGGACACAGACGCTGATTTTAAAGGGTTAGTTCACCTAAAAATGAAAATTCTGTCATTAATTACTTACCCTCGTCGTTCGACACCCGTAAGACCTCGGTTCATCTTCAGAAACACAAATGAAGATATTTTAGTTGAAATCCGATGGCTCAGAAAGGCCTCCATTGGCACAATGCACTTTACACTCTCAGGACCCATAAAGGGTACTAAAGACGTCGTTACAAAGTCCATCTCACTACAGTGGTTCTACAATAACTTTATGAAGCGTCGAGAATAGTTTTTGTGCGGAAAAAAACCCTAAATAACGACTTCTATAGTGATGACCGATTTCAAAATAATGCATCATGAAGCTTTGAAGCGTTATGAATCAGTGAGTAGATTCAGGGATTTGAATCGCCAAAGTCACGTGATTTCAGCAGTTTGGCGGTTTGACACGCGATCCGAGTCATGATTCATTATTTTGAAATCGGTCATCACTATTTAAGTCGTTATTTAGGTTTTTTTTGCGCACAAAAACTATTATCGTCGCTTTATAAAGTTATTGAGTCAACAATAGCATTTTATAAAAATTTTTTAATTAAAAATATTTTAAAAAAATCACAGGTTTAAATGAAATTTTTTTTTGGAATGGATTAGCATTGTTCAGTGTAGACTTATATTTAAATGATTTTATGAAGTGAATTATGTGGGAAAAAACTTAACTGGAAGACATGAAATTATACTAAACACATTTACTAATAAAACATGATCAAGATATTCTACTTGTGGATTTATTGTGTTTCAGAGAATGTTTTCCTTTTATTCCTCATATTAAAAATAGCATGAACAAACAATTAGCACGGTATTTGAGAATAATTAAACCTTAAATATGTTGTTTATTGTTATAGAGAATGTAGTATGTCAGGGATCACATGACTTAAAAGAATCGCTGAAATGTTTTTGAAAAGAACAGTTTGAAGAGTCAATTCATGGAAATGAGTCAGACTAACTAGTACTACTGAACTAGCTGTATAACCTGCGTTTGGGAAACCAGATCTGAGAAATGAAAATTAATTTGCACTTTCAGCACAAGGCGTAGGCTATATCCAACCTTATCTGCTTTTAATGTTGATTAATGCTTATCATTTTCAGTCATAAAGACCCGCATACAGACCTTACAGAAGGGAGAGGGAGAAGACTCTTATAGAGGCATCATTGACTGCACACAGTAAGCTTTTTATTTGCATGTATTGACTTCTTATTGTGTGCTATATGGTACTAAATAATTACCATATTCATGTATCATGATATTTACAGTATATGGCATTCATACTTTCTTAATTTTCACAGACGCATTTTAAAACGAGAGGGACCAGCCGCGTTTCTCAAGGGAGCAGCGTGTCGTGCTTTGGTCATCGCTCCGCTCTTCGGCATTGCTCAGGGCGTGTACTTCCTGGGCATTGGCGAGCACGTGCTGGGCCTGCTGGGATAGCGGCAGGTGATGTCAACTCAATCATCATACAAGCATTACTGTTTCTACAAGGGCCAAGAGATGAAGGAAGTTGCGACAATGAAAATAAGAAGGTCTCTGTCTTTATTTGCGACAAGGTAAAGACGGAGAGAGAAATTCACGTACCCAACCAAAGGAGGTTCAGACACTTCGGAAGAACAAAGGAGGGTTGTGTAATGCTAACATAAAAGCCTATATTGCACACTAACCTAGTACCTAAAAAACAGCGAACAGGGTTCTTTTTGTAAGACAGCGTCCTGGAAGGGTTATTTTTATGTCTTTAAAGCCCATAGTTACAATCAGTTTTAAACCAACATGATTCACGGTTGATTGATCTGTTGTGAACAGGGTCAGTGTGTATTTAGATTTATAGGAGACTTAAATTAAAGTTGAAATGGATCCAGATCTTCCAAATTTATGTTTTGGCTCTCTACCGCCAATTCCAACCCCTTTAAACAGCAAAAAAATAGAGTGTGCAGGGTCTGCTGACTTAATCTGGTTGCTGTTTTAATTCTCGTCTCAGTAAATCTCAGTCTCTATATCTGAAGAGACTGCTGGGCTTCGCTGTGGAGGCCTTGTCTTCCTGTTACATGTTCCTCTGCGGGACAAAATTCCTTGTAGGCTATATAATGTCGGTTTGATATTTTTTAATGCTTCTTTAAATGATTTTGTTGAGTGCGCAATAAATTAAAATGCACAAAGCCTTATCCTTGCCACTCAAGTTTTTCACTAAAAAGAAATAACAAAACGTAATATAAATGACCAGTGGCTATATATATATAATATATTATATTGCCAAGTATTGGGACACCCCCCCAAATCATTGAATTCAGGTGTTCACTTCTATGGCCATAGGTGTATAAAATCAAGCCCCTAGGCATGCAGACGCTTCTACAAACATTTGTGAAAGAATGGGTTGCTCTCAGGAGCTCAGTGAATTCAAGCTTGGTACAGTGATAGGTTGCCACCTGTGCAATAAGTCCATTCGTACATTTCCTCACTACTAAATATTCCACGGTCAACTGTTAGTGGTATTATAAGAAATGTGGAAGCAATTGGGAACAACAGCGACTCAGCCACGATGTGGTAAGCCATGTAAAATCAGAGCGGGGTCAGCGCATGCTGAGGCGCACAGTGTGCAGAAGTCGCCAACTTTCTGCAGATTATGGTGTGGGGTTGTTTTTCAGGGGTTGGGCTTGGCCCCTTAGTTCCAGTGAAAGGAACTCTTAATGCTTCAGCATACAAGGACATTTTGGACAATTTCATGCTCCCAACTTTGTGGGAACAGCTTGTGGGATGGCCCCTTCTAGTTCCAACATGACTGCACCAGTGCACAAAGCAAGGTTCATAAAGACATGGATGAGTGAGTTTAATGTAGAGGAACTTGACTGGCCTGCACAGAGTCCTGACCTCAACCCGATAGAACACCTTTGGGATGAATTAGAGCGGAGACTGGCCAGGCCTTCTAGTCCAACATTAGTGCCTGACCTCACAAATGCACTTCTAGAAGAATGTTCAAAACTTCCTATAAACACACTCCTAAACCTTGTGGAAAGCCTTCCCAGAAGAGTTGAAGCTGTTATAGCTGCAAATGGTCATTAAAGTTCCTGTGCATGTAAAGGCAGGTGTCCCTAAAACTTTTGGCAATATAGTGTATTTAAAAGTATATATATTTTTCACATTAAGTTAAAAAAACAAAACAGAAATTAGGTCTTGAATAGTTTCATTTTGAGTGCACTTCTGTAAAAATAGCAGAAAAATAAAAGATCTAAAATACAGTATTATAATAATACAAGGAAGTATAGAGAGGCTTATTCCTTGGAAGGCATTACATGATTTTTGACAAAGTTTTACTAAATAATTTTGATAAGCAATCTTTACATTTTAAATATGCAAGACTGATATATGCGTCTCTGCTTATTAAATCTGTTCTATTTTAAAGTCTTTTTAAAAACATGGTCTGGAGTAATTTGATTATGCAAAACATTGTTTGTGCTTCACAACTGATGCTAATTTGCATCTCATATGTTTGATTTCCACAAGAGGGCAGCGTGTTTTTAATGTTTGAGGTATATGTAGCATTATCTGTAAGCCTCTGTCAGATCAAGTACAACTTGATTTCTTTCCTGTACGGTGGATAAAGTGTAACCAATAAGCAATGCTTTGTTTATAATGTAATGGGCACAGAAATGCTTCAGAATACAAATAAAATATATTTGATTTATTTATCTGTAGTATTATGCAATTGCACTACAAATGAAAATACACAGAAAACCACAGAGGCATCCATGTTTTTAAGACATTAAATAAGGATTTCCCTTTTCCAGGGAAAACCTGTTAGGCTGCTAGTTTAGCTAACAACATTCAAGGCAATAACAATGCAAATTCCTGAGTGCTTATAGCTCTTTGTTCAAACAGCTTGAGATAAGATGTCAGGTGTCCACTTTCCCTACCGGTGACATGATATTTAAACAGAAAGCACTAAATAAACACTCAAAGGAGAGGTATAAGGTAACACAAGCACATATTATGAGCCTTTCATTTTCAAAAACTTACAAGATAGAGAGCATGACAAATTGCTGTAATATGATCAATCAACAACAATAGTTTTTCACTTCAGAAAATCCAGTGACCTTAAAAAGATAAAACTTCCCATCAGACCTCATCATCACTTTAACGTGTTTTCTGAATTTGACCAACTACCATTAAAGTGTGTTAATAACAGTCCACTAATCCATAAACCTGCGGTTTGGGTTGACACCAAACAGAGTCACTCTGATCTCAGGCATCATCTGTGAAAGCAGAAATAAATAATATGAGGAGGATGTTCACAAATACAAGCTGTTTATTCCGGTTGCAAAATGTGATTGTTTTCTCTACCTGTTCCGCTAGTAGTTCTAGTCTGCTTTCCAGTGTGTTGGACACCTTGATCTTGCCATTAGCGTTATAAACTTCAACACCTCCTGAACTGATGATGCCAAGCATGAACAATGAACATTTTGAGAATATATACATTTTCTAACAAAATGAGTGTAGAAGTGATCTTACATGTCAGGGGACAGGAAGCTGTTTTCGTCGATGCCCACCTCAATATTATTCTTTACAGCCTTTTTGTAGATGGGGATGTTTTTCTGAACGGCTGCCTAGAATAAACAGGTATATCAGCGGTTTGTATAGCTGATATGCACAGTGTTAAAATATTATGTAAATGGATTGACAGGGAATAGAGCTCACCTGCACCATCGCTACATCTTCCTTTCTGCACCGGATTATAACCTTGGGCTCCAGCAGCTGATAAAATCCCTGCCGAAGCAAAAAGAAAAGTTAATAAAAATAAACAAAAATATTAAATAAATATGCTTTTTATTTTTTTTGGAACCTGTGATACTTTTTTCAGGATTCTTTGATGAATAAAAAGTTTTTTAAAAAAAGAACAGCAATTCAAAATAGAAATCTTTTGTAACAAAGTAAATCTTTATTATCACTTTTTATCAATTTAACATATCCTTGCTGAATAAAAGTATTAATTTATTTAAAAAAATAAAATGACTGACCCCAAACTTTTGAACAGTAGTGTATTTGTTACAAAAGATTTCTATTTTAAATAAATGCTATTCTTTTTAAACTTTTTATTCATCAACGAATCCTGAAAAAGTTTTGACGGGTTATAAAAAAAAATATTAAGCGGCAACTGTTTCAAATTGATAATAAATCAGTATATTGGAATGATTTCTGAAGAATCATGTGACACTGAAGACTGGAGTAATGATGCTGAAAATTCAGGTAAATTCACATGAATAAATTACATTTTAAAGTATATTAAAATAGAAAACCATTAAACTATTATTTTAAATTTTAACAATATTAGTTTTTTTATTAAATAAATGCAGGCTTGTTGAGCATAATAGACTTAACATTGAAACAGTAATAGTTAGTATCATTTATATACTAGTTTTTGCTAATATTTTGAATTTGATTATATTATTTATATTTTCTGTTTTCAATTTAAAGTTGTAGCAATTTTGTTTTGTGTTTGTCAAAATGTCTATATAGTTAATTAAGTTTTAGTTGATATAGTTAGTTATTTTCCAAATGAAAATGAGACATGTTGCCTTAACTACTTGAGGTTATAACTAAAGTTTTCAAGTTTACTTAAATAAATGTTTATTTTAAGTATTTTTTAAAAAAAAATAGTTTTAGTTAATAATAATTGCCCCAAATCAGACCCTGACATATGATATATTATAATACAAAATTATTAATTTATTATTAAAATAATAAATGAGTACCAGGCATGACTTAAGGTGCTCAAACCCCGTAAACTAATAAAACAATAATAGACCCAAATCAGACCCTGACATATGATATATGAAAATACAAAATTATTAATTTATTATTAAAATAATAAATGAGTACCAGGCAAGACTTAAAGCTACACTATGTAACTTTTCCGTCCACTAGAGGTCGCCTGTTCAAAACAAAGGCGTAGTTTGATGACGCCACGTTTGAGCGCAGAATCTCGGGACATGTGATCTTCACCTCACAGCCGGTGGGAAACAGTCAGGATAGGACTCGGGCAGAAATCATGTTCATGGATGCGATTATTAACATTACTGTAGTCTGAAGCAGAGCAGGAGCGAGTGTTGTGGAGCTGATCTAGGCTGCAGGAGCGATTGAAGAGCGGGACTGTTATTATGGCATAGTCGCTGGCGGGACTTTTATTATGACACGGTTGCCGGCGGCACTTCCTCTTCTCCAGTGCTGAGTGTGAGGTAACGCAGCTCTGTTTATCGTATTAGATATATCTGAGTGTGTTGAAAAGGAAGTTATGACGTTCGCTCGGCGGCTGCTATGACACTTTTTCACACTGCAGTGAGAGTAAAGTGTTTCACTGAATAAAACCGGAGACCGAGGGTGACGCAGATATGACGCAATCGACAGGCGACTCCCTCACACGCATAGCTCACACGTCCCGGCTCCTTGGTTAAAATAGCAATTTTCTCACGATTTACAAATAGTTGAACACATTTGGGATATTCTAAGAACTCAACTGAACAAAATATATAACACTGGCCTAGTGGTTTCTGGATGTTTTACTGCAAAAATCCTACATAGTTCACCTTTAAGCTGCTCAAACCCCGTAAACTAATAAAACAAATTAATAAATCAAGAATCAATTAATCTATAATGAAACCTATATATTATTTATCTATTACTTGCTTCTTGATTTATATATACAGTTTGCTATTAAATAAATACATCTTCAGTCTATTACCCATACAAAATCTGACAACTGACTATCAACAACACCCAACAGTTTCTCTCAGTAGCGCAGAAATAATAAGAATAATAATACAAAAAAAAAAAGGTGTGATATGACCGTTAGAATGTATTTTAAAAACTATTATAAAAAAAAGCTAGCATTGCTAACTGGACCATAGCTGACCTGTAACACCAGCCCCTCCAGCAGTTTTGGGTACTGATTTGGGTCTTTGGCAATGTTGGCCAACCGTTGCCGTGCATCGTTTAGGAGATCCTGCAAAGAATCACACAAGGAAGATGAAGAAGAGATGGATTTCTTGTAACTCTATAAAAGTATAGACTATATAAATGTGAAAATCACATCATCATCATACCTTAATCATGTCATCACGGGCTTTGAGCACCTTCAGTCTTGCCTGGTTCAACAAATTCGACATCTGGCTGTGGATTTTAATGGACACATTATTAAGTATGCCATTAATGGACTCAATGTTACACATTTAAAGAACTTAAACTCACATTTTCTTCTGTTGTTCAATCTGTTTCTCTTTCTTCTCATAGTACTCCATTATCTTCAACCTTTGAGTCTGTACCAGTCGTCCCTTTTCGATATTAAACTCTTCTTCTGCCTGCAAACCGCAATACACATGACTTAAAGCAGATACTTAAGGAATGTCGATACATGATATAATGCTCTAGACAAATTTGACATATCTATGCACTGATGCGAATCATTTGTGTTACCTTTGCATCAATTTCTTCTGCCTTCTCATTGGCTTCCTGCTCAATGAAGGCCATCATGTGTTTGATCTGGAGAGATGCAATGAGATCAGTGTCAATAAAAGAGCAAAGCAAGGCTAAATTACAATGTAAGAATTACCAAGCACCACTGATGCAATGAACTAAAGGAAGAGGAGGGTAGAAACTGATGGGGAAACGAGACTGAAAGAAATGTTGAACTTGAATCAGTGCTGGGAAAGTCCATGGAGCTGTGTTGGACAGCTGAAGGACAGATTTCCCCTTTTGGCATTACAATTCACAGCATTAAACACTCACAGAATATTAATTAATAAAATCTACAGTTGAGAAAGTGCATTTGCTCTCCTCAAAGTGAAACATGTCTAGCTACGAGTACAAGATAAAATAAAAATTCGTTGTATTTACAGGCATATTTCAAAACACTTTAGAAAACTTAATCATGAAATACAAAAGACAATAAATAAATTCAAAATATTTGTTTACGACAATAATACGACTGAATATCAGCTCAAAACCACGGGATTAGTGCCTGCAGTGTTCCTTTTGATTTCTATACTTACCTGATGTTAAATAGAATAGTTAATTTAAAAATATAACTTCTAAAACTAGTATAATCTAGTTAAATGGTTTTCTCACCTGTTTCTGTACCGCGGCATCGCTGAGCGCCATGTTTTTAAGTTTTTAAGGCACTGACTTTGATCTGAAGAAGAATTTATCACGGGAACGATTGAATAACTAACTTTGGAACTATTAATCTAAACTATAAACTACTTTAGATGTAGTGAAATATGCAGCAGCACTAAACTACAGTTCCGCAAAACGTCAGCTGACAAGGATGAAGGCGTCATGTGATTTGAATCGTCACGTCCGAGGTAAGACTACGCCTATTTTTCACTTTCTTGTTTGTGGGAAACTTAACACATTTAAAGTGATTAATTTCGTGCACAGATAGTTAATTACTGAAAATATTATAATTGTAAAAAAACAAACTATCTTTAGTCACATTAAATGCCCAGGACCAATGTTATTATATAAAGTTTTGTTTTGTTTTTTCGATAGAAAAACCTGTTTGGCCACATGCATGTTTGCTGTATCTCATAGTACCTCTTTTCCTATAGACATAAAGTTGGGCATGACTTCTTATAGGCTAATTTAACATTTAAATTGTATGATATGTATTGTAGCAATCAAAACCCAACTGCAAAATATAAAACTTTGAGACTAGGAATTGGTATTTGAACACAATTTAACAGATAATTTCTCATTCTCAACATGAGCAGCTCTGACTCTCAAAACTGTGTATCTTGCATTACACAGTGGATTTCATGTGAGTTGAAACTTTTCCACTTATTTTTAATTTTGGAGTCACTGAGAAACACAAAGCAATGCGCACCTGGGAACAGACACACACTCAAAAGTGGGTGATACAAGGCATATTAACCTGCATCAGCACTGATATTACTGAGAACTCAACATGTGTCTCTGAGTGTATAAGAGCAGCAATTCATGATAGAGAGATCAGTAGAGATCATTCCCAGGGAACATGAGACTCTATCTAGCTGTCTTTGCGCTCCTGGCCGCAGTTCACTGCGAGGAGATCTTTAATGGGTAAGTTCAGATACGTATTGCCATGTTGTTTCTAGTTCAAAATATCCTAATTATCTTTTTTTATTCTTGATAGAGACCAAGTTCTCAGAATCCATGTAGAATCTGAAGACCACATTGAAGCTTTGAAAGAGCTGGAAGAGGATGTGCATTCAGAGGTATGACAGTTGTATAGCTGCATATTTCAGTTTTCAATTGAACACCAATATTGAGAAATGTATATTATGTGACCCTATAGTTGGATTTCTGGACCCATGGCTTCTCTATTGAAAGGCCTGTTGACATCCGTGTGCCTCACACCAGTCTGTACGCCGTCAAAGACTTCCTCAGGGAAAACAACATCCATTTCACTGTCATGATCAACAATGTGCAGGTGAGTTATTTACAAAAATCTAAAAAATGACATTGTTAGTCTTGTAAATTCCAATAGTTACGGAAGTCTTGATTAGTATTATTTTCATTAAAGTAATTGTAATACACAAGTTTTTACTGTGTCTCAGGAACTTTTGGACAGGGAGAGAGCAGAGATGGTTAGTAATGCAAAGATGGAACGCAAGACCAAGAGCTTCAACTTTGCAGCTTATCACGACCTGGAGACTGTAAGTACAAGTGCTGGCTTTAAGAAAAAGGCATGCACAACCATATTTGTATACATTATCATGCATTTCATACCTAAACAAAAATTGTCAATGTTTTTATTCACTTCAGATTTACAGTTTTATGGACACCCTTGTTGCAAGTCAGCCTAACCTGATCTCTAAAGTGAAGATTGGCAGCTCCTATGAGAACCGTCCCATGTATGCCCTGAAGGTAGACATATTATGTGATCATAAACACAGGTTACAGACTGATATATTATCTACATCATTTATTTGATTTGTTATGTATTTTCAATGCATCCAGTTCAGCACTGGTGGAGAGAAAAAGCCTGCAATCTGGATTGATGCTGGAATCCATGCCAGAGAGTGGGTTTCTCATGCCTCAGGAGTGTGGATCGCTGACAGGGTGAGTGAGTTTGCGTTAGAATTACACATTTAGTGTTTGGCTTGAGTCTGTTTGTCATGGTACATTCAAAGCGATTTCCTTGTTCCATTAAACTATTGTGGTAAATATAAGAATGTGAGACTACTTGTCTTTCCTGTCAGGAAAGACGATATCTGCCAGCACATTTAGATTTTTTTTTTTAACTTCACTTGACATTGCACATGAGCTCCCTTTGATAAAATGGATGCTTGGATATTCTTTTTAACAAGATCTATTTTATTGTATTATTATTTTTATTTTGTAAATGCAGCAGCAATTCACTTTTCAGCAAGATCTTTAATTTAATATTTTTTATTTTCTGCAAATCTTTTATTTGATAATTTTTTTAAATTTTGTATGTGCAGCAGCAAAGAACTTTTCAGCAAGATATTTTATTACTTTTTATTTTCTGCAAATGGAGCTTGTGCAGCAGCAATGTTTTTTTTTTTAGCAAAATCTTTTATCTTTTTTTTGTATGTGCAGTAGCAATTAACTTTTTAGCAAGATATAATATTTTGTTTTACTTTATTTAATTTTATATGTGCAATTTTATATGTGCTTTTAACAAGATCTATTTTATTGTATTATTATTTTTATTTTGTAGCAATTACATTTTAAGAAAGATGTTTTATTTTATGTATTTTATTTTTTTATTTTGTAAATGCAGCAGCATTTAACTTTAGCAAGATCTTTAATTTTATTTGATTACTTTTTATTTTCTGCAAATGGAGCTTGTGCAGCAACAATGCCATTTTTATAGCAAAATCTTTTATTTATTTATTTTGTATGTGCAGCAGCAATTATATTTTTAGCAAAATATTTAATTTTATTTTACTTTGTTTCTTTTTCGTATGTGTATCAACAATGAACTTTTCAGCAAGATCTTTTATTTCTGCAAAGGGAGCTCATGTGCAGCAGCATTCATATAAAAATAAGCAAAATATTTTTAGTTTTGTTTAATGTTTAAATATTGGGGAAATGTGGACACAAACAGGTACAGAGTAGCAATTTACTATTGCTACAATTTACAATTTATATTATATTATATACTATATGTGATCTGATCCTTCTGACTCTCTAGATTGCCACAGACTTTAAGGAAAACCGTGCCCCTGTGCCCAGTATCCTTAGTCAAATGGATATTTTCCTGATGATTGTGGCCAATCCTGATGGATATGTCTTCTCCCACCTCACTGGCCGCGTAAGCAGTCATTCATTGGTTGCGTAAAGCACAAATACATGTTTAGAAGCATTTTTAATGACATTTCTAATTAACATTACCTCAGCCATTTCACCGTTTGTGGCGTAAGAGCCGGTCTGTGACCTCTAACCCCAACTGCCCTGGTGTTGACCTCAACAGAAACTTTGATGCTGAATTTGGCAGTACGTTCAACTTCATACTGTCGTTTTCTCTTGTTGAAACGGATCCAAATGACTTTGCCTTTTATAATGTATCTACATTTTCTCCAGGTCCCGGAGCAAGCGATGACCCCTGTGCCGAAGACTACTGTGGTCCTTCTGCTCAATCCGAGATTGAAGTGAAAAACATTGCGGACTTCATCACGAGCCACGGCAACTTCAAATCCTTCATGACCCTCCATGCTTACTCTCAGCTCTTAATGTATCCCTATGGCTACAGCGGCACAAACGCTCCTCACCAACCTGAACTGGTAAGAAAGCTACATCCACAATTGTTTTTCTTCTGAATCGTGTTTGTTTTACATGATCTCACAGTGACACATTTTTATGTGTCTATTCTAGCATGATGTGGCGACACAGGCAAGCAGAGCCCTCAATTCTTGGCATGGCACTGTTTTTAAAGTTGGAAGTATCTTCCACACTATTGGTAAGTGGATTGCGGATCTATTTTAACCACTTACTAAGACAGTATGTTGTTACATTGCACAGTTTGTTTATAATCGATTACATGGATTTCTCATTACCTAGTGTAGTACACATTTGTCTGTTGACTAAACTATGCATAGTTTTGTCATAGGTTTTACATTACAATACATATTTTGTTCAGGTACCTCATTCAACAGGATTTATAATCATCATAATTATGACTCATTATTCATCTTTTCGCAGTCAAACACATTCAAACTATATCTACATCCCTTTTTTAAAAATTTGTTAAAAAATATAACCGTACAATAATATAATATCACAAAATGTGAGATTTATGCTTGTAACACACTGAAATGCCTATGCTACACAGTAATTCTGTCATTCTTGTTTTGTAAAGGAATTAGGATTTCTGTATAATACCCAAAATACTTCAGAAAATGCTTGTAAATCTACCAGTATTTCATTTTTTAAGGTTTGTTATAGTAGAATGAGTAATTTCTTTTTTGAGACATATGATATGAGAGATATAAGGAATAGTTCACCCAAAAATGAAAATTTATTCATTTACTCACCCTCATGTCATTACAAATTTGAATGCATCTCTTTCTTCACAACGCAAAAGTAATATTTTTAATAATGTTGGTAATCAAATGGTTTCGGTTCCCAATGACTTCTGTTGTATTTTTTTTTTTGTCCATACAATTAAAGTCAATGGGAACCAAAACTGTTTGATCACCAACATTCTTCCAAATACCTTCTTTTGTGTTTTGCAGAAGAAATGCATGCAGGTTTTTAATGAGTAAATCATTTTTTTAATTTTGGGTGGACTATCCCTTTAAGTGTCAAGATCCATGTTAGAAAAGACTGAAGAGTTGAAAAGAGTGGAAAAAGTGCTATCAGTATTATCAGAAATGCATTTGACCTACATGTTTTGTTACAGAGCAAGCTAGTGGTGCAAGTGTTGACTGGGCTTACCAACGTGGCATCAAATATTCCTTCGCTTTTGAGTTGCGTGACAAAGGTGAATACGGATTCCTCCTGCCCGCTGACCAGATCGTTTCCACTGCAAGAGAAACGTGGTTAGCTCTCAAATACATTATGCAATATGTTTGTGATCACCCTTATTGAGAAAAATGTACTTCAATAAAGGTCCCAGAGGATATATGCTGGAAATTAAATTTGTCATTTTTTGAAAATATTATGCTTCAGCGTTGTCCCAAATAACTTGATTAATTTTTGACAGGACAGAGAAGGGTTATTTTCATTACTTGATATAAACATGAACATTAAAAACTATATTTATTATTTTTATTTAGTTGTACTTGATGTTCTAAAATAACTAACACTAAAACTGATATAAATAATAAAACTATATAGACCTATTTAAAAAAAAAACTAATAAAAATGTCGAAAATGTACAACTAAATTACTAAAAATGTAACTAAAATTAAAATATAATAAAATATAAAAATGAAAAGTAAATAAAATTTTTTATAAAAAATATAATACACTCTAAAAAAAAAGGTTCTATATGGCACCAAAAATGGTTCTTGGCTCGTAATCATAGGGGAACCTTTTTTAGTGCTATATAGCACCAATTTTGGTGCTTCAGTGGTTCTTCAGCGGTTCTTCAGAGGTGCTATATAGCACCTTAGTCAAAGAACCTCTGAAGAACCACTGAAGCACCAAAATTGGTGCTATATAGCACTAAAAAAAGGTTCCCCTATGATTACGAGCCAAGAACCATTTTTGGTGCCATATAGAACCTTTTTTTTTTTTTTAGAGTGTAGTGTCTCAGTTACACTAAAATAACACTGGGTCAGAGTATCTCCAATACTTTAACAATCTATTGGATGTTGTGTTTATTGAAAGCGCTGGAAAATATATATCAGTAAAAAGTCCTTTCTCACACTACACACAAATCTCTCAAATCCATTTTGTGATAATCATGTGCAACTGTATTCAATAACTTTTATAGTGTTTTTTTCTTGCCTTAATTTTTTAGTTTTGGTGAACAATTCCTTTAATGGAAAGCGATTAACCACAGAATTTCTGCCTGTTAAAAATACTTATACACGTGTGTGTGTATATATACATAACATAATATAATAATTCGCTACTGTTCAAAAGTCTTCGGTTGGAAATATATATATTTTTTAAATATGATCACAAAGGATGACCAAAATACAGTGAAAACTGTAATAATGTTACAATTTAAAATAACAGTTTCCCATTTTAAAATATTATGTAATTAATTCCTGTGATGGCAAAGCTAAATTTTCAGCATCATTACTCGGTGTCACATGATCCTTCAGAAATCATTGTAATATGATGATTTTTTTTTAATTCTTTGATGAATTGAAAATTAAATACATTTTTGAACAATGTAAAAGTTTTTGCGGTACTGTCACTTTTGATCAATGTAATGCTGACTTACTGTCAAGTGTTAACCTCCCATAATTCAAGGTGTTGTTTCCACCATACTCTCCAATTCTGGATCCAGATGAGAAGTTTTCTCCACCTGGAGATGAAAAGTGTACAAGGAAGAGGCCTACATTGGCTATATTGTTACACATAAAATCAAGTGTGTATTGCACTTTATTCTGTAACAATTTGAAAGGTCAAAGCCAGAGCATTTGTCAATGCAATATTTCAGATTTTGCAAATCCAGCAACAATTTTTTTTCTCAAAAGTAGTTATTTTAACAGCCTGCCAACTCTTAAAACAAACTTAAACGGTGAGATAACACCTTTTGAATGGTTTTGTACTTAGAATCCCTGAGAAATATGCAGCAATATTCACCTGGAAAAGATACACACTACATCAGCACTGATATTGCTGTGAACTGAACATGTGTCTCTGAGTGTATAAGAGCAGCAATCCATGAAAGAGAGATCAGTAGAGATCATTCCCAGTGAACATGAGACTCTATCTAGCTGTTTTTGCGCTCCTGGCCGCAGTTCACTGCGAGGAGATCTTTAATGGGTAAGTTCAGATACGTATTGCCATATGTCAGCATTGTTTCTTGTTCAAAATGTCCTAATTATCTTTTTTATTCTTGATAGAGACCAAGTTCTCAGAATCCATGTAGAATCTGAAGACCACATTGAAGCTTTGAAAGAGCTGGAAGAGGATGTGCATTCAGAGGTATGACAGTTGTATAGCTGCATATTTCAGTTTTCAATTGAACACCTACAATATTGAGGAATGTATATTATGTGACCCTATAGCTGGATTTCTGGACCCATGGCTTCTCTACTGAACGGCCTGTTGACATCCGTGTTCCTCACACCAGTCTGTACGCCGTCAAAGACTTCCTCAGGGAAAATGACATCCAATTCACTGTCATGATCAACAATGTGCAGGTGCGAGCAATGATGCCACATTAAATGTTTGTAATACAGGTTGATCTCTTTTTAAAGAAGCCGATTATTGAGCACTTCAAAAAATTCAAGTGTAAAAAAAAGTTTACTGTAAAGCAAATGTACTGCTCTAAACATTTATATTTTATACAAAATATATATTTGACAAAATAATTTGGAATCTAAAATTGCTATAAAAATTCAAATCCATATGTCTTACCAAGTTGTGTTCCAAATTTGAAGTTGATATCACAAAAATTGAGGTTCCTGTGAGTTTTTGTTTAGGCGCAGAGTTACACCCACACTCCCTTGACACATTTTTCATGCGTTTTTCTGTCACATATTAATACATTTCCATCACGATATCACTTCTATCACAAAACAGTGACGAAATATGGAACCTTGATGCTCAGACCTTTCCAACGATATGTTTCGTCAAGATTTGATTGTAAAATTAGTGCAAATTTTGTACAATTTAAAACATAACCTTACCCACTAGGGGGAGGAGCTTGCTAAACGTACCTTTTTCTATGGTAACACAATGTCCAATTTCAAAACAACTTTTACAGGATGAATTTGGAGTGTTTAAGCTTTTGAATGATAACTTATAATGAGTACTAAAATATGTGAGTGGAAAAAGGCAATAGAAGAAAGCATACCAAGTGTTCTGCTAGCGGAGCGGAGAACATAAACCACAAATAAAACCGTAACATTCAAAGTTTTACTATTTCTCAGGAACTTTTGGACGAGGAGAAGGCACAGATGGTTAATAATGACGACATGGAACGCAAGGCCAAGAGCTTTAACTTTGCTGCTTATCACAACCTAGATACTGTAAGTACTTAGATTACAAATACATATGCATGACATAAGAACGATGTAATGCTTTTCAAACCTGAACAAATGTCAAAAAATTTGTATTCACTTCAGATTTACTCTTTTATGGACACCCTTGTTGCAAGTCACCCTAACCTGATCTCTAAAGTGCATATCGGCAGCTCCTATGAGAACCGTCCCATGTATGCCCTGAAGGTAGAGTCTGATAGTACCGATTTTATAATTGGGAACTCAGATGTGTTAGGTTTTTCATCTCTTTATACACTGATGATTCCAGTTCAGCACGGGTGGGAGTCGACCAGCGATCTGGGTCGATGCTGGAATCCATGCCAGAGAGTGGGTGACTCAGGCTTCTGCTGTGTGGATTGCCAACAAGGTGAGTGAAATGAAAATATTATGTCTATGTAACATAAAACTATTCATTGTAATTTGGTGTTCTAATGTTTTTCTTTAGATTGCTTCAGACTATGGCGTTGATCCCTCTGTGACCTCTCTCCTTGGTCAAATGGATGTCTACTTGATGATTGTGACCAACCCTGATGGATATGCTTTCACTCACACCAATGTAAGTCACCGGTTGTTGAACTTGCTGATGGTGTTTTTTTTTAGCACTGCACTGATAAATTAGACTAAAATAGATGTCCTGAGCAATCAAACCTGTCTCTGTGATAGCCCAAGACTCTGTAAACAGAAATAAAGAGTCATTCTTTAGCCAATCAAAAAACTAGCCAGAAATCAGAAATGCTCTCTGCTTATTAACAATTTTGCAAGCTTAGTCTTTTCTGACATGTATTTGGAGGCCTATTAAACCTAAATAGTACTTTATTTTTACTATATATATATACATAAATACATACATACATATATATACATACATATATATATATATACATACATACATATATATATATATATACATATATATACTGATAAAAATGACACAGGCACATAAAAAATCACTAAGAATTAAACTAAAATGAAAATAAATGTAAATTGTAATATTAAAAAAAACATTAAACCTAGTAATATATTTATATTTAATACAAAATAAATCTAATTTAAAATATTAATAAAAACTATAACAATATGCATATACCAGTCAAAAGTTTTTTTAATGCTTTTGAAATGAGATTCTTATGTTCACCAAGGAAAATTTTTTATCAAATCCAAAAGAGAGTCATGTAAAATATGATTACAGTAAACATATTTTCTATTTTAATATATTTTACATTAAAATAAAAAAAATCATTTTAATGCAAAGCTGAATTTTCAGCATCATTACTCCAGTCTTCAGTGTCACATGATCATTCAGAAATCATTCTTATATGCTAATTTGCTGCTCTTATTATTTTCAATGTTGAACAATTTTTTGTGGAAACTGATACATTCTTTGATGTCAATTAATCAATTTAATGCATGCTTGCTGAAAATAAGTATTAATGTTATTATAATTATTACATTAAATCTTTACTACCCCAAACTTTTTAACAGTAGTGTATAAATCAGCAAATAAGAATGATTTATCAAATAAATGCAGCCTTGGTTTGCATAGGAGACTTTTTCAAAAACATTAAATTCATATTTATTTCATTTCCAGCTAGCAAACTGAAACACTTTCTGTTGTGAGTTGAGGATAGGTTATCATATCAAACAATAAACCAAATTCTGTCTTTGCATGTAAGTGACTATGACTTTGACACATGAATTATTGTTCCAAAAATCATTTAGGGCTCCAAAACATGAAGCAAATCTGCATCATATGTATTGTACTTTTAAATTACTGTTCATATGTAGTTTTTGAGGAGTTTAATATGTTCTATGCAATAAGTTTAAGTTAAGACATGTTTAGAAGCTTTACTAAAGACATTTGTGCCTTTACATTCAGAACCGTATGTGGCGTAAAACTCGCTCTGTGAACCCTTCCTCCTCCTGCCGTGGCACCGATCCCAATAGGAACTGGGATGCTGGTTTTGGTGGTATGTAGATCTGGTGACATGTTTTGATGGTATGCACATTCTCTCTTGTTGAAATAGTAGACCATGGTTTTCTTGGACATTTTCACCCAGGTACTGGAGCCAGCAAGGATCCCTGTTCCGACTCCTACCACGGTCCCTATGCCAACTCTGAGGTCGAAGTGAAAAATGTTGTGGACCTCATCAAGGGCCACGGCAACTTCAAATCCTTCATCTCCATCCATTCTTACTCCCAACTCCTAATGTATCCCTATGGTTACACATGCACAGACATTCCTGACCAGTCCGAGCTTGTAAGCCAATTCATATCTTTATCAATATCATAACAGTTTTGTCTTATATAATCTCATCAGATTTATTCATTTATCATTTTATCTGACTTTTATTTTACTCTGACTAATATTTTACTGTTTATTATATACTGTTTTTATATATATTATGACCTGTGTTATGACCGGTTTATGTATTGTAGCATGCTGTAGGCACAGCTGCGATCAAAGAGCTCGCCTCCCTCTATAACACCAGATACCAAGTTGGAAGCATTTGCAAGATTATCTGTAAGTATATTGTATACTCTGCTTGAATAACAAGATATGGCTTCTGTTATCTGATTGGGAATATTGGCTTGTTAAATTTCAGACCCAGCAAGTGGTGGAAGCATTGATTGGACCTACAATATTGGCATCAAATATTCCTTTGCATTTGAGTTGCGTGACACTGGCTTCTATGGTTTCCTGCTGCCTGCCAACCAGATCATTCCCACTGCAGAGGAGACTTGGCTTGGTCTCAAATACCTTATGGGATACGTTCGTGATCACCCTTATTGAGAGAAATGTGAAAATGTATTGAAGCTTCAATAAAAGTCATTCACACCCTTTGTTTAAGTTGTTATTTTGAATAAGTATGTGGTTAAAGATTGATCAAAACATATTTTGCCATTATATGATGACAATTTTTGCCATGTCACTATTTTTGCCTCAATCACATTATAGTATTTTTATAACGTTTTTTTTTTGTTATCAAAAACGTAATTTACAGATTTATTAAATAGGCTGTGTTATTTTATCAATAACACTTTGGGATAGACAAACAGGTCATTAATATGCCTATACATATATTTTTTCGATAAAACCATTAACTTGTATATTAATTCTAATCTGATATTTTCCTTTATAAAAATTAGACAATTATTTTTGGAAGAATTAAATCCATCTAAAGTTAATTTGTCTTCGAGGTGATTTTAGAAGCAGCAGATTCATCACGACGCAGTTTTCCCGCCTTCCCTTTATTCCTGTCAGTAACTTTATTCGAGTAGTCTACGTTGTCTTTTCATCTAGAACTGAAACATGGGTTTCTTAAAACAGTTAGATGTTGAAAATTTCAAATCGTGGAGAGGAAAGCAAACTATCGGCCCGTTTAAAAGGTTTAATTGCATAATTGGCACTAATGGATCAGGTAAGTTGGTAATTGTGGCTAATCTTACAAATTCGCGCTACTGTATTTTGCTTGCTAGCGCAACACCAAGCTAAATTATTAGTAATTTCGCCAAATAACGTGCTTTATTTAGATGGTTTGCCTGCTACACACGTTTTCACGTATGTTATCAATAGATACATTTATATGGTGTCATTAACTGTCAGTTTTACCTCTCTTATGTTATTATTTTGTCTTCCACAGGCAAATCTATATCACTGAGGCAAATGTATAGGAAAAACAGCGATGAAATAAATGTTAATAATATTAATGGCGCCGAAACATAATTTGTGTACTAAAAGCGTACCAGTCATCTAAGATACCAGTCTTAAGAGGCATACAAGTTTCATATTTATAGTATTATATCAGATAGTCTAGTGTAGTATAGTCCTATCTTCTCATACCATAATGTTACCACCACATTACTGTAGTACATTTGAACTTCATGTCGATGTGTTGCATGCTAAAAATGTTTGAGGCATAACGTTAATCTGTATGATCAGTATTATTAAAGGGATAGTTCACCCAAAAATTACCCTATGATTTACTCACCCTCAAGTCATCCTAGATGCATATGACATTCTTCTTTCAGACGAATACAATCGGTGTTATATTAAAAAATGTCCTGGCTCTTCCAAACATTATAATGGCAGGGAATGGCTGTTTCCTTTTTTTTAAATCCGTAAAAGTGCATCTAACCATCACAAAAGTGCTCCACACTGCTCCGGGGCGTTAATAAAAGCCTTCTGAAGTGAAGCGTTTGTGTAAGAAAAATATCCATATTTAAAACTTTACAAACTATAATCTCTAACTTCCGTTAACTGCCGTACGCGTGCGTTCACGAGAGACTGGCGTTCCAGTGTATGATGTAGGAAGCAGGCGTAGCGTAAATTCCGATGACGAATGTGGAAGCGCATAGGATAGAGCAAAATAAAACTTGGTTCTTGTGAGAACTAGCATATTCTCACCGGAGCGTCATACGCTGGAACACCAGTCTCTTGTGAATGCAAGTACGACAGTTAGCGGAAGTTAGAGATGGATCATCCGTACGGATTACATTTATGATGGATAGATGCACTTTTATGGACTTCAAAACAGAAACAGCCATTCACTGCCATTATAAAGCTTGGAAGAGCCAGGACATTTTTTTTATATAACTACAATTGTATTCGTCTGAAAGAAGAATGTCATAAACACCTAGGATGGCTTGAGGGTGAGTAAATCATGTGCTAATTCTAATTTTTGGGTGAACTATCCCTTTAAAACACACTTTTGATTGTTGTTTTTCTCCTCTTTAGGCAAATCTAATGTCATGGATGCTCTTGGATTCGTGATGGGAGAGAGGGCGGCAAACCTTCGTGTCAAGCACACCAGAGATCTCATCCACGGGGCCCACATCGGCAAACCCGTGTCCACCTCCGCCAGCGTGACCATGATCTACTGTGGAGACAATGATGAGGAAAGGATCTTCAGTAGATCCATTTCAGGTGAGTGTGATTGAGCTCTGTAGAAATACATTATAGAACTGAACTGAATCATTTTCTGTTGGAACGATTCTCTTTTTACAGTGGAATCTTCTGAGTATCGTGTGAATGGTAAACAGATGACTTTGGCGAAGTACACTGGAGAGCTAGAGAAGATCGGCATTGTGGTGAAAGCGAAGAATTGTCTGGTGTATCAGGTGCTTCACAGATAAAATGGTCAACAAATGCTGTAGCATTTGGTTGTCAGCCTTTATGATTAATTGTAATTAATAAAAACAATTATTCTTACACTGATCATGGATTTATTCGTATATCAGGGTGCTGTGGAGTCAATTGCCATGATGAATGCCAAAGAACGAACAAAGATGTTTGAACGAATCAGCAACTCCGGAGAGCTGAGCGCTGAATATGATGCCAAGCTAGCTGTCCTGCAGCAAGCCAAAGAGGACACCCAGTTCCATTTTAACCGAAAGAAAGCTGCTACAGCTGAGAAGAAACAAGTCTTCAAAGATAAAACTGAGGTAAGACCTGTCAGATGTCCGAATATTTTTTCATATGATACATCTCCTTGACAATGTATTTGTCTTGATCTTGTCAGGCGGAAAAATATCAGGCACTGGTGGACGAAGTCAGAGAAAGCAAACTCCTGCTGACCCTCTTTCAGCTCTTCCACAATGAGAAAAAAATAGACGCACAGTCCGATTCGCTGAAGGTCATACAGGAGGCCGCAGTGCAGCAGAAGAACAGCCTGGACGTCTGGGAACAAACTGTGAAGGCTCGGAAGAAAGAACATGGGCGCCTGAACCGAGAACTTCAGCAGCTGGAGAAGGAGATCAGGTGAGTGCACTTTAACTGGAAATGTCTTTGAATGCAGAGAGAACAAAAGTAATTTATACTGTTAATCCTGGCATTAAACATTACTTTACATTAAAAAAGCATTCAATTAAACATGACTATTCAAAATTACATACATATACAGTGGGGCAAAAAAGTATTTAGTCAGCCACCAATTGTGCAAGTTCTCCCACTTAAAAAGATGAGCGAGGCCTGTAATTTTCATCATAGGTACACTTCAACTATGAGAGACAGAATGAGAAAAAAAATCTAGAAAATCACATTGTCTGATTTTTAAAGAATTTATTTGCAAATTATGGTGGAAAATAAGTATTTGGTCAATAACAAAAGTTAATCTCAATACTTTGTTATATACCCTTTGTTGGCAATGACAGAGGTCAAACGTTTTCTGTAAGTTCAATTCAATTCAATTCAAATTTATTTGTATAGCGCTTTTCACAATACACATTGTTTCAAAGCAGCTTCACAGAAAGTGCATTTCATAAATGTACATTGAAAAATGTTAGAAAAGAGAATGTTAAAGAAAAAATGTTAGGATAAGTTAATCAATCATGTATTAATTTAGGCCATAACAACGCTGGCGTTGAGTCGTCTCTTCACAGGCGTCGGGGCATCTGAAGTCTCCATGAGAGGCTGGATACAAACTGGAGCTGACGAACTAGTTACCTCGGGACTAGTGTCCCGAGATAACAACAGAAAAGCAGATGGGAAATAATTAGCATAGCTGCTGTTCAGAATATTAATGCTGTTGGTGCGATTTAACTGTAGTATAAAACTTAATTATAATGTGAATGCTTGGCTAAAGAGATGCGTCTTTAATCTAGTTTTAAACTGGGACAGCGAGTCTGAACCTCGAACAATATCCGGAAGACTATTCCAGAGTTTAGGAGCTAAATGTGAAAAAGCCCTCCCTCCTTTAGTGGACTTAGATATCCTAGGAATGACCAGAAGCCTCGAGTTTAGTGATCTTAAAGAGCGCGATGGATTGTAGGGCGATAAAAGATAAGTCTCCATAAGGTTTTTATACACTGTTGCTGGTAGTTTGGCCCATTCCTCCATGCAGATCTCCTCTTAAGCAGTGATGTTTTGGGACTGTCGCTGGGCAACACGGATTTTCAACTCCCTCCAAAGATTTTCTATGGGTTTGAGATCTGGAGACTGGCTTGGCCACTCCAGGACCTTGAAATGCTTCGTTGCCCGGGTGGTGTGTTTGGGATCATTGTCATGCTGAAAGACCCAGCCACATTTCATCTTCAATGCCCTTGCTGATGGAAGGAGGTTTTTACTCAAATCCTCACGATACATGGCCCCATTCATTCTTTCCTTTACACGGATCAGTCGTACTGGTCCCTTTGTAGAAAAACAGCCCCAAAGCATGATGTTTGCACCCCCATGCTTCACAGTAGGTATGGTGTTCTTTGGATGCAACTCCGCATTCTTTCTCCTCCAAACAAGACAAGTTGAGTTTTTACCAAAAAAGTTCTATTTTGGTTTCATCTGACCATATGACATTCTCCCAATCCTCTTCTGGATCATCCAAATGCTCTCTAGCAAACTTCAGACGGTCCCGGACTAGTACTGGCTTAAGCAGGGGGACACGTCTGGATTTGAGTCCCTGGCGGCGTAGTGTGTTACTGATGGTAGCCTTTGTTACTTTGCTTCCAGCTCTCTGCAGGTCATTCACTAGGTCCCTCCGTGTGGTTCTGGGATTTTTGCTCACCGTTCTTGTGATCATTTTGACCCCACGGGGTGAGATCTTGCATGGAGCCCCAGATCGAGGGGGATTATCAATGGTCTTATATGTCTTCCATTTTCTAATAATTGCTCCCACAGTTGATTTCTTCACACCAAGCTGCTTACCTATTGCAGATTCAGTCTTCCCAGCCTGGTGCAGGTCTACAATTTTGTTTCTGGTGTCCTTTGACAGCTCTTTGGTCTTGGCCATAGTGGAGTTTGGAGTCTGACTGTTTGAGGTTGTGGACAGGTGTCTTTTATACTGATAACGAGTTCAAACAGGTTCCATTAATACAGGTAACGAGTAGAGCCCGACCGATATATCGGCGGGCCGATATTATCGGCCGATATTAGGCTTTTTCCAAACTATCGGTATCGGCATTTATGATGGCCGATAAATGAATATTTTTTTAAAAATAAAAAAACCGGACGAAACGCCTCTCAAACACATTGAGTGTTGGCGTTTCATAGTTTGTCCACCAGAGGGCACTCTACAACGTGCCGGCTGGCAACACCACCAGCTGATCCAGCAGAGTCATGCTGAGCTTCAGCGCTCTGAGCGCTGCATTCACAACACAGATCATCCGCGAAATGCATGTAAGTTGGCAACGAGACATACATTGCTTGAATTGAATAACAGTTAAAAGAACATCCCCATCAGTTCTCTTAACTCAAATAACATGACACAATTTGTAACTGCCAAGTCCAGTTTTGCTGTTACATGTAAGCCAAGAGAGCTGGTAATTACGCTAGGTTACAGTTGACTGACTTATTTTACCTCGGACAATGTGACTGAATAAAATGTATTTCTTTAATAGTCTGACAGTTTGACAGCATGAGACGTATCATCTCTCCCCTGCCCGTTATTTTGAAAAAGTATACATATTTCTAAATTATAACTTATCATAGACGCTAACCACAAAGCTAGCTAATGCCATGGCTATCAGTGGGAGACCGCTAACATTAATGCGCCTTGAAAAACACAACAAACTTATTCTGCCTAAATAAAGTAATGATTACTGTATTTATAACTAGTATATTTGTAGTTCCAGTCTCTGCATTGTAAATCGTAAGTTAGGCTCGTGAAGAGTGAACGAAAGTGCGTGACTTCGTTCAGACGCCGCATTAACGAGTCAAATAATGGATTACACGAGTCATCATCAGTAACGTTAGTAGATTTTAGAAGGCAGGCAGCAAATGATGATTGAAAATGGTTTGTGGTAGCTTGATGGATAGAATTAAAAGTGCATGTAAAGGGATAAGCAAGTTGACATTGTAATTATAAGGTGGCTCATTTTTATACTGTATATAGTTTATGTTTTGCTGTTGTTGTTATTTATCAGAACTTCTAGAACTTAACTGAATATTTTTTTTTCCAGTCTTGCTAAAAGTTATATTTATAAAGCTTACCACATCTATTAATACTGGTAACTTTGATTTTTTGTTTTTGTTAGCCTATTGTGTTTTCGTCCAAACGACTTTAAGTTTCATATCTTAAGTTTGTATTTTTATACATTTTATTTATCAGAACTTTAATATATTTTATGTTCCTCTGTTCTGTTGTAACAATAAAACAAACAAGTTTATTTTTAAACTGCATTATCATATTATTTTAGAGAGGCTGAGGGATCATGAATAACTACAAATAACTGATGTATAAGGGAAATCTGTTTGTGTTTTTTTACGCGTTTCTGTTATTTTATTTTTTTATTTTTTATATATATCGGCTGATATATCGGAATATCGGATTTTTAAGTGACCAAATATTTGTATCGGTATCGGCCTTAAAAATCCTTTATCGGTCGGGCTCTAGTAACGAGTGGAGGACAGAGGAGCCTCTTAAAGAAGTTGTTACAGGTCTGTGAGAGCCAGAAATCTTGCTTTTTTGTAGGTTACCAAATACTTATTTTCCACCATAATTTGCAAATAAATTCTTTAAAAATCAGACAATGTGCTTTTCTGGATTTCTTTTCTCATTCTATCTCTCATAGTTGAAGTGTACCTATGATGAAAATTATAAGCCTCTCTCATCTATTTAAGTGTGAGAACTTGCAAAATTGGTGGCTGACTAAATGCTTTTTTTCCCCACTGTATATACATACGCACACAAATGTATTTAAATAAAATAAGTATGGCACTCTGGATAAACGTAAAGTTGTGTTGATTGCCAGTCAACATTGTTGCAGACCAGGGCCTGAAAAAAGTGATCAGGATTGCCAGTTCCAACTCATCATTCGAGCTACCGTCAAGATCAACAATCATGACCAGGATTCAAGAACTGTACATTAACGAAAAGAAATAGCTGAGCTGCTGTCACAAACAATGAGTGTTGGGTTGACTGGGGACCACTGGACATCGGTAAAGGCCAAAGTATACTTCATTTTTTACGCGTGTGTGAGGGTCAGCGTACAGTGCGCGTGATGAAAATGTTGTCATCAAAAGAGTATGTGTACTGAACGAGCACTGCTGAACTACGCGCAGATTGTAGGTGTGCATTTATTTTTTTGCAGTATTTACGGTTGTAACTCTAGAAAATTATTTTCCGTCTGTCTTAGTACACGAAGTAACTACAGAAGAGTCAAGTTTTAAATAGGAAAAATATAGAAAGTCTTTGGTCATTTTTGAGCGAGATGCTAACAGTCTGATCAGATTCAACGATCTATGCTAAGCTATGCTAAAAGTGCTACCGCCAGGAATATACAATATAAATATACATATATTTACTTTATATAATATAATTCTTATATATGTACACATGACAATTATTATCATTAATCAAATATACATTACATATACACAAACAAATATTTAAAAAAATTATAATATTATTTAATATATGTAATTTTTAAAGTAATTTATACATATAATATAATTCTTATATATATTAATATTATTTCATATTTAAAATAAAAAAATGTAAAAATGTATTGTGTATATATATGTGTGTTTTATATTATAACAATAATTTTTTATATATTATTATTATATTTATGTTTTTGTATTCATTTTGCGTGACAAAAACTGAAGTAATGGCTGCAGATTTTTTTTTAAATATAAATCTTACTGTATAATGTTGTTCTTCCAGATCTCAGGAGCAGATTCTTAATCAGCAGAGGCCTCAGTACATCAAAGCTAAAGTGAACACCTCCCACCACGAGCACAAAGTGGAGGAGGCGCGCAGATCGCTTCAGAAGAACAAGAGTCAGCAGGCCAAAAAGGAGCAGGAGCTGGAGGAGCTGAAGAGAGAGCTGACTGAGCTAGAGAAGGCCTGGAAGGCCAATGAGAGGCAGATGCAGGAGGAGGAGGCTCAAAGAGGAGCCGGAGTGCAACTAGAGGAGGCCCAGGTTAAAATTAGTTATTTGTGAACATTCCCTCTGTAAGGCCAACGTAATTGCAATGCAATTGCTTTGGAAAATAATAATCACTGAAATAAAGTTTTTATCCATTGGGGCTGTATGGAATAGTTAAAAAAGTGACATTGGTTACTATTTTTCCTCGCTGACATATTTTTTCTCGTCAAATCGGAAGAATAGAAGCTTAGTGACGTAAATAGGGCCAATTTTGTTTATATATTGACTGTAAAAGTGATGTGTAGCCAAGTATGGTGTCCCATATTCTGAATTTGTGTTCTGCATTTCACACATCCAAGTGTCACAACTGTAAAATATTGATATATTATGTTTACGCACTGTTTGTCTTTGTACAGATGGACCAGTATAAGGAGCTCAAAGAGTTGGCCAGGAAAAAGGCAGCCATTTTAAACCAAAGCGCAGAGAAGCTGCACTGGGAGGTAAAAGCAGACCGTGAGAAGCTCCAGTTTGACCTAAGGAGGAAAAGTGAGATACAGGTAGACTTCTATCTTTATTTACAGTTGCTTCATAATCGATTACGTTGATGTGTGATTCCAGCCCTAATTTGTACTTCATATTAGTTGGGCTACTAGTTTTTACTGTGGTATCGCAACTTTCCGAAATTCTAAAAATGGGTGTTCATAACCTTATTAGAATACAAGGCTACAGGGTTTAAAAACAGTGAAAACAAAACTTTTATTTTGGTGGTGCCAGGGAAAAGTAAAAATGTGAGCCAGTAGAAAAAAATCCTTAGCATTGATCCCTGCAGTTGATTTCATGATATAAATGTTTGTTTGCAGATAAATATTAAACACTCTCAAACTCGGTTGGAAGATTTCAGCAGAAGGGCAGAGAAGCTGGAGGAGTATGCCGACACTACTAAGTATGACACCCTCACATAACTCTGCACTATTAAGTAAGAACTGACATTTTGGAGCTTGTAAGGATGTGATTAAGATTTGTTTTGTGTCATTGTATTAATTTACAAAAATAACATTTTTAATTGAGTAACATGATTCAGTCACATCTTACAATTTTTTTTCTGAAGGAAAGCTCTGGAGGAGCAGTGTCAGCAGGAGGAGCAGCTGGCAGAGGAGCTGTCAAGAGGCTTCATAAGAATGGAAGAGGTGAACGAGGAGCTCGCGCAGGTGCTGACCAAGCTTCAGAATGCTCGCCTGGACAGCCAAGAGAATCGACGACAGCAAAAACGAGACGAAATCCTTGAAAGCCTCAGGAGACTCTACCCTGATACAGTGGTACAGTAATAATCAGCTTACGCAGCCCGTAATGCCAGTGAAGCAGATTAGACCTTATGTTATTCGTCATCTATTAGATTGAAGCATTTCAAGAACTGATGGAAAGTAATGTCTTTTAAATATTTGTGACAGTAACATCAATATCGTCGGGGGGGGGGGTGTGGTTCTACTGTGACTTTCTATTCATCATAGAATCACAAAAAAGTTTTATGGTTTCCACTAATAAATATTAAAGAGCACCTATCATGGAATTTTGAAATTTACCTTTCATGTAGTGTGTAACATAGATCTAAGTGAACAAAAACATCCTGTGATAGCTTGAAATATGACAGTGCACCGTATATATAGTTATTTTCTTTCAAAAGTAAGAGTCGACTCGGAGTCATTTTTAAGAATCGTTAGAAGACCGAAGCTTTTTCTCTGACTAGATGACGTCAACTTGTCAAGTTATTTGAATACGATACGCCCACTTATTGCGCTCCCTCCAAGACGCCAGTGAAAACTAGAAAACATCATGGCGACGAGACCCTGTGTTCTGAAGTGCGACTCAAAAGCAAACTTTTTTCATCTGCCTAAGGATGAGCATTTGAAGACTAAGTGGCTTGAAGACAAACCATACATCGTCGCGATTGAGTGTTTATTATTAGTCGTCAAATGTATGTTTCGCGATCTCAGGAAGCTTTTATTATGGACTTTTATTATGGCACATGGTATCTTCTTTGTCTGTCTGTACCATATATGGACTACATGTGCACAGAGCGCCCTCCGGCTGCCAGTATGAATTGAAAACAACACATAAGAGACTCAATCGCTCATGATTAGGCTATATCTGCACATTTTGAGGAAGTATTGAATAAAAAATACTCCTCTGTTTAGAAATTTGACACAGACATATGAGAATCTATCAATATGTCTCCTCATCTGCACACTTTTGAACTAAAAGCCCTGAGGGATGTTGATTTGTCGCGAGTCTTCGTGAGGAGTTTTTTTATGAATGAGATCAGCTGAGGCTCATATTACAATCAAACAGTACCGACGCGGTTTTCATATTCATAACTCCTGACACATATTAACAAATTACTGTCATTATAAGACTTTGATGGGCGTTCCGTTTCCGAGAATATCTGCACAGACTATACCAATCACAACTGACTGGGTCATCTGACCAATCACCGCAGATTAGCGTCACGTAAAGGCGGGGTTTTGAAAAGTGAATCACTAAAGGAATCATTTGAGAATCGCTGTCAAAACAGGTAAAAATAAATGCATATTATAAGAAAACTAAAGTCTTTTTTGTCATTGCATGCATGCAAAACTGTTGTTGGGGACTTCTAAAACAATATTTGGAACATTTTAAATGCCATGATAGGTGCTCTTTAAGTAATAACTGTTTTCCATATTGATAATAATACATCTTTCTTGAGCAGCTAATCAGCATATTAGAATGATTTCTAAAGGATCATGTGACACTCAAGACTGAGGAATGATGCTGAAAATTCAGCTTTGCCATCACAGGAATAAATAAACATTTTTAAATGTATAAAAAAAAAACGGTTAATTTCAATTATAAAAATATTTCATTATATTACTGTATTTAGATAAAAAAAAAACAGCTATGGTGAGCATAAGAGACTTCTTTCAAAAGCATTAAAAAATCTTGTCGACCCCAAACATTTAAACTAGTGCCCCTTTGCTTAGTTTAGTCAATATATTGTAGTTTTATTCATCTACCAGCAGGGTCAAACTAGAAGCTTCTGTTTCTTAAAGGTGTCATGAACTGGCTTTTTTTATTTTGTTATACTGTTGTCTGAGGTCAACTAATGACGTTCGCATGGTTTTTACATTCAAAAACATCATAATGAATAAGTAATAGGCTATTTTCTGCCTTGGTTTTGAGGCTCTCTGAAATGGGCGTGCCGCACTGAAGACTTGGAAGTAAACGCCCACGGCTAGGATTGGATAAGATCTGCATATTTAATGAGCTTCAGCTCCTCTCAGTACATTTGGAAATCATCTGGGGAAACGCTCACTGGGCTCATCAAACAAACACAATGATTCATCTCTCATCCACCAACGATTGATTGGAATGTTATTTTTGTATTGGCCGGCCCGATGTGAATATAACCGCGAACTGTACACACACACACGCTTGGTCGGTCCGATCAGTGAATAAACGTGACCCGTACACACACGCGCGCGCGCGCGCGCAAGAAAGGAATGTTATTTTTGTATTACTTGGTCGGCCCGATGTGAATATAACCGCTAACCGTACACACACACACACAAGCTTGGTCAGCCCAATCAGTGAATATAACCGCGAACCATACACACACACACTTTGTGAGCCCTGGCGTTACAAGTCAGAGTCTGATTACGAATTAACCAACAACACCTCAAATAAAGGATTATCCAGCCTGACAGCGTGTGTGAGGTATGTATTCAATAGATATCAAACGATCTGTAACAATGCAATACTATCACATATAAAAAACATGTTTTACTCACATAAGTGTGTTGCACCATTCCTATCAGATTCAATATAGAAGGCACAGCATGGTGTTTTAATCTCAATCTGTCTGCAAATCCAGTCTCGACCTGTATCTTGTTTACAATCGATTCCGCTGTGAAAATGAACAAACGCGCAATGTCTTTACCACGTGAGTTGGAACTTCATTAAAAATAAAGTTCAACCACTCATTCCTAATAGTAGAATCAGAAGGAAGTTATGCAGGGACTGTGTTCTTCCACAACCAGGCACAGCGCAATGTATTACTCCCTTCGTCATGTTTATATCTTGGTAGCGCGATCCGTCCATTTAGCTCCATGAGTCGGTGGGCAGGGCTACAGAATCAGACGTACATATTTATCTGTAGAGGCGGCGTTTCTGCGTCCTTTTACATCAGTGGTCGACATATTTCTGAGAGCTCTCGTTTTCTGGGCCTGGTGTCAATAAAAGCTTTTCTTTGAATAACAAGGAAGTTTTCAGCTCTGAAACTTACGGTTAACTTTTATATATCAAAGGCTCAAGGGAAAGTTGATTTCTCAGTTCATCACCCCTTTAACTCTTTTCAGTATGGCCGTTTGGTGGACTTGTGCCAGCCCATCCACAAGAAATACCTGCTCGCAGTCACCAAGGTGTTTGGCAAGAACATGAACGCTATTGTTGTGACGTCTGCCAAAGTGGCTCATGACTGCATCCGATTTCTGAAAGAGGAAAGAGCTGAACCAGAGACATTTCTACCTATTGACTATATAGATGTGAGTGACTCATCAGTGAAAAGCACCTTAAAACATTTTTTTTTTTTTTTTACTTAATCAGATTTTCATATGGTTTGATTAGCAAAGAGTGTTCTTTAACTGTATGTGCATCAGGTACACCCTCTGAATGAGCGTCTGAGGGAAGTGAAGGGAGCAAAGATGGTGGTGGATGTGGTTCAGTGTGCTCAAAACGCCCCTCAGCTTAAGAGGGTGATTCAGTTTGTGTGTGGAAACTCCCTGGTCTGCGAGACTCTCAAAGACGCCCGTGGCATTGCCTTCGATGGCCCTGAGCGCCTTCAGGTGGGTACATGCACCTGTATGCCACAAGATCGCATCATCATTTCAGGCCGATTACGTTACTTGTTATTTATCCTAAACATCTATGACTTGTGTTACATGTAAAATGTCTTGTTTAGACGGTGGCTCTTGACGGCACCTTGTTTCGCAAGTCTGGGGTGATCTCAGGAGGCTCCTTGGACCTGAGCAAGAAAGCTCGACGCTGGGATGAGAAGGATATGAATAAACTGAAGGAGGAGAAGGATAAGCTGTCATCCGAGCTGCGTGTAAGTGTCCCAGATTGCTAATAGATCCTATAAATACCTTTGTGACTGCAGACATGCAGTAAAAAACTAAAATATTTCGATTTTCATTGCATGAAGGAACAAAACCACAACTAGTCAGCATGTATTTATTGTTTAATATATAGGAGGATTTTGAGCCATTGAGATTTCGGGGAGGACGTAGCTACTTAAAAATTCTTATTAGTATGGAAGAGATTCACTTTCTCTTTATGGTGTCATACAGTGTTACAATGTTGGCTAATATTGTTTTTGTATGTGCAGGACCTGATGAAGCTGAAGCGTAAGGAAGTGGATTTGAAGCAGATCAGGGCTCAGTCTCAGGGAAACCAGACTCGCCTCAAATACTCCAACTCAGAACTGGACTCCATACGCAAGAAGAGCATCCCAGCTTGTCAGGCTGCAAGTCACACATTCTTTTTTCTTGCCTCTCCTTCATTGTTGCATGACATTTAAACAGCTCTAATACTGTTATGAAACCTTTATGTGTGTGTGTGAACTTTAGGAGATTTCCAAACTCAGGAGTGAGCTCTCCAACCTCGAGGCCCAGATTGAGATACAGACTGAGAGTATAGAACTAAAGGATAATGAGATGAAGGCTGTCAGGGACAAAATTCATCAGGTCAATTGATTTAAGTGTAACATGATCTCTTGCAGTTTTCCGTGGTCATAGAAAACTGGGAATTATCAAGGAATTTTAAAATTGTTTTCAAGAATTGGAAAATTACTTTCAGTGATTCATGCCAATACTGACAGCAAGGTGGCACAGATCTACACCAAACTGCTGAAATTACAGTTTTAGATAGATAGATAGATAGATAGATAGATAGATAGATAGATAGATAGATAGATAGATAGATAGATAGATAGATAGATAGATAGATAGATAGATAGATAGATAGATATACCCTGTATATAAATAATAGTAAGTATTAAAGTGAATAAAGTAATAAAGTGTGAATTTTAGCGCCATCTAGTAGTGAGGTTGTGAATCGCAACTGCCCACCCTTCTCTTTCGGAGTACACAGAGAAGCTACGGGGGCTGACACAGGACAAAGATATCGTCGTCGGAGAGAGAGAGCGCAGAGAGTGACTAGCACTCTGTAGAGCAGTTTGTATATTCAGCTTCGCCATTCAAATATATTGAAATAGAAAAGTTATTTTGCATTGTAATACTTCACAGTATTACTGTTTTTATCAAATAAATCCATCCTTTTTTGAGCATAATATACATTTTTCAAAAACATAAAAACGAATGACCACAATATTTTAACGGCAGTGAATATAATTATCTATTAACAAGGCACTTTGTAATCCTTTAGGTGGACACAATTATTAGCCACTGCTGATATTGATAATGTCTCTGCTCTAAAATGAATTATGATCCGCTCTAAAATATTTAATTGGCTGTAAATTTGTATTTGTGAGTGCAAACTCTATACAAAATATTCTTAAAATCATCAAAAAAAAAGAAAAGAAATGTATTGGTCAATATCATTCCTCTATGCTCAGCTCTCTTGTGGGTTGATCTTGCTCATCTTAGATGGAGGATGTGGTGTTTGCGGACTTCTGCGACGTGATCGGTGTGGCTAACATCCGTGAGTATGAGCAGGATTATCTGCGACTGCAGCAGGAACTTGACAAGAAGCGGTAAGACCTGCACAACGTGCATTTGTACAGTATAGCATGAAATATAATGTGAACTAAATCTGGCTAATTAAATCTCCTGATTGTCCAGCCTACAGTTTGAGTCCCAGCAGACCCGGCTAAGTATCCAGCTAGAGTACGAACAGGCTCAGTTGGAGAAACTCGTCAAACAGATGAAGAAGATAGAAGAGAGCATCGAAAAAGAGGAGAACACCGTTATTAGTTTGAAAGAGGCAAACTCACTCACTCTACCTTTGAGACACAACATTTGACATTTTGACAACCTTGAACTTTTTTTTACTCCGTTAAATGCCACAAAATCATTATTTAGATGTTGAACTGGTTATGTAAAAAGGTTCTGACATGTTTGGTTTTTCTTTTTTTTGCAGTTGTTTTCTGTACTTTTAATATTTGAAGTACTTCTGTCTGTTCCCCACATCTCCACCAGGTGGAGGACAGACTTTTGATAGCTGTGGAGCAGACACAATCAAATCTCCTAGAACTGAACAACCAGCTGTCAGAAAAGACAACTTTAGTTAATAATGCCAAGATAGAGCTTGACAAGTCTCTTAAAGGCCTCCAGGAGAGAAACAAGTGGGTATCTGAGCATGATAATGGTTGAAACGGTGCTAAAATGGAACATTAGTGTTATTTATTTTATTTATCTTGATTTCTCGTGTTTGCATGTAGGGTGCTGGTGAAGCTTCAGAAGGAAACAATCGGCGCTGAGGCAGCCCAAGAACAGCTGAGACTGAGTAGACACAACCTGCTGCTGGACTGTAAGATAGAAGGCCTACCGTTGACACTGATTTCGGGAGAGCTAGATGACATCAGTGACATACAGGTGCAAACAGAGGGTCAGATCTACTCGAAATAAGGCAGAACAGGTTATATTCTCGTTGGTATTTTTCTTATTCTGCTTGTTAAGTGTACTCTAACTTTATTGCAGCTGGACTCAGAGTCTCAGAGCATCAGCACACTGGATATTTATGAAAGAGAAGCGCAATTGGTGTTTGACTATTCGGCACTGGACAGGAGCCTTAAGGTGAAAACATAACATTAAAGCAGTCTCACTCAAAGTGGCCATTCTTATGTTGTAGAAGTGATTTTGATTTATTGTGTGTGTAGGCCCTCACTGAAGAGAGTGAATTGGAGGCTCATTTGGAGAAGCTCAAAGAGAGCGTCTCTTCTGTGGAGTCCACGATCATGTTGTCCAGAGCTCCCAACCTGAAAGCCTTAGAAAAGATCAGAGAGGTCAAGGACAGCTACCGGGAAGTCATGGATGGTACTAGACAAATACATAAACATTTCATGGTGGGGACTAGGGGTGTAGCAGTTCACATTGCTCATGGTTCAGTTTGTATCACTGTTTTAGGTTCACTGTTTTGGTAGGTACAGTTCGGTATGTTCAGGGGGAAAAGGACTACTGTCAAATAAAAATGTGTGTGTGTGTTTATATGTGTAATATAGTTTACATTGTTATTTTATTTTGTTTTAGTACATCAAGTTTAACTAAAAGAAAATGAGAAATGTTGCTTTGGCAACTAGCTGAAGTTTGAGTTTGTCAAGTAACAAACTTTTTGTTGTAACACTTCCATCAATCACATAAAACATTGATCATGTTTGTGTGTTTTTACCTCTCCATACTCAAAAACCCTCAGCTTTTGAGGCCAGCACACATACCACTAAGAAAAGCAGTCAGGAGTTTGAGCAAGTGAAGGCCAAACGCTTCCATCTGTTTAGTCAGTGCTTTGAACACGTGTCTATCGTCATCGACCAGATCTACAAGAAACTCTGCAGAAACAACAGCGCTCAGGTCCGTACTTGACTCACTCCTTCAATTACTTGTTTATTAATTTTCATTGTTCTATGAAACTTTGTTTTTACGCACATGTCCTTTAGGCCATTCTCAGTGCTGAGAATCCAAATGAGCCTTACCTGGACGGCATCAACTATAACTGCGTGGCTCCTGGGAAACGATTCATGGCCATGGACAACCTGTCAGGAGGAGAGAAGGCCATCGCTGCTCTTGCTTTGGTATTTGCCATTCACAGGTGAAAAACAGCATAATCACTTAGACAAACTTCCTATAAAGTAATATCTGACTATAAATACAGATTTGTTTGATGCGGGAGAAAACTGTAAAGATCATCGTTGTTTAATCTTAGCTTTCGTCCTGCCCCGTTCTTTGTGCTGGATGAAGTGGATGCCGCCCTGGACAACACAAACATTGGCAAGGTAAGATCAGACTTAACATCTCAAAAACGTGCTGTTTTGATATTCTTTATCTGCCATGATAGAAAGACATTGGTTTCCCTGCAGGTTACAGGATTTTTCCGGATGATGTCCAGAGAGAACTGTCAGATCATTGTGATCTCCCTGAAGGAGGAGTTCTACTCACGGGCAGACGCTCTTCTTGGAGTCTATTCTATGGTATACACATATCCACATTGTATTACATCGATCTCATCACTCATGGTCCATTTAGAGTCCCCGTTGCTAGATAGTCCATGTCTGTTAGCTTTGAGATCATCTATATTTTTTCATCTGTGTTTTTCCTGGCATCCTTTGGATGTGTTACATTAAATGATCATGCTGTCATTTATTCAAGGGCTTTTAAACCACTCAAAGATGCAAAAGAGAACCCTATTCGGTACTGGCACGCTGTCCGTGAAGCGTCTCTTTAGCTTGTTTCACACTGGACGCGCAAGCAGTGCATATTTTTTCCAACACCCATGTTAACAGATTAGAGCAGTGGTTCCCAACCTGTGGGCTGCGGCGAGATAACTTAAAAAACTTAAAATTAATTTGAATATATTCATATTATTCATTCATTTTATTATTGATACATTAAATAATAAAAGATAAATTATATAAATTAAAAATATAAATTACAGCAAAGAACCATCTCTCTCGTACGTATTCTGTGATTGTTTTGGATTCGGAGCACCCCAAGGCGTTCCTAATCGCGCTTTGTGAAATACTGACTGACTGACTAAAAACATCGAACCGCTTCATGAACACAGGATACGCAAACTACACATTTCAGTTGGATAAAGCAAACCAGTGTCGCTAAAAAGTTTTGATGGATGATGGTTGTAATGAAGGTAAAGACGATTGCAGTGACATACATTAGGCACGCGTGTGTCCGTTATAATTGATGCGCAAACCGTGTATGTGCGCTCTCGGATCACTGAATAAAGTTGTGTTTGGGACATGCAGGAGTCATTGTCATTAGTCACACGCGAGTATGTTATTGATGCTCAAACAAAAACGTTCACTCTCGGCTCACTGGTTGATATAACATCGTATTTCTGCATGAACGCATTACAATATATTCACGTAGTTGTCAAAATGAATGGACTTTGAGTGTTTTATAATGGATGCTTGCCATAGAAGTGTGCTTTGGAGAAATTTGTGAGTATCAGTGGTGTTTATACACACGGGCATCAGCTCCATAGACGTTGTTTGTTCTGACAGAGGAACTGTTCACTGATGACATCGACTTCAGATGGCTAAGTTTCCACACATTCAGAATCATTTTATTTTTCATTTGTATTTTAGTGTGTTCATGAATTATGAATGGACCCGTATAGTAGTTATTTGAGGTCATTTGGCATCTCCCTGTGGTCTTGTTTGGTATGGTAGGTTGCCTTTTGTTTATTTGTACTTGTTGTACTGTATAACTGAGCAGAGTAAGTACTTCTAAGTTGCAAAGTATGTTTGCAAAAAAGAACACTGAATGTTAATATATCGTGATTTTGTTTAATTTTTATAACATTGGCGGGGGTCGTGTCCCTTGCAGTATTTATTCAGAGAGGAGGGGGCCTTCGAGTAAAAAAGGTTGGGAACCACTGGATTAGAGCATTAACATGCAGCGGCAGTGCTGCGATAGTCATCTATTTTTTCTGCGCCGCTCATGCTGAATTTAAGCCACAGTGCATTGTTCTTGTTCAAAATAACACGAAAAATACACAAGTAAGTTGTAAGCGCAAGTTGCGCGATTTATTATTTTTGTGTGGAACCATGATTTTAAGAATCAATTTGAAATAAATCTTTTGTAACATTATAAACGTCTTTACTGTCACTTGTGATCAATTTAATGTGTCCATGCTGAATAAAACGATTAATTTCTTTGGGGGAAAAAACATCAACTCCAAACTCTTAATCAGTTGTGTATAAGCTTTTTCAAAGTAACCAGCTCAATACATGCCGGGAATGTACCAAAATATTTTATTACATTATAATATTTGGAAAATATTGTTTACTGGGTAACAAAATTTTGTTATTTTAAAGTAGACAAACAATTAATTATTTACCAGCTTCCTTTTTCAGCAGGAAGTACATCAACACAGAAAGTAAACTCACTTATCAAGTTTATTTAAAAGTCTGTAAAAAGGGTCTTTTCAATTTGATTCATCCCAGTTGTGTCTGAGTTCTCTCATTTATCATGCACCCTTTTTTTGCTTGTTGTCACAGTTTGATGAATGCATGTTCAGCCGTCTTCTCACCCTGGACCTCACCCCGTACCCACTGAACGACGAGAACGGCACAGACAGAGAGATGGACAAATGATTTAAATGGGTTCATGGCAGATGATGCCAAAAATGTTCTACTTGAATGTTGAACGTTATACTGTGAAAGTTAAAAGCTTTAAAAGTTTATGTTAAAGCTGTTTTATATGTTTGCTTTTGTTCAATGTGTAAGGTATTTTTAATACAGTTTTATTGTTTGACTTTGCGAAGAGTTTTGTTTGAATTTCTTCAGTAGTTGTTGTGCAAACTGTACACTTTGACCTGTTGCTCTGTCACTAGGGTGGGGTTTCAGCAAATCCTCAGCCTCTGTTATTCTATTCTCTCTTACTCTGTGTCTCCTCGTTTCCTCAAATGTAAAGCTTTGCTTTCTTCAGCGACTCCAATGGCGTCTTACACAGTGGTCATTGACCCTCTCAGGAACAGTCTTAACAGTCTGGATGCATTGCATTTCTTCCTCTGGGTTAGTTTGCCTTCTCTTCTATGTTTGTTTATAATTTGTAATGCTGTCTGGGTTTTTCTAGGAATACTTTGTAGTAAAGTTGGGATCATAAAGCTATCATATTACAGGATAAACTAAGCATTCACACTGTTTAGAAAATTCAGTCAAGTACTGTACGTCTTAACCTCTGACTGGTAATGTATGTACTGATGTTAATTCAGTTTTAACGATATATATTTTAGGTTGGTTATCTGTTATTTTTAAACTAGCATGAAAGTTACATCAGTATTTCTTTCACATTAATAGTCTATTCTCAAAAACAGACGTCAGCTATCACAGTTCATCACGACATTCCCGTCCAGCTCCAAAGTTTACAGCTACTTGGCACAATGTGGTCTATTTTTATGTTTACTTTGCACAAAACAATTGTGAAAACCTGTTTGTTTTTTGAAGCAGCTGTATGTAAACAAACACTAATCATGATACAGATACACAGATAATCATGCAAAAATTTTGCATTTTCAAAAAAGATTGTATGAGCATATTTTTTTTTGCAGGTGAAAAAACTGAAGGACTTGGAAAGGGAAAAGGACCTTCTGTGGATGGGATTACAGGCTTTAGAGCATGTTCGAGAGAGGTTATGCTCAAACCTGGAAGACAACATGGATGTGCAAGACAATTCCATCAAAAAAGAGATGAGAAAAGTACTTCAGGAGTTCCCAGACACCCCCACCCCGTTGTTGGCTCAGATCCAAAGAGTGAACAGGACCTTGAGAAATCTATTGTGTGTCTCCAGGAATCCCA
The DNA here is from genome assembly GCF_949357685.1 of Gobio gobio. Lineage (NCBI taxonomy): Eukaryota > Metazoa > Chordata > Actinopteri > Cypriniformes > Gobionidae > Gobio > Gobio gobio. The sequence goes on along the minus strand of NC_137121.1, from coordinate 17,194,683 downwards.
CTGATCCTGCGATAGAAGGTTATGTTCCTTTAACAGTAATGCATGTCAAATCACTATAAAATTACTTTTAGTTCCATCTTCATTTGTCACTTTTTAGTGGCACAACTATTGAAGTCAATGTATTGAAAGTAGTTTACCTTTTTATCAGGTACTGAAGGACACCAGCCCTCTCCTGTCTGTTCAGAAGAAAGTGCTTGTTTCTGATCAACTGTTTATTTTGATGTCCTGTTCTGTATTTTGTGTTTGCAGAATATATTCTTCTTTGATTGGCTTGAAATCACTTTATGTGCAATAATGGAAGCTTACCTATATTTGACATTTACAAAATGTGCAGTATACAACTCGAGCACACTGTGCTTGGTAATGGTAACTTCATCGGAATGATTATGAAACTTGGTAACTTTTGTGGCACTGGCCGGAACACAGAAAAAAATGGACATGATTGTAAAAGCCTAAATGTCGAGGAAAAAAAGGACACACTTGTACGCTTCACATTCACAATAGGAAATTAATGGGAAATACAAAAATATATAAATACTTAGATTTTTTGGGGGGTGTACAATCCACAAATCAGCTACGATGCAAAAAAAGCGCAAAGGAATGAGGTTACAATCTAAACCATAAAGGGTACAAAATAGATGCATACACATTAGTGGATTGGTGCAACAAAATGGCAAAATTGAGCCTTAACTAAGAGGTTAAAATAGATCAGTCTCAGATGGATTAAGCTCTGATAAAGCATTCCATTTCAATTTTGTAACATTTAGTGCATTTTAATTATGTGAGAAACAATGCTTTGACTGTTATAAAGTAAAAGCACCCATCAACATTTCAAACAAAAGAAAGTTTGACTAAGTAGTCTTTGATAATGTCTAAACATATATCCGAATATAAATCCTAAACACGTTCTTCTCAGTAACTAGGGAATTCACAACCCTATATATATATGCCATACAGTGACTACACCATGGCAGGGGTTTTCAAACGGGTCCTCCAGAAGTTTCTAACATTTCAGAGATTAAAAAGACAAAGCAAAAATGGTTAAAGTCTACCAAACATTCAAACTGTTTCATTTCTAAATGTTTCTCTCCTTTTCCCCCCGTATACATACTTTCCAGATTTGAATATGTTTGCTTTGTATCTTTCTAGTGAGTTTTTCTCCCTATAGTCCCCTTTATCTTGCTCACTGGGGTTGAAAGGTGGTATTCTTAACGCAGTATGTAAGCTGCTTACATACATTTATTGTGAAAGTTGCTTACACGAATAATTTTTAATTTAAAATGTTCTTCATGTTTATACATTCAACATTAAGTATAGCCAATTTAAGTAAATATGTTGTATTTATAATGTCACACTTACTATTAATCTGACAGTTTATATGTTTTTTCATACATAAATAGATGGATTTTAGGAAGGGGGTCCCTCATAAAAGATTCTTCGTATTTGGGGGTCCTTGGCATCATAAAGTTTGAAAACCCCTGCACCGTGGTGTTACTTTCCACCAGATGGCACCAATCTGCCTCAATTCATGTATTTTGGATTGACTCTATTTTGACCAATCGAAAATGTTATTTAAATAATGTGGTTACAGTTTCAATGTGTCAAATTTAATATAGTTTATTTTAAAGATTAAACGATTTTTTAATATCAAATTATTATTTGTGATGTCAAAAGTCAAGACTTTTATTTTGAAGAGTAGCTTTATTGTGTTCTCCTTGGCGCTGAGTTCAAGCGTCGGTTACAGTGTACAGCCATAGATGAAAGGACTCGCGTGCAGAATGAAATCAAACTGATTGTATGAGAACCATGTTGAGGAGAGCGAGCAGCTCGAGCAGCGGGAAGAGCAGCACATCACGGCGAAGCAGCTCTGTAGGGTTTGATGAATTCGGCTTTGCTCTCAGCAAGAAAAGAGTCAAGAAACTCCAACACAGATATCATGACTACAGGTAGATGTTTACTATATATACCAGTATTGGTAATACTTACGCATACATCCTGGTTTGTGTGTTTAATGCATTAATTTGTTTAAAAACTCGAAATATATTTCAGTTCACGTGAATAAACACTATGCTGACAAGTAAAACTTTAGGAGCATCATTAACTGTGTTTTCCCCAGTTATCCTCAGCCCAATCCAGTTAAAGTGAAGGAGCTGTGTGAACTTCTCAGTTACTGGAATGGATCCAGTTTCATCTGCAGAAGTCAGGTGTGCATCTTCCTCTAAAAACTGAAATATTTTGACCTTCGAGAATTGAGAGTGCATTTAAATTGCCATTCACTAAAATATATATCATCTGTAAGTATAATCTTTAATATATGATCTTTAGAGAAATACATCTACTATAAAATAAATGCTGAATGAATATGCATATTTAGTCTAAATGAATGACCTGGTGTTGAGCAAATTACATTTCTTCTTGTTATTTACTTATTTCAAACCCAATTCCAGCTCAGCAATTAAAAATCTAATCTTAAATACTGAAATTCGCCCAAACCCTCATTTAAAAGGATTTACGCAATGTTATAATTTGTTTAATAATTCATGTCCCTTTTCCCAAAATCAGATCGAGAGGTTTATTCGTATTGGTATTCCTCCGGCAATACGTGGACGAGTTTGGAAATGCCTCCTAAATATCGACAGTCTCAGAGCTGCCAGCTCTTTTGATTATGAGGTGAAACTAAATATTAATTTTTATTATTATTATTCAAACTTGAAAAGCACAAAAATATATCTTTTTATAGCCTTGAGTCCAAGACATTTGCCTTGTTTTAACCCATTCCGATTGTTTCACTTCAGGCATGTCAGACTGAGATCCGTAGACCCCTAGTTGATCTTGGAGTCAGTGAGTACAGCATCATCTCTACTATAGACTCTCTAGTGGACACAGAGAATGAGATCAGCAGTGGACAGTCGGATCTCCCCAGGGCTGACCTCACACTCTTCAAACAGATCGCCCTCGACCTACGTGAGTTAGATGACCACTGAAATTGCATGATCTTTTTCTATAGTGTACACTTATGTGAACTGAGTACAATTTTTGATTACTTGTATCATAATTAATAAAAATAATGTGCTCTGTGCAATTTAATTTTTTTTTAAGTTTCTGCATTTGTTTGATTAAAAATACAGCAATATTATTACAATTTGAAATAACTGTTTCCTATGTCAATAAAATGTAATTTATTCCTGTGATGCAAAGCTGAATTTTCAGCATCATTACTCCAGTCTTCAGTGTCACATGATCCTTCAGAAATCATTCTAAAATTATGATTTTCCGCTCAAGATACATTGCTTACTATTATTAATGTCGAAATCAGTTTTTTCTGATGAATATTTTTGTGGAAATCGTGATACACTACCACACAAAAGTTTGGGATATGTATGATTTAAAAAATAAATAAATTCATTTAAATTATTTAATTAATATAATTGAAATGTAATCATTTAAATAAATACTTTTTAAAATAAAATGTGACAGTAAAGACATTTATGTTTTTACAAAAGATTTTTGTTTTAAATAAATGCTGTTATTTTGAACTTTAAAGAATCCTGGGGGGAAAAAATAGCAATGGCTTCTGAAAATGTAGCTTTGCCATCACATGAATAAATTACATTTTAAAATATATTAAAATATAAATCAGTTGTTGTAAATTGTAATAATATTTCACAATATTATTGTTTTTACTGTATTTTTTATTAAATAAATGTTTTGGTGAGATTAAGATACTTCTTTTAAAAAGTGAAATACTTCTCTGACTCATTTTCAGATGAAATAATGGGAAATGTCCTGTGAATTTCAGGAGGAAGCTGTAATTTTTCACTGATTGCAGTGTTTTTGTTTGAATTTGGGCAATATTCAGGAAACCACATGGGGGCGCTGCCTAAACACTCTTTCCATTTATATTTGCACTTCTATTAATGCATTTTGCAGGCCCTTTTACCCAAACGACACCAGGGTATACAATCAAAGTTTGATTGTTTACTGGGAATCAAACCCATGTCCTTGTTTCTGGCACCATGCTCTACCGTTTGAGCCTGAAATACTTCTGACCACCTCATGTTATGAACAACCTTAACATTTGACTTTTTGTACATGTTCTTTTTTTTGTATAACTTTTGCATTGTTTGTAGAGTTTTGAAAGGTTGTGGCAGTTCCGTTCCATTTTTGTCTACATAGGAAGGTCATTTCCGACCCATCGCACTCTGATGGGGGATCGTCCGGAGGCTATTGAGGGCCAGGCCAAACTGTTCAGAGTTCTTACTGCATTTGCCCGATATAATCCCCAGATTGGATACGTGCAAGGTATGAACTGCCTGTACTTCCACAAATGAGGTCACTGGCAAATCTTATTGAACTTTGTGCCTGTGCTTTTATTGGTCCTGTCAAACATATTTAAGTACAGCATTTACTGATATTCAGTCTCAAGAGGGCAGTCAAGTGCCATCTTGTTGATATTGCATGTCATGCTCATAATTTGGTTTGCAGTTTTTTTCTGTGGAGCTAATTTAGCTAGTTTGCCCTTGACGTTCAGAACATAATGGGACTATGTGATGCCTCAAGGTTTGTTTGTTTTGCTCAGGGATGTCCTATATAGCTGCTGTGCTCCTAATGATCCTGTCTGAAGAAGAGGCTTTCTGGGCTCTGGTTGCTCTGTTAGAGAAGCCCAAGTTTCTCTCAGAGCTCTTTGATTCCTCTCTGAAGAAGTGAGACCTTAGCTTTACCGTATGAACATTAAACACGCACATAAAATGGTTCCTACTTTACTTGCTACTTTATATTTTTGATATATAATGCTAATATAATTATATTAGCGTATCAATAGTAATTTCTTGTTTCTTTCAAATAAACCTAGTTTAACTTTTCACCTATTTATAATTTTATTATCTATTTTATTTTCAGGATTCAACATCAAGCTTTGGTATTTCACCAGCTCCTGAAACACAGGAAACCTCTGCTCTTCAAGCACTTGGTGAGAATTGTGGTCTGAATTTTAGTCAGGCATAACATTATGACCACTGACAGGTGAAGTGAATAACACTGATTATCTCTTCATCACGGCACCTGTTAGTTAGGCAGCAAGTGAACATTTTGTCCTCAAAGTTGATGTGTTATAAGCAGGAAAAATGGGCAAGCGTAAGGATTTGAACGAGTTTGACAAGGGCCAAATTGTGATGACTAGACAACTGGGTCAGAGCATCTCCAAAACTGCAGCTCTTGTGGGGTGTTCCCGGTCATGTTCCCGGTTCCCGGTCCCGGTCATCTCATTGATGCACGTGGGGAGCGAAGGCTGGCCCGTGTGTTCCAATCAAACAGACGAGCTACTGTAGCTCAAATTGCTCAAGAAGTTAATGCTGGTTCTGATAGAAAGGTGTCAGAATACACAGTGCATCGCAGTTTGTTGCGTATGGGGCTGCATATCTGCAGACCAGTCAGGTTGCCCATGCTGACCCTGTCCACCGCCAAAAGTACCAACAGTGGGCACGTGAGCATCAGACCTGGACCACGGAGCAATGGAAGAAGGTGGCCTTGTCTGAGGAACACGTTTTCTTTTACATCCTGGCCAAATTTGCCCATTGGCCCCTCTCCATCATGGCCTCCTAATCATCCCCATAGACAGATTGGCTTCATCACTCTGTCTCCTCTCCACCAATCAGCTGGTGTGTGGTGGGCGTTCTGGCGCAATATGGCTGCCGTCGCATCATCCAGGTGGATGCTGCACATTGGTGGTGGTTGAGGAGAATCTCCCTTCTATATGTAAAGCGCTTTGAGTGCCTAGAAAAGCGCTATATAAATGTAACAAATTAATTACATCACGTGGATGGCCGGGTGCATGTGCGTCGCTTACCTGGGGAACACATGGCACCAGGATACACTATGGGAAGAAGGCAAGCCGGCGGAGGCAGTGTGATGCTTTGGGCAATGTTCTGCTGGGAAACCTTGGGTCCTGCCATCCATGTGGATGTTACTTTGGCACGTACCACCTACCTAAGCATTGTTGCAGACCATGTTGCAGACACCCTTTCATTGAAACTGTATTCCCTGGTGGTTGTGGCCTCTTTCAGCAGGATAATGTGCCCTGCCACAAAGATGACAAAAATGGTTCAGGAATGGTTTGAGAAGCACGAGTTTGAGGTGTTGACTTGACCTCCAAATTCTCCAGATCTCAATACAATCGAGCATCTGTGGGATGTGCTGAACAAACCAGTCCGATCCATGGAGGCCCCACCTCGCAACTTACAGGACTTAAAGGATCTGCTGCTAACATCTCGGTGTCAGGTACCACAGCACACCTTCAGAGGTCTAGTGGAGTCCATGCCTTGACTGGTCAGGACTGTTTTGGCAGCAAAAGGGGGACCAACACAGTATTAGTATCAAAATGTTATGCCTGATCGGTGTATATACGTGTGTGTGTGTATATTTAGATATTCTATTTATTAATATTTCTATTCTATTTCTGCCTTCTCTTTTTTTTGCACTTCCTCTGAAACAAAGACCTTAAAGATGAGGTCTTAAACCCTGGCCTCAACTCTCAACTGGGATATGACTGAATATAAAAACAGGCACATTGTCTCTCAGTCCTCTAGAGTTTATGTTGATCACAGCCTTTCTCTTGAGAAGCCTCTCACATTTAACGCCCCTCACAGATTTGTCACTGTGTCTTATAGACCTTTTCCTGGGGGCTTTTAAATGAGCTCTTCTGTGGTTTTTTTTATGGTAGTGGCTGTCCGCCCCCTCAGAGCATTTGTGCTGCTTGGAGAACTCTTAAGGGATATCCTTCTCTCTGTATGTTGACTCAGCACAGCTGTCTAAAAAGCTGAGCTATTAGACTGCGGCACAGGACAAAAGATGATGCTGTAAACTTACAAACAGTGCAGAATGCAGTGACATGCGTAAAACTTAAAGGGTTAGTTCACCCAAAAAGGATAATTCTGTCACTAATTACTCACCCTCATGTCGTTCCAAACCTGTAAGACCTACATTAATTTTCGGAGCACAAATTAAGATATTTTGATGAAATCCGAGAGCTTTCTGAACCAGCCATAGGCAGCAACGTCATTGCAACTTTCAAGGCCCAGAAAGGTAGTGAAGACATCTTTAAAATAGTCAATGTGACTACAGTGGTTCAACTTTAATGTTATGAATCTCTTCTCTTCCATGTCATTCTCCTACGCTGTTCATGTAATAAACACAGTGCAGCGCTACCAGGATCTGGCAGAACATTATTGGCCGACGCTGTTCACATGAACGCCACGACACATGCGTATGATGCTGATGCAGGAGCTGTATAATTAGGGGGGGGGGGGGGGGGGGGGTGAAGTCTGGTTGAGTTGTGTTAGTAGTGTGTTGATACTTGCGGTTATGTTAAGGAGCATGACCAATCACAACACACTGGTCCAGCTGACCAATCAGAGCACATTGTGCTTTTCGGAAAGAGGGGCTTCATAAAGACCGTACCCAAAAGCATTTTTAGCCAACTATGGTCGCAAGTTCCATTGAATTGTGTTGGTAATGATGGAACTTGCGACCATAGTTGGCTTTGGGACACACACTTAATCACAACAAGGACGATCATAGCTATAATGATAAGGATATAGATCTAGAAATTGTTCTAAATATAAAATAATTTATAGTTGTATAGTTCACACCACAACTATAACCCTAATGGCACAATTAAAGGAACAATATCGTTGGAATCATTATCAACCTTTTTTTCAGCTGATATGAAAAAAACATTGCCAGCCAATCCTGATTTAAAGAACTCGAACATTTAAAGCGGCAGACAACAAAACCGCAGTGTGAGCTTAGAATAAACAGAACGATATTGTCCGCTGGTGTGGACACTTATATAGTTATAGTTATCTTTATAGTTATCATTCTTGGTGTGAATGGGCCTTTACAGTCAGGCTGGGAAGAGGGGTGCTGCAACAAAGTAAAAATAATGTGTTTTTTTTAACATTCAAGCATGAAACCCTATTCTAGCAGACCTCAAAAACAAACAAAAAATGACTTTAATGACTTACTTTCTTGTGTGGCTTGTTTTACTTTATGAAAAAGATTGATTGCTGTGAAATATGACCTGTTCTTATGGGTGTGGCATAAATGTCAGATAATAATAATAGGAGTGTGTTGTTCTCTTTCTGCTTTTAGGAGACTCTTGGGGTGTCTTCTCTGCATTTCATCATGCAGTGGTTTCTCACTCTCTTCACCTCTCTGCCGTGCTGGGACTCGGTATTGGCCATCTGGGATCTTATCATGCTGCACGGTATTACACCCCTTTTTCTTGTTTGTCCTAGAATAACAACATCCCAAGTGTCAAGCTGGTATGTTTGCTTTTCAAAGTCAAAGTGTGTGATTTCTGCACCACTAGGGTCACTAACCAGGAATAGCAAATGATTGTTTTCAAATAGGTTTCCTGAACATGATCCGATCAATTCTTCATACTCTTTGCAGGGCTGCAGGCTGTATTTCGCACTGGCCTCACCATCATCCTGCAACTGGAGTCTCGTATCATGAACATGACTGAGGAGGCCACCGTGCTGCCCGTTCTGCTGCGAGTGCCTGTGGACGTGTGAGTGCAATGATATTACAGTGTGGCCGATGGTTTTTCATGTTATGACTGATAACTGATAAATGATTGATATTAAAATATACCTTTTTGTTTAAATTAATTACAAATAAAACATTAAATCCCGGTTTCCCAGACAAGGCTTAAGCCTAGTCTCAGACTAAAATATTGCTTGAGCTGTTTTAAGTATATCTTAATACTGTATTATGTATATCCTATTATCCTAAAATATGTCATTGCCATATGCACACCAGTAATGTTTTTTTAAGGCATGTTTATAAAAGCTACTTAAATGTTCTAATTTAACTAAGGCCTAATCCTGGATTAAAGGGATAGTTCACCCAAAATTGAAAATGACCCGATGATTCACTCACCCTATATGACATTCTTCTTTCAGATGAATAAAATCAGAGTTATATTAAAATATGTCCTGGCTCCAAAATTTGAAGCCCAAAAAAGTGCATCCATCCATTATAAAAGTAATCCACACGGCTCCGGGGGGTTAATAGAGGCCTTCTGAAGCGAATCGATGGGATTTTGTAAGAAAAATATCCATATTCAAGACGTTATTAAGTAAAATATCTAGCTTCCGGCAGACCGCCTTCCATATTCAACTTATGAAAAAGCATAACTGCCGCGACAATGACGGATGTAGCTTAAGCTTTGTGAGCTGCGAGAGGCATTACACTTTCTTCCTAACCCCCGGAGCAGTGTGGATTACTTTTATAATGGATGGATGCCCTTTTTTGGGCTTCAAATTTTGAGCTGCCATTCACTGCCATTATAAAGCTTGGAAGAGCCAGGACATATTTTAATATAACTCCATTGTATTCGTCTGAAAGAAGAATGTCATATACACCTAGGATGGCTTGAGGGTGAGTAAATTATAAGAGAAAAATTAAGCAACTTAGACATTATAATGTACAGTATCAAAATGTGCATATTCATTTTGAGATTTGCTAAAGATTACATTTAATAGTTTTATTAAAGATTAACTTTTAAGTGAGTGTTAGATGATGGTAAAGGCAATCTAAATGTAAAAACAGAGAACATTTTTCCTTGTTTTAGGCTTTTTTCCTTTAATTGCCAGCAGTATTCAGATATATTTATGCTTTCAGTATTACAGTGTACAGTTTCAGTATTACAGTGTAATTATACATTTAAGTAGTGAGTAATATTAATTAATATACATTCTTGGGGTAGGGTTAGGATGAGGTTTTTCTATTAGTCTTTGCATTAAATTGCAAGAAATCAAGCAAGCCTGGTGTTAAGTATACAAAAACTGATATTGCTTTCAAAACAGTATAATTTAACTGCTATTTCTTTTCCCAATATGGTCACTAATATCAAGTGAAGTCAAGCAGGTTCATTATATTAAATATAGATGTCTTTCTCATCATAACAGTGGAAGAACCAAGACCTAGTCCAAGTTCTAGGAATTACAATGGCTCTTGTTTATTGAGGAATGCCAGCTGACCAATTAGATTTCTGTGTTCATGTCGATGCAAACTTCATCAGATATTGGTAGGAGTTGTTTCGTAGCGGATGTGTTTATTTGATGATGTCACGGTCACCATGGCGACGTGGCCATGAGAACTACTTTGATTAACGTAGCGGATCTCAAAGACACATGAAGCCAGGCCATATTGTTAAGTTGTTAAATTGTTTCTATGGCCGCCTTATACTCAATAGTGCGTGTTGTCATGGCAACAGACAGAGTCATGCCAATCTGAAGAATCCTTTGTCATGTTATCCGGAATTCTTTTATAGTCATGTGCCCATATTTAAACTCACCTTTGCTAATGGATCTTCAAATAATATTTAAAAACTATGTGCTGTGGCTTGGTAGAGACGTTCATGCCCATGCAGAGCCCATTGCGCTTTGCCAGCCACTTTACAGGATTATAAGGGCAAACGAAGCCATTTGCCAGTTTCAAAGGGGATATTTGGCATTGACATGCAGATGGCAGTCAGCACAAAGCTCCTACACATCAGGGAACGGGTTCACGTTGCTCGCCTGGCACGACGTCAGTGCCGACAAGGTCAAGCCTAAATGCTCCCCCCTGATTCAGAGTATCAGAGCTTTGCTAGGCAGAGAACTGAGCCGTCTGAGAACGAAGCGGTCGCCTTGCTTAGGAGGCCAAAGAGAGAAACAGAAAGAAGGAAGAGGTGAAAAGAGAAGAAACGCCTAAAAAAATCTTACAATCCCTCCAGAAAAAAAAATCTAAAGTGGTTTAAACCAGTCTTCAAGTTCCCAAAACCACTATAAAACTGAGCTGTGAAAAACTTTTTTACCAGCCTGGAACACTAATTTATGTAATCATTTAATCAGGGAGACTCTGTTGGCATCACTGCAGTGCTAGGCTAGCCGGCTCTTTGGTATCCACAGTGACAAGGGTGTCCATCACCTGTCATCAGAGACTGTGTGAACAATGTTTGTCCTTCATGAGAGGGACTGGGATGTCCTTGCGTTCTTCTTTTACAATACTCGCCCCCTCCTCCAATTCATTCCCTTTTACGTGTTTCCTGCCGCAAAGACTTGACAGACCGTGTGTTCGGTATTTTCCCTGGCAAGGCTTTATGTAACTTAAGGCAGACAAGGTTTACCTCTGCTAGGTGGGCTGTTTTCACAGGGATAGTGTTTTCTTTTAATAGCGTGGGGAAATAAACATTGTCGTTTTTTGTTTAATCTCTAATGTATTCATTTCTCATTTTCTGGCTACTGTTTGATCCAGAGGTTATGTCTTTGTTAGAAAAGTTGTAGATGTAGATGCTAGATAAAAATCTTCTTTCGTCTTTCTTTCTAATATTTCATCAACCCTTCTCTTAATCCAGATTTTTTTTCTTTCAAACTTTATGATACCATTTATACTAATGTTAATAGTATACATGTGTAGTAACTATACATATTTATGTAATTATTTATATTTTTATAGGTATACATTTAAATATGTAAATATAAATCTATATGTATTTTACTATTTAAATAATTGGCTTTCATATTGTCATTGTATTAAAACAAATGGTTGAAGTATCTAGAAAATATTAACTTTTTATATAGTTGAAAGTGCAGCTGAGATTAGCACTGCATAATAAATATTTATAAAATTATTTATAATAATTTTAAGCAGAATTAAATAGTGTAATGTTATGAAATTTGTTGAATGTAATGTTAAGAGCACTTGTTTGACAGCCTTAAATAAATCATATATATATATATATATATATATATATATATATATATATATATATATATATATATATATATATATATATATATATATATATATATTATATTTAAAAAAAAATCACTGGCACCCTCCTGCAACTTCCTATGGTTACCTGGAACCCAGTTGGGCCATTGGTTAATATTAATATTAGAATATAATATTTTCCCCAACAGTCATTGTGGAAAATGTGTAAAAATAAAAAAAGGTCTATATTATAATGTAAGCTAAGTTTCACAAAGTAATACTCTCTTTTGTGTGTGTATATGTGTCCAGCTCCCAGCATCATGTCCTCATCCCAGCACTCTGGAACACTGACGTTCAGGAATGGGAAATCAACTGCATGAACAGCCTGGTGTTGGAAGAGACCGATGGTGGACAGGATGAAGGTAAACAAACGCATACCCACAATCCCACTTTAAAACATCTGAGCATGCAAGGACAGATTACAACATTCGGTCGATTTCAACAATGAATATGCTTGTTCTCCAAGCACAGCCCCATCCAAACATGTGCAGACATTCCAGCCCCCTTACATAAGACCTCCTTCTTTGTCCTGCTTGTTTGTTTAGTGTACATATGAGCCCAGCTTTAGTACAGTATGTTGTCCCATGAGCCTCAGTAGCCAACTGTGCTGTAAGCAAGACGCTGAGTTCAGGACTACGGGTCAAGTGTAATGGGCTGACAGAGACACTAGATAGGGACAGACTGTCGACTCAATCTCTTCGGTCATCAGCGTCTGTTAGGGAACCAATGACAGGGATGCTTTTGACTAGACGAGTCTGTAAGTGCCGGCTTTTTGGGAACAAAATGTCAGCTGCATCTCATGTTAGACCCAGGGGAGGATGCCATGCCTGAGTGTACAAAGCGCACTCTTAAGTGTGCTCAGGCTGGATGCTATCTTTGACTTCAGTAACAACAGGCCAAAGTGAACAGACCTGGTATACTAATGTGGGTTTGAGTGTTTTTGCACACTAATGGTTTATAGAAGTATCTTAATAAAAAGGTCAATTTCAGTTAATTTATTTAACAATAGAAAGAATTTGAATATTTCATTGATATATTTTTCATTACTTATTAATTATTTACCTATACACCCTTTTTTGTTTATGTGTTAATGACAAATAAGAAAAATAATATATTTTTTTAAGATAATAATTTTAACCAAAAGAGTTTTAAAATGCATTTTTATATCCAAAAAATGTATGGTGTTGATTCATATTGGTTTTACAGCTTTTAAGACAGCATTAATTCATTATTATTAAACAAAATGTCAGGTGGTGCGTCCATACATTCATTTAAAATAATATACATATACAATATACTTATGAATCATTGTAAAATGCATATCACATGGTAAATTCCCTTTCCCTTTTGTAATTTCTCTTAGTCCAATTTATATAAACGGACACTTTTCTATGTGTTCAGAAGACAATTTTCCATAAGGAATTTTGTTTTTTTAAATAATTTTTTAATTATTTATATACATTATATAATGGTTTACATTTATATTTCTTACTAATGTATGTATACTAGGGCTGAATGATTTTTGAAAAAAATCTAATTGCGATTTTTTTTTTTTTTTTTTTTTTTTTTTTTTTTAACCAATATTGCGATTGCGATTTAATATGTGATTATTTTTTAAACTCTTTATCTTCTGTATTATTCAACAATACATCTTTGTATAGTAATTGTGGAAATCTTTAATTGGTACCTCACAATCCGATTCCGATTCTGGGAGTCACGATCCGATTCCAAAACAATTCTTGAACTTTTTCCTTTTTAAGTTTTTAATAAATTAATAAGATTAATATTAATAATTAATGTTTTTAATTATGATACATGTAATTATAAGCTTTTTAAAATAACTACACATTATAACATTTTAATTAAAACAATTGCATGTGAATAATTTTAAATATATAAACTAATATAGCTGCAAAACATAAAGTAGTAAATCATAAAGAGAAACAAAAAAACATATTACAAGCAATGAACAAAGAGTGCTTTCAGTATATAAGAGTGTCTGAACTGTGAGTGATTTTTCTCTTTCTCAGCTTTACTGTTGTTTGATTATTAATGATGACATCATAGACAGCGGGAGACCTGCATTCACACTAATGCACAGATCTCTTTTAAAATATATAATGTTTTGGCCCTGTCTGTTTAATTCATTAAGACATTACTGACGGTGTTTACATTAATTTTGCGTCATAAAAGCATTTTGAGACGCGCACAGACGCGTGCTCGCAAGCACTCTTCACAATGCGCCGCATGAGCATTTAAAATGGAAAACCTTCTGTCAGTGAGTTTCTAACGACATGAATGAAGCCTTCGTTGAGCATTTGTAAGGAAAATACCGGCGGGCGAGAACACACACTGTAAGTTTCTCACAGCGCTTATCCTGTGCAAAGAAGCCTGCGAATAGGGTTGCCAACCGTTCCGTATAATACAGAATGAAAGCCATACGGAACGCATTAATGCCTTAAATACGGGACGATTCCGTATTATAAGGAACGGTTGGCAACCCTACCTGCGAATGTCATTGCAATTCGGGCCGTCAACCTTTCCGAACGTTATGAAATATTATTTTATGGTTCGTGTGTGTGTGTGTGTGTGTGTGTGTGTGTGTGTGTGTGTGTGTGTGTGTGTGTGTGTGTGTGTGTGTGTGTGTGTGTGTGTGTGTGTGTGTGTGTGTGTGTGTGTGTGTGTGTGTGTGTGTGTGTGTGTGTGTGTGTGTGTGTGTGTGTGTGTGTGTGTGTGTGTGTGTGTGTGTGTGTGTGTGTGTGTGTGTGTGTGTGTGTGTGTGTGTGTGTGTGTGTGTGTGAGAGAGAGAGAGATATAATGGAAGTAATCAGAATACGGGTGTTTCTAAAACACACGCAGCGCCACCATGCACCTGCTGTTAAAATCTAAGCTCAGAATCGATCCAGAATCATTGGAGAGATGATAGTAGCCTATAGTATGAACAACACAATATTAGATAGATCAAACATATATTTTTTTTTTAGGCCAGGCATATGATATGTGTAACGTGCCAAGTTGATGCTTCTTCTGCAGACTTTACTCTCGCGTGTCACGTGACCAGACTGTAATCGTAGCCTTTGCGGTTAGGAAATCGCTTTCTCTCATATCGCGATATTATCGCAAATGCAATTAATCGTTCAGCCCTAATGTATACTCATCGGCCACTTTATTAGATACACCTTGCTAGTACTAGGTCGGACCCCCTTTTGCCTTCAGAACTGCCTTAATGCTTCGTGGCATAGATTGCAAAGTGCTCAAACATTTGTCAGAGATTTTGGTCTATATTGCCATGATAGCATCACACAGTTGCTGCAGATTTGTCGGCTGCACATCTATGATGCAAATCTCCCATTCCACCACATCCCAAAGGTGCTCTACTAGATTGAGATCTGGTGACTGTGGAGGCCATTTGATTTTAGTGACCTCATTGTTCAAGAAACTAGCTTGAGATGATTTGAGCTTTGTGACATGGCACGTCATTCATCAGAAGATGAGTGGCCATAAAGGGATTGACATGGTCAACAATACTCAAGTAGGCTGTAGCATTTATACGATCGGTAGAAAGTGGCCCAAAGTGTGCCAAAAAATATCCCCCACACCATTACACCACCACCAGCCTGAACCGTTCATTCAAGGAAGGATGGATCCATGCTTTCATGTTGTTTACGCCAAATTCTGTCCCTACCATCTGAATGTCGCTGCAGAAATCGAGACTCATCAGACCAGGCACCGGTTTTCCAATCTTTTATTGTCCAATTCTGTTGAGCCCATGCAAATTTTAGTCTCCGTTTCTTGTTCTTAGCTGGCAGGAGTGGCACCGTGTTGTTCTGCTGCTGTAGCCCATCAGATCTGCAGAGATTGGTTGTAACTGGTGGTTGTTTGAGTTACTGTTGCTCATTCGGGCCATTCTCCTCTGACCTCAGGCATCAATGCGGCATTTTCCCTCACAGAACTGCCACTCACTGGATATTTTCTCTTTTTCTGACCGCTCTCTATAAACCCTAGAGATGGTTGCACATGGAAATGCATTGGGTTGCTGCCATGTGATTGGCTGATTTAGACATTTGTGTTATGAACAGTTGAACAGGTATACCTAATAAAGTGGCCGCTGAGTGTATATATAAAATAACATTTATATATATATATATATATATATATATATATATATATATATATATATATGTTTTATTCTTCTACCCAGTATTGGAGTACTGTTAGATCTATAAACCTGAAGAAAAACGATTTCAGTTAATTTATTTAACAAAACATAAATGGTTAATTCAGTAAATGTTTTATTTATTTTATTAAATGTTTTATTTTTATTTAATGAATATCTAATTAATTTGACAGTCAACACAAATTTCTTTTTAAACAATTTTATTTATTTATTTTATTTTTGCTTCACTTATTTTAGGATTTTACATCTTATTTAGATTTTTTTTTCCTTTTTTTTTTTTCGATTCTTGCAATATCAGGTTTTTAACATTTTACATAAATATTTTTACTCATAGAGTAGCTTTATTTATCTTAACTTATACTTTAATGTTTTATGAACTCACGTTCCAGCTAATCAACCTACTTGTCTGTCTATCTTAGCCTGGGGTTTGCACGCTCTGTATTTCAAGTGAAAAATCCCTCCATATTCTCTTGTCCGCCCACACTGGGATCATCAGGTTTCTGTTCTCTTCAAGAGAGTCCCTGGCATTATTTTTGTTGTCGCTCTGAGTGTCTTCATTCACAGCTTCTGATTTAAGTTCTTGAGTTGATTTACAGTAGCGTTAATGCAGGTTTGACAGAATCCCGTTCAACGGGCACTTCTCTGTCTGGCGGCCGTGACTCATTGGCTTTTAACGACGAAGAAACTCCCTGAGGGTGGGTGTGCATGCTGGAGCTTTTTTTTTGGGGGGGTGCTGGTGTAATTGAAAGGCCCAAGCAGTGATTTTTACAGTATGAATCTGTCATCCAAAGCTCTGTGAGTCAATGTGAGTCACCTGGGGGGCCGTCAGCCCTCTCTGTCCCCCTTTTAACAAGGTAATGAGAACTGACTCACAGAGACTTAACTCACTGCACCTGAGCCTCCATGGAAGGCCTATTTGGGAACACCTGGATGTCAGGAAGCCACAGAACGACCACAGCTGACTTGCTGTTGAACGAAGAGTTTTTAGTGGACGGTATCTTTAAATAGATTGTATGTTTATTATGTTTTTAGCACACCTGTCTGTGACATCATACCTGCCTGAAGGTATTTGATTTTCGTTTCGTGCAACAAGGAGCATGAGGTCTTTAGCTTTGCTGTGATTTGCTCTCTCTCTTGTATTCTGAGCAGCTTTTAATCATGTTATTGATTTAATTGAACACTTTCTTTAAAGAATAGCAGCACATAAAAATGCTTTAAAATGTCATAATTCATTCAAGATCAATTTTCTTAAAGGGATAGTTCACCCCAAAATGAAAATTAGCCCATGATTTACTCATAAGTCATCCGAGGTGTATATGACATTCTTCTTTCAGAGGAATAAAATCTGAGTTATATTAAACATTTTCTGGCTAATCCAAGCATAATAATAGCAGTAATAGTTGCTCTGTTTTTGAATTCCATAAAAAATGCATCTGTCCGTCAAATAACGTGCTCCACGCGGCTCCGGGGTGTTAATAAAGCCCTTCTGAAGCAAATCCATGCGTTTGTGTCAGAAAAATATCCATAATTAAAAATGTATTTAATTTTTTTCTATGGCTCCGGCGCGATCATAGATATATACATAGATTCCTCATTAGTGCCTGCACGGATCAGTCGAATGAGGCATCTACGTATATATATCTTTTGATCGCTGCAATATTTTGACCTTATTCACCGGAAGTTATGGCGCTGGGAATACTAGATGACATTCGTCTGATAAGAGGTAAAAAAATAACATAAATACTGTTCGGTTTCTCGTAGAAACCGATCGTTTCGTGTCTTAAGACATCAATGTGTCGCCACGAGCCGCATGGTTTAATTAGGATTTGTATGTTTTTACTCTTGTTGCTCTCATACTCTAAAATATCCCCATTGACATGCATTATACGACTATCACACTGCAACGGTTGGAGTTAAAAATCTTCATTTGTGTTCTACTGAAGAAACAAAGACACCTACATCTTGGATGCCCTGGGGGTAAGCAGATAAACATAACAATTTCGTTTTTGGGTGAACTATCCCTTTAAGTGAGGATGCATTAATTGGATCAAAAATGACAGTAAAGAAATGTATAATGTTAAGGCCCATTCACACCAAGAACGATAACTATAAAGATAACTATATTAGCGTCAACACCAGAGGACAATATAGTTCTGTTTATTTTCAGTTTTGTCATCTGCTGTTTAAATGCTCAAGCTCTTTAACTCTTTCCCGGAATTTTCCGTTATTTGTGAGATGGAATTTTTCACTGTTACATGCTAGGGGGCGCTTCTGAATGAGTACAGAATCTCCTGATCAAAACACAGACGAAGAAGTCGCAAAAAAAACAAGCGATCGTACGTAAGCAGATGCATATGTAAAATAACGCGATCATCAACGTTAAACATCATATAAATCAAAACTGCCTAATGTTACTGAATGAAATGTCGACCCAGGACGAGCTATATGACTGCAAGCATTAGGGGTGGTGATGGACTCTATCTACTCCATCTATGTTTGATCATCTCTCTGAATCTGATCTGGATGTAGACAAAAGCATGATTTTCTCAGCTTTTTGTTCAAAAGGTTGCTTTTTTATGAAACTTATAAATATTCAAGTGTTAATAAAAAGGGAATGCATGAAGCTAGAATAAAACTTTTTTTTTGTTTAAAAGCAGAGGGTCTGCTCTTTCTTGTGATTTATATTGCATGCTCAGATATTCATAAAACAAAATATTCTATGGGCCATTACATTTTTGTGAAAAGGATCAAAAACCCTGGCGGTGGCTGGCAGCTTTTTTTTTTTTTAAACGCTGGCGGGGAAAGAGTTAAAGCAGAGTGGATTCTGATTGGCTGTCAATGTTTTTATCGTTCATCAATTAGATAAAATTGTTCTGAAAGTGTTTCAAAAAA
Source organism: Gobio gobio (assembly GCF_949357685.1). NCBI lineage: Eukaryota > Metazoa > Chordata > Actinopteri > Cypriniformes > Gobionidae > Gobio > Gobio gobio. Next base: position 17,175,794 of record NC_137121.1, on the reverse strand, counting down.
CGATATTGTTCCTGTGTGCCGTTATCATTATAGTTTTGGTGTAGACTCTGCTATTCTTTTATATTTAGAATTTTTTTTAGAACTATATCTTTATCGTTATCATTATAGTTATCATCCTTGGTGTGAACAGGCCTTTACAAAATGCATAAGACTTCTTTGAAAAACATTAAACTTTTTCCAACTCTAAACCTTTGAACGGACGTTTAAAATCAGATTTATGCTACTTTATTTTACTAAAACTCAGACCCTACACAGACATCTTCTTTCCTATGGAATGTTCTGTAAAGCTTGTGTGAGTAACCGTAACCGAGGGAGGCGAGGCTTGGCGAGGATCGAGTGTTGTTCCTTTTTATCCTATTTGCTTAAGATGATGTAAAATTTGATTATATACTCTAAAAGCTTTAAAAAAAAGTTTGGCTCTTGTTTCAGCTAATAAAGTGTCTGTTCTTTACTGCAGATCTCTCTTAGGGCTCAGAGGAACTTAAGTCTGGATCCACGTTTGAAAGTCATGCTTTATAGCTTACAAGAACAGATTAATTTGTAATTTCTATTTCATAGAAATCACTGATGATTGCTGTATAGGCTCTCATGGGGTTGTGCAGTACAGAAAGGTGTTTGTTGCCTTGAGAGCAGGATTGCATTTTGCTTGTGAGTGTGTTGGCAGAATCCTGAGGTGTGCTGCTATCTCAGCGCTGTTTTTCCCTGCCGTCTGTGTTGCAGTGACTCAGCTGCTTTCTACAGGTGCAATGAATCCAAAATGTAAAATACTTGTATATTATTTACTAAAATTTTAAATTGTTTATATGTATAAATATATACAGTTAAACCTACTTTTATTCAGACACCTTCAACATTTTCTCACATTATCACAGTTTATTCACTATAGTTTAGAAAATGGTAATAAAATATGACGAGAACTCAGAGTTAAACTGTGTCAGAACAAATTAATCTTGATAGTGTCAGATAACTTTGATAGAAAGGTATGTAATGGATTGCAATCAGCTGTTAAATTTAAGCACACAATTAGACCATGTTCACACTAATATGTTTTCGTTTGAAAACGCATCTTTTTATCGCCGTTTTGCCCTTCAGTCCACACTGAGACGGTGTTTTAAGTCAACAAAAACGTAGCTTTTTGAAAATGCTCTCCAAAGCAGATAAATTTGAAAACGGCGTCTTCGTGTCGTAGTGTGTACTGCGAAGACGGAGGTATTTGAAAACGATGACGCATGTTTAGTCATGCGATGCATATTGTACCAATAGATCCGTATGTTAATACCGCTATTGTGCCAGTTATGTGCTATTCACTTTCACACAGTTGCTAAAATGTTACTTTGCACACTTCATATCACAGTCCTGCAAGGATGACAGAAAACTTACTCGCTGTCCTGTGGGAAAACATGAGAGCAGTTGCGTTTTAGACCAACTATAATAATGGTTGACCGAGTACGACCTGGACGCATCAGTGAATGGGGAGATATTTGCTAAATAAAATGATCCTGCCAGAAGAATTGTGTGATAACTTTATAATGTCTGTATCATCTCATTGAGCTTTTATGAGGTTTTACGCATGCGCAGTAAGTTCAATTTGGCGTTTACTGACAGTTTCAGTGTGGATGAGAAATGTTTGGAAAATGTTAGTGTGGACGGAGAGCGTTTTGAAACGAAAACTCAGTTTTCAAATTTATCCGCATTAATGTAGACATAGCCTTAGATAATAGCAATTTAGGTCAACCAATTACCAAGCAATGCTTCATTTTGTCCAGTCTGTGGTGTAAAAGGTCGCATTAGCAATTAAATGAAAAACACTTAACAAAACATGGTCAGGTCAAAGTTTCTGAATAATTTTGGTCTCAAATTTTTTATCAAATTTTAGTAGTCCACTGTATGAAGAATTTTTGGGTATAATATGTCACAGTTTACTTTTTGTTTTTATGAAATTAATGCTTTTATTCAGCAAGAACACTTTAAATTGATAAATGACTAAGGATTTATAATGTTATAACATTTTGTGTTTCTATTTCAAAAATAAATGCTGTTTTTCTAAACATATCATCAAAGAATCCTTGGGAAATTTTTTTATCACTGTTCCCACTCAAATATTAAGCAGTACGTCTGTTTTTAACATTAAAAATAATAATACATGTTTCTTGAGCAGCAAATCAGCATATTAGAATGATTTCTGAAGGATCATGTGACACTGAAGACTGGAGTAATGATGCTGAAAATTCAGCTTCACCTTCACAGAAATTAATAACTTTTTTAAAATATATTTAAATTACTTTAAATTGTAATATGACACAGCATTACATTTTTATTGTATTTTTGATCAAGTGAATGCAGCCTTTGTTAAAATAAGAGACTAGTTTCAAAAACATACAAAAAATCTTACTTACCCCAAACTTTTGAATGGTCCTGCATATATCTTTAACTACACATTGTCATATAAGCCAGTCAGTAGTGTTGATTTACATTTCACAGACCTTTGATTTACATTTCACAGACCTTAAATACTCAAAACTGTTAATTTTGAGTCAAAGTTCATTCAGTGAACGATTCATCCAGACTGATTCAGAAAGGTAACATAAGAGTACATGACATAAAAGAATCGGACTACTGTTTTCTTGCCCTTATTTTGTGACGTCTTTTTATAATCACAATCATTTCAGACTTGTAGGTCCTGGAATAATTGCAAAACCAACAAGTGTTCAATATCTTAGGGACCTTTTTGGGATTCCCTTACGATTACACTGGCCTTTGGGATGGTAGTGCTGATTGAAAAATATACCTGAAAGCCTTATAATGCGGCTATCAAAACCGTTTATGTTGGGTTTTAGCTCTGAATCTGCTTCTCTGGTCACCTTGAGCAGGGCCCTGTGTCTGGGCAAACACAATAGTCAGCCATTTTGCCTCTAATCCTGTAAAATGAGATGATTAAGTCAGCCCTTCATTGAGTTTGACTGTTCTGTCCCCGAGCACGTTCTGCTGAAGGCTAATATTTTCTGTAACCCGAGTGCTCCCGCTGGACCAGCTTAATCAAATAACCGCCCAGCGCTTGTTCAGAAGATGTGAAACAGACAATGACCAACACAAGCCTTCTCATTCTGGGCGGCACACAGTTGATGAGCGTGAAGAGATGGCTTCATTGCATTTTGTCAAAATTGGGCAGTGCGGCTTAGGCCCAGGCTTAGCCAGGTCAGAAAGGTGAAATTCTTCCGACCCTGTTGAGTAAAGCCTTATGTTAGTTATAAATCCACTAATGACAGAAGGCTTTCCTGGACCTTCAGTATCAGGCCACCCATCATCCAGTTTGAACCATTTCATGTGTCTCCTGAACTTCTACTCACTGAGAGTTTGAGGGTTTGTCTCGAGGTCATGCAGCACTTGTGATTGAAGGTGGTTTCATGTGATGGACAGATTCAGTCTCTTTTGAACTGGGGGATATTCATTTCTGCTTTTGTCCATTATGTAATTTTTCTTAAAGGTGTTTTTTTTTTATGTTTTGCAGTAAAGTCTAAATGTGTTTGTTTGATAAACGCCTGTTTTTACCATATATAGGATTGTGCAATATTTTAAAAAGCATTATCCACTTTTTTTTTAAGTTTTAAAAGGCTAGATGTTACTTGTATTATGGAGCCTAAATGCAACGACTGTAATCACTTGACTAAAAGAATATAAACCTTCAAATCTGTTTAGTTGTTTCAAACAAAGTCTAATTTGAAATAATCATTAAGTGATCAGTTTAGATTTTCAGCTAGAAATATAGGGTTATCTGGGTGGTTGCCAAGTTGTTGTTTGGGTCTTCTGGGTGGTTTCTTGGGTGTTGCTACTGTAGGTGTTGGCTCAGCACTTGAATTAATTTCTATGGCATTTCTTGGCAGTTGTTAGGGTTTTATTGGTGGTTGCTAGGTAGTTGCAAAGATTTTCTTGGTGGTTACTAGGGTGTTTCTAGGTTGTCGCTATATAGGCAGTTGCTTATTTAAGAACTGCATGTGGTTGATGCATGACACTTGCTGCCATTTTGTTAATATTATTTATTTAATATAAATATAGGCACATTTTATGTGTAAATAAATAAAAGAATACAGTAATGAGATATTTAAATAAATACATGTATACTATGCAATTTATTTTTTATTATTTTCTTATAAATTGTGCTTATTTGGTTAGTTGAAGGATTAGTTCACCTCAAAATGAAATTTTCTGATAATTTACTCACCCCAATGCCATCCGTCCATGTCTTTCTTTCTTCAGTGGAAAATATTTTTTTTTGAGGAAAACATTTCAGGATTTTTCTCCACACAATGGACTTCAATTGCAACCAAAATGTTGAACGTCCACATCAATGCAGTTTCAAAGGGCTTTGAAGTGCTTCAAATGGTACTGCGCGATTCCGGCTGAGGAATAGGGCCTTATCTAGCAAAACGATCTGTCATTTAAAAAAATAAAACAAATTCAAATGTTTACTTTTTAACCACAATTGATCGTCTTGTGCTGGTCTGCAACGAGCCAGGCATTACGTACGTTGAAAAGGTCACACCGAACGTGGGCGGAAGTACCGCCCCATTGTTTAAAAGTGTGGAGAAGGAGGATCGTTCAAATGTTATTGTATGTTGAATGACATATTTATTATTTAATTTATCATTGTTTTACCTGTTTTGTTAAAAAAGCGTTTGTATTAGTCTTCGAACATTCGCTTTGTAAACAATGGGGCAGTACTTCCACCCACGTTCGGCGTGACCTTTTCAACATACGTTACGTAATGCCTGGCTCGTTGCAGACCAGCACAAGATGATAAATTGTGGTTAAAAAGTATATACATTTGAATTTTTTTTAGCAGTACCATTTGAAGCCCTTTGATCATTGATGTGGACGTTCAACATATTGGTTGCAATTGAAGTCCATTTTGTGGAGAAAAATCCTGGAATGTTTCCCTCAAAAAACTTTCTTTTCCACTGAAAGAAGAAAGACATGGACATCTTGGATGGCTTTGGGGTGAGTAAATTATCAGGAAATTTACATTTTGAGGTAAACTAATCCTTTAACTAGAAACCCAACTCACCCTATAAATGTATTGCAAAGAGCTGTCTCTGCAGGATAACATGTTTGACAATATTTTTCCCTCCCTAATGTTGAAAGCTAAATCCTGTCTTTAGCTGTTTTCGTCTGGATTTGCAATATATAAGAACTCTTGGGCAAGTTTATTTGAGAAAAGGACTTGAGTGAATCTGGGACGAAACTTGAAAGTGAAATGTATAACAACCTAGTAATTTAAAGAGAAGGAAAAAGCCAAACCGCAAGGGAATTAACAGACACGCTATGCTGGACTTCAGTTGGTTAATGCTACTGTGACTCATATCCATTGAGATAATTTTTATACTCTCCCATTAAAACTAACAAGGGCTTGGTCAGTGATTCAAAGATGCTTTAGTCTTTTGTAACTGTGTCCAGTATTTACAGACAGCTTTTATTTCAAATCAGCTTTTGATATGCGATTTGTTTGCAAATACTTAATCAATCAGCGTATCCTAAATTGAATTTCATTAAAAATTTAACTAATTGACAGCCTTATCATAAATACAAAAGGACCTAAGACTAGCAAAATGGGTAAAATCCAGCCTACAGCTGCACAATTCTGGATAAATTGAGAAAATTAATTATCCCATGATTCTGAACAAAATAACATGTAATTGACTAGAGATTCTGACAAAATGTTAATTGCTGCAGTCTATTTAAAATGTTTAATTAGTCTGAATTAATTTTAAAAATAAACAAAACAGTTGACTCGCTCATAACTTGTTCATTACTGGATGAATCAGCATTTTTGAATCTCTTGAATGAATGATTCAATGACAAAAAATGTTTTAAGTCACTGTCGCCACCTGGTGCCATAGTGATGTAATCAATAAAAACATAATTTGAAGCGACAAGTTACTTTCAAAAGGGGAATTTTGATAGCTACCATAGACATCTGTGCTTATATCGGAGCTATTTTGTCCCAGTACTTCTGTAATTGAATATTTGTAATATTTTTGATACTGTGTGGTTGAAAAGACTGTTTGTGAAGCTGTTTCATATACATGTTTGTTCATATACATGACAACTGCTCTCTCTGGCTCAGCGGCAGTGCCCGCGCAGGTTTTAATGTTCCGTTGTGATTGTCAAAGGTTCAACAGACATGGCCGAATCGTTGTCATTTAGGAATGTGATTGCGGGGGTGCATCTCTAGACTATTAGAAGAGAATCCTATTGAAGAGAATCCAGACTATCACTATAGAAATTCTGATCAGATTTTAAAAAAACAACAACATCTTCTCCAGTACACTTTTCTGCACGTTCCTAAACTCCTTGTTGAGTGTTTGGCCCCTGTGCGGCCCCTGTGCTGGCCCCTGACCTGCGATCAGGCTTAAAGCCCATTAAAAGTTGAGTCCTGAGTGAGGGAATGTGGTGGAGTCTAAGCTCAGTGTCAGCAGGGCAGGAAGCTCCTCCCACTCTTGCCATATTGATGCGTTCAAATCAACTCATAAATGATCTACCACTCCACATGGATTAAAAGAGCAGACTCTCTGCGGATATATAAAGAAACTGATTGATTTGAGTTTAGGATTAGTTTTTTTTTTTTTTTTTTTTTTTACGTATATCAACTTTCTATTTATATACAGTATGTTGCAGAATTTCCTTCTGAAAGGCTAGAAAACAAACGGCAAAAGCATTGTACTTGTAGCTGGAGTGACGTCCATGTAAGCCATGGTTAGTGGCTCAGAATGAAAGACCAGTATCAAGTGGTTCCTCTATGACCCGCCTTTGCATTTTGACCCTGCAGTGATTGATATTCCTGAGGCTTTGATAGATGACTATCTTTCAAAGATGATTCAAGACTGATTGATGGCTGGAAAGCACAATTCAGTATAGTGGGCCTCTCTCCACAACTCCCCCTTCATCGTGACCTCCTTACCTGTCCCTGGAAAGACATGCTTTGAAAACCAAAGAGTGAAGTAGAGTATAGAAGTAAGTGTGTGTAGTAAGAATAGTAGTAAAAATAAATAAATAAAATAGCATGTGGGAAACCATTTAATTAAAGACTGTATGTGGTTGTTGCGCATGGCACTTGCTATATATAAATAAATATAAATTATTATTATATAACAAAAATAGCCGGAAGTGCCATGTATGTATGTATGTATGTATGTATATATTTATGATATTTTTTTAAATATTTATATATAAAATATAAATATATATATATATATAAAATAATATAAATATGTATATAGTTATATAAATATGTATATGCGGTATATACAAATATTTCTTAAATATGTATTTGTGTGTATTCAAATATACATAATTATACACACATATATATTATATCAACACAACTTTTATTTTGGGTGCGATTGATCGCGATCAATTGCTTGGCAGCCCTAATATAACATAAAAAAAATAGTAATATATTTAATATATATTCATTTTGACGTTATAAATTGTATTTGTTTATTTATATGCATAAAATAACAGTAATGATAAAAGAGCATGTGTTTGTTGCATGGCATTTGCTGCCATTTTGGTAATATTTTTACATAAATATAGACTTATTTTAGGTGTGAATTAATAAATAATTGTATATTATACCTTTTATTTGAATATAATATTTGGTAATATGACTTTATTTTTTTAAATAAAAAATGTATAATATATTTTTATGTAAAAAATACATGTATATGTAAATAAATAAGTAAATAAATTGTATAATATAAAAGGCGTATATTTATATACATTTTTAAAATAATAGTAACAAAAAAACCTTTATTCATATAAAAGATGTGCTTAATTTGGTTTTGATTATTGACCTAGAAATAGTGCAGAATCTGAAATATTTCTTAATCTTTCATGCCATAAGGTTTCTCCCTAAGATTGCGATTCTCTGTGATATTGGAATATAGCCCAGGATTTGTCCAAACAGAAGAAGCACGGTTGATCAGTGTGAAGATGCTTCGGTTTTGTGTTTTACTGTCTGCCAAACCTCCTCATGTCCGTTTCAATCTTTTTTAATATCCTTAAAGGTCAGTCTGAACTGCGTCAGCAGCACATATGGTGACATCTCTGTCAGACACGGATGGTTTACTAGTAAATAGTTTGTAAATACCAGTAAAAAAAATTAAATTAGCCGCAATGAAATCCAAAGCCTGAAAGAAGTGGAACATTTTACCAGTCAGTCTCTAAAAGGAATAGTTAATCCCAAAAATTATTTTCTTTAAAGGGGACATTTTATGCCCTTTTTCCCAAGATGTAATATACATCTCTGGTGTCCCCAAAATGTGTCTGTGGCGTTTCAGCTCAAAATACCCCCACCCCACATAATTTATTATAACTTATCAAATTTGCCCCTATTTGGGTGTGAGCAGAAACGTGCCGTTTTATGCGTGTCCCTTTAAATGCAAATTAGCTGCTACTCCTGGCCCCCTTTCCAGGAGAGGAAGGATCCTTTACACAAGCTTTGGATACTCCGTCAACAACAAAACAGGCGAATCTTCACTCAGCCAAAAACTCAGAAATAACCAGTTGTGGAGTGCAGCCGTACATGTTTTGAACTGGAGTCAGACACTGATGGAGAGACTCAGGAAGAGGTTGCAACTTTTAGACTGCTGCTGGATGTTTCTGAATGGTTAGTGGATTGATTTATGTAACGTTAGTGTGTTGTGTGGTTACGTTGATTCATGCATAATAAATGTGCGTTTATGAATTACGCAGACCGTGAGCTTTTTTGAGATAAAACTAACGACATGGCTCTAATCTCTGTGAATACAATCAGAGACTATGGTAACTTTAGCCACACAGCATTCATTCATTCAGAAAGAACATTTGCAAACATTCACAAAATATGAAGTGCCATCCTTGCTTGTTCTGGATATGAAGTTAGAGCAAGTTGGAGAGTTGGTATTGACCCATCCTTCAGAAACAACTTTTTCGAAAATTTTCCAGCGTTATACTGACCCTCGTTGGTGAAGCAGTCATGCATAAAATTATTTTCACAAATATATAACATTTTACCAACATTCTTTTCCTTCAAAAATTAAATTCAACCATGGTGTCCTCAGTGGCTCGGATGGCTCGTATGTTCGTTGGTACATCCGACGACAGAACATTTATAATGTTTTTGGCGCAGTCTTTGTAATACTCTAACTAGCTGATACAGCAAGTAAATAGAAAGGGCGCTCTGTGCTTCTCACTCAGGGTGTGTCTATGCTAAAAGGGCAGATCATCAACAGTCATGGCATGGGCGGGGTTTTCTTACTCTTATGTAGGAGTAGGGGGAAATATGAAACGGCGTTATGAGAGATTGATAATGATTGATGGGGATTACAAAAAAAAGTATTGGTTGGATTTTTACCATTTATAGGCTGGTTGTTTACACACATTGTGGACACGCCTTATAAAAGTGAATTTTGCATAATAGGTCCCTATTGTTTCCCAACCTGTATGCTGTTTTTTTTCATCAATGGAACACAAAAGAAGATATTTTGATAAATGTTAGAGCTATTTTTGTTCAACCAACGTCAATGGCATCCAAAACAGCATCCAAAATGGCACCCAAAAAGACGATTTATAAAATATCTTCTGTTTTGTTCCACAGAATTGCAGGATTACAGGTTGGAATGAAATGAGGGTGATGACTGATGACAGAATTTTTGTTTTTGTGTGAACTATCCTTTAAAATTAAAGTGAGCATGTTCATGAATGAGATTTTTTTTTTTTTTTTTTTTTTGGGTGTCATTCCCATCTTAGTTAATGACCTCCTGTAATCACACGTCCCACAGCTGTACCATCAATCTCATCAAAGGGAGAGCAGGGCATTTCAGAAGTTAAATCACCAACATGTTACCTTTACTTTGCGGAGGTGCAGGTCTTTTAATGTTGAGTCTTCTAAGTGGTGGTCTCTTTACTTGCCGTTTTTTTATTGTGATTGATTGTTTGGCTGAGTTCAAAAGTCAGCCCATTTCCTTTGTATTCGCATACATAACCTATTGTGTTCCTCAGGACTTTTACCATTGTCATTGTTAGGCTCCATGTTATCTGTTTTCCTGCGGCGCAATATTTTGGCATGTGCAAACTACACATAATGTTATCCCAAATTACTTAAAAACTGAGGTAACACTTTATTTTAAGGCGAAATAGTTGACTACATGTACATACTATACTAATAACCGTAAATTATGCATACAAGTAACTAACCCTAAACCAAACCATAACCTAACCGTAACTCTATAATAAGTACATTCATTAATTTTACTTAGCACTTGAGTAATTACAACGTAAATACGTCACCTTAAAATAAGAGTAACTGATTCTTGGGCGTTTTGTTTGAACTCTGTTAGATGTGCGTTGTTTGCTTGAGGGTCTACAGGAAATCCGTCAAAGAAACACTGGGCCCCAAGGTACAAAGGTAAAGGAAATAAATATAACTTTTTATTATTAAAACTTTTTCTGGTGCATGAGAACCTGGAGTCCCCTCCCTCCAGGTGTAATGATACTGAGTTATGGGAGTTTTAATGGGAATTTATGGGAACAGGAAGCTTTGAAGTTGGATCTTGGACACTGATAAGACATCCTGCATGTTCACACTGCTTCCATGAGCGCAAGTTAAGCATGATTATGATCCTTGTGGAAATATAGACCCACTTTATTTACTTTTTTATGCATTTATATATTTATTCATGCATTTACATTTGCTTTTATTTTTAAATTTTTCCAGTGATTTTATTCTTTATTTATATTTATTTAATTTATTAAGATTACTACAAAACGCTCTATGTTGTTGATGTTTTACAGTTTTGTGCCTTATTAATATAAGCTTAATGTAATGTATTGAGTAACATTATAGGAGAGAGTTTTAATTTTAATGTAATTGAATTTCATTTAATCTAATTTAATTTAATGAGCTTTTAGTGATTTATATAGCGGGGTATAAATAGAGACTACGTTAAAGACTATACTATACTATTTTTATACTTTTATGTAGTTCATTCTCTTTGAGTACTTACAAGATCTTGACTACAAGAGATCCGATCTTTATGAAACAGAGGCTGGCTTCCAGAAGGAAACTTCAGGTTTAATCTTGGTCTTGCAGAGTTCCTGTGCACAGACGCCATGGTTACCGGTTGCCAGGCCAACATTGTTGCTGTTTGTGCGTCAGAGGAAGTGGCATATATCAGTTTCAGAGCAGGAATATGCTGCCACTGCTGATCTATGCTGACCTGAACCCCTGCACTGATTGGCACACATGACATGCACAAGCAGATTGTGACGGTAGCAGATCTGATTTGTTGGATCCACAACCAGTACAAAGGATTTATTTTGTTGCATTAGCCTTTTGAAATTCAGTGTGTAACAATTTTTTTTCTTTTTTTTTTTTTTTACAAATTAAAATCAAAAGACTTGTTCCCTCTTGCCCTCAGGTGGCTTTAATTTGAGTAACTGGGAGAAATATGTTAGTATTACTATATTAGTAGATTTCCTTTGTACTCTTTTATTATTTGTTATTATTATTTTAATTTATTATTTTAAAAATCCTATTTAAGTACACGTCATGAGTTTATAGCAGTGGCTTTTTTATGCTAAATTTGCACAAGTGAACAGAGAAATCTTGATAAGTTTCTTATGCTGGGTACACACTACAAGATAACTGGGGGGATTTTGGGCCGATTTCTCCACTTCCAACAATCCAAGTTAAGGTTTAATTATCTTGATGGCTCTACAGGTTATCTTATCAGATTTTCCTGTGGTGTGAGGTGTGTTAAGACCGACTGAATCTGCTCGTAAGAATGTCGGATCCACCCCCATCTCGAATCGCAAATATTCAACATGTTGAATATTTATGATCATAAATCCTGTTGTGTGGGGTGAACCCAGAGGACAAATGCGTACACACTCTGGAGATTATCAAATGAAACAAAACAATCTCGAAACGTCTCCACGACCGTATCTAAACATTTTCCTTTTTTCCTCCCCGCAAATTTTCTGTATAAAGCAGTCCATATACTATTAGCGGCATTTCTTCTTGCCAGTCGTCCGCCATGTTTGTTTGCTTTAAAGTCAAGAGAATCTGTTAGTGTGTGGTGTGCTTTCCTGATCACATCGCGGCACTCCACACACTAGAGGAACAAAACGGTTAAATCGGAATTCTGATCATCATGTTTGTGGTCTCTCACACTTTGAAAATCTTATAAGATTTTAAAAATATTTGAATGTGGCCCCAGCTTGACTCTTACCTGACACTAATATTAAAATGGGCAGTGTTCACAGTTTCCAAAATTTGCCTCTATTTATTGATTGTATATGTTATTTTTTCATTGGATACCATCCATATTGAAATTAAATGAAAGCATGTCAAAGATTGGTGTGCAAACGGTAGCTCAGGTAGTTCAAAAACACACGAGAAGAAGCGTTAGAATAATACAATATCAGCAATCACAGACATTCGCATTCGGACGGGATTAGATTTCTCAGATGACTGTTGAGTTTGCCAAAAAAACAGTTGGTCAATTGCCCTGGAATTTATACAAAGGTTGTGTGTGGAAAAACACAGGTTTGACAGATTTGGATGGGATTAAAATCGCAAAGTATGTCAACAAGAACAACCTCCTGGAAAACTAGTCCAGTTTGAATAGGGCTTTACTCACAATTATTTCGTATAGTTATAGTGCTAAACTCTACCTAGGTTACCAGAAATGTCTTCAGCAGTGTTTTGATGAAACCATTATGTGATCTATATAAATTAGGTAAACTGAACTGATGTTGTCTGCACACACCACTTTTAAAACGCCTTCTCATAATAGAGCGTCTGCACACACATACACACCAAACGTGTGTATCGACACTAATGCGTCTGCTATCATGTTTCCACAGACTTTTAAACCCAGAAAAGTGGCCTTTTTCTACATCTGATAGAGTACGATAACCTTCTGGTTATCAGTTGAGTAATTCCAGAAGAAAGCCGCTTTTCAGCACCACCTAAAGCTGGGCGTTTTGTTCTTGAAAGACTGTATGCGTCCGTAAGAGAGAGTGAGGGAGAGGGCTGGAGAAAGTGTGCAAGCATGGACGAGTTTAACAAATCTGGCTAAAGTTAATAAGACTTTATCCTAACCTTCTGCCAAACTTTCTCTTTTATTGTTCTCAAATGGAAACTCTTTTTCTTGAACACTTTAGTTGTCATCTGATATCGGATATTTGTTCTACATTTCCGTCACATCAGTTTATTTTTTCTTCTGTTTGTGACGGCAATTGTAGGAGTATTACAATGCGCATTCTTTCTATCAAACAGCACAAAAATGATGGGATTACCCATCATTCTTTCAGCATAGCCCTGTCATTATTGCGTTAGAGCCACAGGATAAACCTTTATTTTGCATCATCTGCTAATCTGTTTGGCTCCGGCTCTTTAAAAAACCGATGCCAGTTGGTCGACCGAGGTGACATGGTTCATTAACTTTCATTCCCTACAAAATTATACCTCCGAATCTTTAAAAGGGAAACCCCAAGAATTTAGCCTAAAGGATTTTTAATTGTTTCAATAGCTCCTCTCTGACATTTTTGCTGTACGTCATTTAAAAATCCACCAGAAAACGAATGTAAATGAGTATATAAAAAGACTTTAATGTGTCCATTAGGCCCTCAGGTGCTTCAGGGAGGCAGGGTGAGCTCTGGTACCTTCCAGTGTTTTTTTATTACGCTCCTGAACAGGCCAGAACTTGTCTTCTTAAGATCAACTGCAAACTAAAGCTTTTAAACTGCCGCTGATTGAGAGTGATTGTGAAATAACTGCTCTCTCCAAATCTTAGGATTAAGGTTTAATTGTAGTTGCAAAGTACTTCAAATGTATCCTTTGTCTTTGTATAGTAAAAAAATGCGACACAAACATTTACTACTCTGTAATTTGCGTTGAATTGCCGGGCGTCTGCTGTATTTTTTTTGCTTTGCATGTCTTTTGTGGGATAGAAAAGCTTACAGTACATACAAAAAAAATGCTTTTCTACAACTCTTAAGGCAAACGTAAAAATGTATTTGTCATATCATCTGTTAATCATTTTATTTACTATGATTGCAGGTTTTTTTGTGTGTTTTTTTTGTGTTTTAAACTTTATTTATCTTTTTGGCCTACCAGATGTTTCACATGCCTGTATTAAATAAAAATTCAAATCTTCTTTCACATCCCTCTTTGCAGAGAAAGCAAAAAAAGAAAGCGCAAAAGGCTGTGCGAGTTCTCTCAGCGACGGACAACACGCTGCAAAACCTTCAAAAGAAGGTGCCAAGAACAATTCCAAAAAAGGTGAGCCGGTTCATAGATTATTTATGAGTAATTTAGGCAGGTCTAGACCTCCATGCTATTAATCTAATGGGTCATCGCAACGAGAGACACAATGTCATAACGAAAGTGCGCCAGTACCTGAAGATGGCACCCTGCCGTATCATACATGAGATTATGACGCCCCTTGGATCCAATCACATGGCATGAGTTAATACTATTGGCGGAAAGCCCAGAAAAAGAAATCAAGACAATAGGCTAAAACCTTTGACACTGTACTTCAGGTCACCGATTCACTCATTCAATGTCAAGCGCATTACACTCGAGTAGAGAACGTATCTACCAACTGTACCCTGTCACCTACCCTATTCAAAACCACCAAAACAGACGCTTTGTAATACAATACAGCCCACATTTCCTTGTTCTGTTGATGCGATTACAGGGGACAGGCAGAATCCCTAGTGGCATATGTGGCCGACATGGATATCTGTTCTCCAGCACACAGCCTGCATTAGCAAGAGCAGACCGGCAGCACCTGTGTAAATGTGATAGAGTCTGATAACATTCACTTTTGTGCTGTGGGCGCGTTTGTGGTGTGATGTTTGTTTGTACCTGGAAATATACTGCAACTCACAGGAGTTCACCCATTGACCCATTGGTACTACTTTTTCAATTTACTTACAAAAGTGGTTTCCTTAAAAGTGGTTTTAAAATACTTTTTAATTCCAGTTTAATGTGCAAAGACAACTATGTAGTCATGTGCCAAGCGCCACTCACATTTTCTCCAGAGTAGTTATTTTTGCAGTTTCCGTTTGGTATATTAACAATGAATAATTAAACCCTTTTAGACCAATTTTAAAACAAAAGGATGTCATGTAAGGGTGTCATAAGCACCTCTTTTTTTTTTACATGCCCCCCAGAACCCTTTTTTTTACTTTTTTTTTTACATTCATTTGTTTCAAATTTGTGTGTATAAACACATTAAACAATCAGTTTATGTAATATAAATATTAGTGCTGGGGAGAATCTCATTATGAAATGTTTTTTTCTCTAATACACATTGCTCACATACCCTTTAAATACTTTTTGCAACATCCTTTTGCCAAGATAACCGAGTCTTCTCCTATAATGCCTGATGGCCTTAACTATGTACAAACATTTTAATAAATATTTTGATACAATGCACTTATTGTGTACGTATATGTTTTTACATTGTACTTACATTTTACCTGCATGTAATTATATCTTTAATTAATTTCTAATTACACTGTTGATACTTCCCTTACACCTAACCTTACCCTTAAACTTACCCATACCACCACACCTGTCCCTAACGTTATCCGACCGTATCCCACCTCAATATCAGCAAAAGTGTATACAGTGTATATATTATATTTATATATATATTATTTGTGATTGTCTTGTCTGTGTGTGTGGGTGTATACAGTATATACCTCCTTTTATTTATTTATATATATATATAAGTATGCATATGTGTGTACACATATATTATATAAACAAACTTTTATGTTAGATGCGATTAATACACACACGCGCGCGTGTGTGCGTGTGTGTGTGTATAATGTATATGTATGTATGTTTGTGTGTGTATATGTATATGTGTGTATGTATGTATATGTACATGTGTGTATATTTGTATGAATGTATATAAATGTTGATAAACATATACTGCACTTCCATGCGATCTGTGATTCTTGAGACTTTCTTAAGATTGTATTTCTTCTGTGTTTCCCCAGAGGCTCCGGGCTCCGGCACTAAGAATGTTTTCACACGACTGCTGAAAGTGGCTCAGCATTACCTTTTGGAATCAGGCAAGTATAGTGCAGCTGCCAAATCTTCTTCTGCCAAGAGGAGTCCTGCCCTAAGCCGCCTCCCCAAAGCAAGAATCTCCACCTCCTTCACTCAGGCACAGGTGCACCTGCTTTTATGACCACCTTTATATATAAATAAACCACATTTTTGGCCTTAAACATGGCTTCTGCATCATTTGAAATCGAAAATGACAATATGCTAGCAGTGACTTCACTGTCTGTATCAGATTTCTGTGAAGATGATAGACTTTTGACACCTTTTTTTGCTGTATACATTTATCCTATGTACATATTCAGTCTAAGAATTATGTGATTCAGGTTCGAACCAGGAGGAGCAGTAGTAGACGTTCCCAGAATTCCACTCTGGGTGGGGTTAAGAAGGAGCAACTCACTTCTCAAGATTCAGATGGAGGTGCTACTGAAGACAGGTGTGTGACACAAAGATTAGACAAGAAGGTAGAGAGATGGACATGGAGTCAAGAATCTGTCCCCTTTTGTGTTTAAATGGGTTTTATTAATGGGTACGTTTTAATTGACTGTGTATTTCCTCTGCCTCAGAACTGTTAAATATAATACACTTGAAGATTAATTGGATACTTCCTAAAATAAACATTTGGTCATTATTTACACACACTCAAATTATTATTTTTATTTGCAGCACAAAAATTGTTGATGGAATTACTATTAATATGGATATGCCACTTGAAAATAAAATGAAGAAATCATTACCAATGTATTAATTAAAATGTAAGTTAATAAATCACTTTTTTAAAATAAATAGACGTTTAAAACGTATTTTTATTTTAATAATTATTTTAATGAATGCTTCTTTAAAAATGTAGTTAAATGTAAAAATAAATCATTTTTAAATGAAACATTACAATTTTATAAAGCCATTTCCTTTATCCATATGATGGACACAGACATAATTCAATAAAAATATTGTGACAAAATCCTGAAATCCATCCCAATTTATAGCATGTGTTATGAGAGAATTAGCAATGCCCAGTTCACGGATGAATCACACAACTCTTATAAACAACTTTTATGATGCTTTATCATACTTTAATGATACTGCATCCATCTCCAGTCCTTATTAATTGTAATTACATGAAAACAAGCAGCCAGCGCATTCTTCAAAATATCTTCTTTATGTTGCACGGAATAAATAAAGTCATACAGGTTTGGAACGAGATGGGGAAGTAAATGATGAGTAAATCATAAAAGAATTCTTATTTTTCTGTGAACTATCCCTTAAACAATGTTCAGGTAGTTAAAGACGGGTGGATGTCACCAATCAAGTCCTTGCGTTTTTATTTTTTTCGTCGTCACAGTGACATAATTTATGGCTTTGTACTTTTGTCTGAGCAAGAATGAATCTTGTTCTGGAGCTTTAACTGTATGGGAAAATGCTTCTGGCTAGTTGAAATATTTTGCGTGTTTAACTCGCCTGTTTGCATGTGTGTGTTTCTGATTATCTTTGTGCAGGAAATTCAAGTTGACGTGCATGTCATTGCATTTTATTATGAGGCCTTGTGTTCGTACAGAACATTGCTTAGATGCCAAGATATATCACTTCTTAATTCATTGCTTTAGATATTTCGATTTAAAATGGTTGAATCCATATTTCGAGGTGGCTGCATCCATGTAGAATCTCATAGTTCCACTAGGTTTGAAACAATTGGAAAATGTGCATTTGGAAATTATGCACTAAATTTCAACTGTTTTTTTTATATGTCGCAAAATTTTTCTCCTGAAAAATGTTGATAAACATGCCTACATAGCATAACTGTCATTCCCAGAAGCTGCTGCATTAGTGTCAACAGAATGATCCTTGAGACCGAATGGGGTCACTGAGGGTCAGCGTGTGGATTTTCTAATTTGACATGATGAGGAAATAAGGGGGCTGTTTCTCTGTGTGTGTCCAATCACCCAGCTCAGGTTTTCATCACTTCACCCTGATCCCAGAAAACAGGCTTAAATGTCTGGCGCACAGAATATCTGTTGAAACACAGATATTCATTGGCCGACCATGGAAGTATTGTTTCAAATCAGTTTTAGGGAAGTCAGAAAATCCATATTGGCATAAAATTGGTATTAGAAATTATATTGAAAAACTCAATATCATCATAAATATCACATATATTCAATCATATAGGTAGCAAACTCAAGTTGGTCTATGCTGCGCAAAAGCATCTTAATCCTAAAACAAGATGCATGCAATTAAAGGGATAGTTCGCCCAAAAATGAAAATTAGCCCATGGTTTACTCACCCTCAAGTCATCCTAGGTGTATATGACATTCTTCTTTCGGAGTTATATTAAAAAAGTCCTGGCTAATCCAAGCATTATAATGGCATTGACTTGATGGGTCATTTTTGAAGTCCATAAAAGTGCATCTATCCATCATAAAATTGCTCCACACAGCTCCGGGGGGTTAATAAAGGCCTTCTGAAGCGAAGTGGCGCGTTTGTGTAAGAAAAATATCCATATTTAAAACTTTTTAGACTAAAATAGCTAACTTTGCCGTACACATCGATTTATGACGAAAGAGTAACCCTGAACCCTTGACACATGCGCATTGACGAACGTAGAAGCGCAGAGGATAGAGCAAAACAAAACATAGCGTCGACTTGCTCTTTTAGCGCAAGTTGACTCGCGCACTGCTGACCGCCGGAAATGAGCTATTTTAGTCTATACATTTTTAAATATGGATATTTTTTACTTAGCTTCAGAAGGCCTTTATTAACCCCCAGAGCCGTATGGAGCACTTTTATAATGGAAAGATGCACTTTTATGGACTTCAAAAATGACCCATCAAGTCAATGCCATTATAATGCTTGGATTAGCCAGGACTTTTTTAATATAACTCCGATTTTATTCGTCTGAAAGAAGAATGTCATGTACACATAGGATGACTTGAGGGTGAGTAAATCATGGGGTCATTTTCATTTTTGGGTGAACTATCCCTTTAAGGAGCAAATTGTAAAAGGTATTCAGACTTGTTTTCAGTGAATATATCTAGAATTAAGCAGTGTCGTTATTGTCTACTAAAACTATTGATTGAAATAATACTTAATTGAATTCAAAACTAAAATTAACTAGAATTAAAAAAAATAAATGAGTGAATGTTGCCTTGACAATTAACTGAAATAAAATATGTTGAAGTACTAAAATGACTAAACTGAAATCAAATAAGTTAATGCTAAATAGAAATATAAAATGCATTTATAAAAATGACAAAAGCTCATAACAAATTGACTAAAACTTAAACTAAAATGAATATATATCAATGCTATATATCAATATATACATTAGCTTGGCTATTTATATATATATATATATATTAGTTTGTTTTCTTTCTCAGTTGGATTTTTTTTTCTCGTTTAAAGCCTAAATAACAATTATGCAAGGATTTTTAATTTACTTATTTTTAACAGGTAAACAGGAAAAATGCTAATTAACATTTTTGCAGACAGAGTTGGCTCAGACGCATAATAAAAATATAATGTATTCATTTAGATAATTAATGAAAATACATTTAGTGTAATTATGCTGTTTAGTCAGGACATTTACTGATACATTTCAATGATTATTTGCAGGAAAAAATGCATACAAACAACTGGTTTATTTAAACAGTAATGTTCATTGAATGTATTCAGCACTAGTTCTTAGCAATAGCAATTTCCATACTAAGGTGTTGAACTTTTTGTTTAGTCATCAGGTAGACAGTGGTGATGATCACTAGAGTAGCTATGCTATGTTTTGGGATGCAGTAAGTGTAATTGTATGAGGGTGTGTGTGTGTTTGTGTGAATACAGTAAACAGGGTGTATCATTCAGGACTGCAGGTGTAAATCAGTGTGTATGGTGTCCTGTTACTTCAGTGTAAAGATCCTTCAGTTAGAAGCAAAAGGAAGTGGAAGTGGTTTGTGCAATAAAATAAATACATTTTAAGTTTGCTCATGTGTCTAAATTAGTGCTGTCAATCGAATTTTTTTAACTAATTAATAATCGCTAATTAACTAATTAATAATTTTTATTATTTAAATATAATAAGAGTTTTTCAAAAATGTATGAGAATACTCAACAAAAGTGACATTTTGGCATAATTCTGTGTGTAATTGTTTCTTCAAGCACGAAAGAGAACTCGATTCTGGCATGCATCTGTGCGTCGTGTGTGTGTGTGTGTGTGTCACATAGACAGGGCATTCACAGACAGTGCGTTCTCTTTTGACTTGTCACGCTTGAATGGTTTAAAAGCATTTGCATGAATAAGGCCATGATCATATATTGTTGTGCTAGCCCAAGGATGACAGAAAAAACGGATACTGCGTTAAACTGAAAAAGTGTATCGCTAATTTTGACAGCTCTAGTCTAAATGCATGTTTGAGTATGTCGTATGTATGTTATATGTCCCTGAGTGAGTTTTGAGTACTGATTTCTGACTCTTCACAGCTCCAACTCTTCAGTCTGGCGGGTGAGGTCGGGGCCCGTGGGTAAAGTGGCCCGCAGAAGGAGTCGAGGTCAATCTGGACGAGGAACTTCCCTCCTGCTGAAGAATCGCAGCTCTAGATCTCAACAAACACCAGCTCAAACATGTGTGCAGCCAGAGGACAGCAAGAAGGATGATTGTCAAGAAACCCAAAGCAGGTACTTAGTCATTTGCATTGAAGATTAATACATCTTTGTTTTGTGTAGGCGCAGTGAAGACATTTGATCTTCTATCATAAACATTTGTTTGGCAATAATTAATGCGTTTTGACATTCTCTCTCCTTTGGGATCGGATTAAACTGACAGGTGGCCACGTCGGTTTGGTTTGGCAGGTTTTTATACTCGCTGAAGACGGGTTAGTTATAATGATGCTTTAATCTGGGCCGAATCCCTCACATTGAAAGTGATTAATGCGACCGTATGGATTCTCTACAATGGAGAAGGATATAAATAAAAAGCTCAGGGAACCATGAAAGGTGAAACCTTAATGAGGAAAATGGGAGTTTTAGGGGGTTTTTTTCACCGCTTTCGAGTGGCATACCTGTGGATTAGTTTAATCTCAGTGAGGAAGTGAAGAGTTTTTGTAAGAAATAAATCAGGGCTTGGACATGCTGTTTATTTCACAAGCCATAAATCAAAAACTCATTTGTTTATTTATTTATTTTAGCCAGTAATATATATTTGTCATCTAACACTAAGTTGATGTTCAAAAACACTAATAATTTAATAAAACTTTAAGTATAATCTTTAGCAAATCTCAAAAGACAAAAAAATATATACTATACATTGTACATTATAAGGTTGTGATGCCTAAATTCTAGTGATGCACAATATATCGGCGGCCACCATATCGGTATTGGCTGATATATGTTCATTTTTAATGTTATCGTTATTGGACCAATAAAAGAATTTGGCACTTCAGATGCACACTGTTCGCCATGATGGTTTTGAAATGCTTGAAATATGAAAATTAAGGAAAATACAATCAAGTGCAACATGTGCAGTGCAAATCTGTCATAATTGTGTGCGCGAGACATGGATTTTAATGGTGAGACTTTTGTTTTTGTAATCAGGCTCTCAAAAATTATATAAAAACTTGGATTTAGATTTATCGGCCAATATATCGGTTATCAGCTTTCAAATGTAAAGAATTATCTTATCGGCCAAAATGTTCATATATATCGGTCATCCCTACTAAATTCACATTTACAGTAGCATTTTTAATTGTAGTGTTTTGTTTTTAATTTATTTAGACAAAATGATACATATTTTAATATCGAGTACTGGTTATCAGCTGTAATGTAAAATTAATTATCAAGTTATCTGTTTCGTAATTTTAATATTGGTGCATCACTATATTTATCAGAATCCCCGCCTTGAGAAATTCATCCATGCTCATACTGAGCAGACCTGCGTTCAGTACAAGTGACTTTGTCACTGGAAAAAAGTGTATGATAAAGATAGCTTATGAACATTATGAGAACAAAAATAAATTGTTATTATGCCTGCTTTTTTGGTCCCCGACTGTGTCACCATTTTACATCCAGCATCTTTACCCTCTGGGATCAGGCGGAAAGGCTGTAGGTGTGGTGGAAAAATGAAGCAGAAGCGTTGATCTCTGGTCAGTTATGTCAGCAGGCTGTATTTAAACCCTCAGGCCCCCAGAGGCCAATGTCCTGCCATTTCCACCTGCCCTCTTCAGTGGAAGGAGCTGACACTGGAGCAGATGAGTCACACCAGCTATGAAAACAAGCATCTGGCCTTTTAACTTTTAACATCCACCTTCCTGGTGCCTTTGCACTGTCCTTTGTAGCACTTGTAATGATGTCAGGGAAGACCGTGAAACTTTCCTCGAATGAGACTCGAAAGTTTTTGCAAAGGCCGTTTTCTTAAAGTCATAATACAAATCAAAATGGACAAATCTTTTTTTTAAGGAATATTGCAGTATTTATTATAAATGATTTATCCGTGAACATCTTTTCTTTTTTTAAATTAATTTTCTTTTCTCTGATGACCTGTCACTCACATGACAGCACAGCAATAGCAAACCATAACCATCCAATCAATTAGCAATGGACAAAATCAAGTCCCGCCCTACATTTTTTTCTTGTTCGAGAAGCCATTTCACTCGGACATATGTCACCATAGAGAAGAAAAGTCTATCACAACTTCCGTTTCATGTCGACTTTAAGTCTTTGGGCTCTATTTTAATGCGCATGGCGCAAATCCACTTTTGCTAGTTTAAAGGTGCAGTGTGTAGTATTTATGAGGATATATTGATAGAAATGCAATATAATAGACATAACTATGTTTTCAGTGGAGTATAAAGACCTTACATAATGTACAGTTATGTTTTTATTACCTTAGAATGAGCCATTTCTATCCACATACACATGTAGTCCCCATTACAGTGAAATCGCCATTTTGCGGCGTCATGTTTCTACAGTAGCCCTAAACAGACAAACTTCTCTATAGAGCGCTAGTCACTCTCTGCTCTCTCCGACGAACGACTTTTTTGTCCTGTGTCAGCCCCTGTAGCTTCTCTATGTGCTTCGAAAGGACGGAGTGAGGCCGCTAACACAGGCCTTTTTGATGCCGCGCCTTTAACAACGGAAAAAAATGGTCGCCGCGCCAGACGCAGTTTCCAAAAAGGTTGTACCTAGTCATTGAGTCATTGAGCGGCACATTGCGGCAGGTGTATGATATGTCTGTGCGTGTGTTTAACAAACGTGTTGTTCCATTAGTTTCAGCATCACCTTCTGAGAATTTTAATCCTCACGTGAACCAATAATGCAGTTAATACGGGGTTCAAGATGAGGTTCCTGAATCCTTGCCAGGAACATCTTAATTGCTACTTCGAAGCATAAAAGTAGTCTAACTGCATTTCTCTTTTTTCACATTCATAGAGAATCATGTGAAGAGAAACTTTTATGCAGGCTAACTGACTCGGGTTTCTTCCAGTAAGTTTCTGGTTTTACAAAAAAAAAGGCTCTTCCTGGTGGCACATAAAATGTAAACACAATAAAACTATTCAGCATAAAGGAATTTTAGTCTGACGGTTTCCCTTTGGCTTCAGAGGTGTCCAATAACCGCAAACAATTTGTTTTGTTAATCTGCTTCACCTGGTTTGCTTTTGCTTTCATCAGATGTTAGCAATGGACATGATTTTTGTTGCTCAGTGAGTTTTTTTAAATATATAATTTCTATACATATTTTGAAAGTTGAATGATTCTTCTACAAGTAGTTTATCAGAGGATAACTGCTACTTTTTTCCTTCTTAGAAGTTAAAGTGCTTCCAGTGGAACGATATTTTTGTGCGCTTTTTTCCCACCACAGTTCGCTTTCTTCTCAAACCTGGCTGTATCTGTGGTGTGGCTCTCTTCCTAATCTTGTGATTACCAGACGTCCCACCTCTGAAAAGAGCCAGAGTGAGGGAGGGTATGGGAAAATCCTCTGTCCCTGTATGCCATGTGTGCGTCACGCTCCGAACGAACAGCAGAGACATGTGATCCCATGCCCAGTGTTTGATCTTCCTCTTCTGTATCTGGTTTCCAGGGGCTCCCAGAGGGAAAGATTACAGCATATCTGGCAACCCTGACAATGTAGTGATGGGATACATGGGTTGAAATACAGCACACAGTTGTCTATGCGTGTAGGTTCGTGTCGGGCTGTTGGATAGGGGTGCGACAGGCTTTGTCGTTCGCTCCGGTGCAATAGTTACGTAACATCAGTGAGCGTAAGTTGATCGGTGGAACTGGTGATCTTATCTGATCACATAGAGATTCAAGTGTCAGTGTTGGTGGCTCTACTATAGATGTTGCATAAACAACACTGAGGAAAGATGTGGTAGGATCAAATCCCAAAGGAAATGCGTGTCGTATGAACTCCCATGATTAACAACACAGAGCCAGAGTGGCGTTTACTTATTCATAGGTTAGCGCCTGATTTCCCAGCATCACCCTGCTGTTTAGAAGTCTGTGTTTAGGGAATTTTTTTCCGTCTTGTTTGAAACCCAAGTCCGTGCGAAGTTTTTAAAGTGCATGGTCACTCAGTTGTTTTAAATAGCCTATAACTTAGACAGGTGAGTAATGGTTTAACTCTCCTCCAATTAACTTCTCGATTGATTAGAAATGCACAGGCGACTTGACTATTTTATTCCAATAGAAAATTACTTTTAAGTTTTGAATGAAATCAAATATATTTATAACTGACGTTTCTCCTAATTCACTGCGCTTGCCATTCTTAGATTTTAACCAAAATATTCTATATTAAAAGGGAGATTAAGGTTACTAGGTTTTGAAAGAGAGCATTTATATAAATATTAAATGTTGGTTATGCAAAGTTATTATCTGTATTGATGGAAATCTGAAGGTTGGACCTTTTGGTGAGGTTTGTGATACTAAATGAGGAGTGCGGGTCTTTGGACTTTGACTATTTCACACTCTTTAACTATGCAAATATTTCCCAACTGAGGGGAACGGTCTGGATCTTTCTATCACACACACTCACATACACACACACACACACACACACACACACAAACCTGTTTTTCCTTCTTTTGAAGAGGTGTAAAGATGCCTCTTTAATTTTCTTTCAAGTATCCATCTCTTTCTGCACATTCATATTGCTATTTTAAGTTTGCAGTTTTAAACCCTTTGAAGAGTATTTCATTCATTTCACTTCAGTTCAAGTATACTTTGTGTAATTCTTCATTGCGTTTATGTTTGAAATTGTTTAAATATGTTTGCATATCTTTAACTGACCCCAGGTGCGGTTGCCGGCTTTGTCAAAGGTGTCTTCTCAAATGTACAGTACAAGGTCCACCACTATTCACGCTCGCTCCCATTGTGACCACATGAATACTAAATGAGGTTTAGCCACCTAAGTGTAATTTAAGCATGAATATTGAAAATTAGTGCAGTCGCAATTACATCTACAAGGTCCAAAAGTCTGAGATCATTAGTGAAAAGCTTTACTGTGCATACTTTTCTTCATTGTTTTTGTGGGAAATACTTTAATGACAGCATACACGGTTGAATAATACAAAATCATAATTTTTAAATAATCATAATATTTCATAACACCTAAAAATGTCAGGGTTTTTTCCACATTTATATGACACAAATGCCATATTTTTAATGTGCTCAGAGTTTTGGACCCAGCTGCAATTTTGTTTGTGTGATGTCTGGTATTCAAGCAATTACGTAGATTCGTAGGTTGCCGTTCTTTTCGTTATTTGCCTTCAAGGCTTTGTCACTTCATTCCAACCCGTTCACGTACATTCATGTCTAAGTCACACTTGGACAGTGTTATGCTGTCCAGGGTCAAGAGGCCAGCAAGATTCTTTTGTTAATGAACCAAGGAATTATTCGGTAAACCCATCTGTTACGACCCAAAATAGGGACCAACATAGAGCCATTCAGGAAAGTAGCAAAACAAATCGCAAAGGCCAGGGCAATACAAATATCAAATTTATTGGCAACAGAAAGTAACAATAACAAACAAAGAAATAAAACATACATTTAAAATAAGGACTGGTGAGCTAACTAATCTAAACTACAACTCAGTGTGTTAATGCTTTCCTAACACCCGGGAAACACAAAAGAATACACACAAAAAAGAATCTTCCGGGTCAGCTTACCTACCTATGCTTTACCTCAATTTTAATCTAGCTACAAAAACAAAACTCACCATCCTGTACAAAAGAAAAGGAAAAAACAAACTTCAAAACCACAAACAACAGGTTTCCTGAGGTAGGCCCAAATCTGGAGTGCCACCAGCAGCTTTTAAAAAGACAAAGGCCTCAGGTGTTAGGAATAATCAGGCTCCGCCCCCATCCAATTGGCAACTGGACTCAGAAAGAAAAGAAAAAAACAAGAGAAAGAGCAGGGGCTCATAACACCATCATCTGCAAAGGTGCTTAAATTGGATCTTTCATTTTTCCCCATATCCTTTTAACCAATAGCAGCGGTCTAGTACATTTATAAATAGAGTTTGTGCCAAAAAATGTCATCCCAAACCCAGATTACTTTTTTCCATGTAACTAAAAAGGAGACATTTTGAAGACATTTTCCATGCAGTGACCAAGACAAAAAAGCACCATTAAAAATTGTAAATACAACCCATGAACTACATTTTAAACTTTTTAAGTTGTAGAATAGCTTTGTATGAGGAATAGAGGAAAATGATTTTGTATATCCAGTCTTACGCACAAGAACCAATGGCATTTGGTGCCATTGTCAAATCTGTTGTGTCATTTTTGAATATGTGAATTAATGTCCGTCAGATCGCATTTCTATGGGTCAAGACTCTGAGCTGGCCATTCTACTCCTCCATTGTCCGCCAGGCTGCTCTGTCTCAATGGCTCTCGCTGGGCCTTCTGCACCTCACAGAACCGACAAACGGCTAAATCCAGCATGGCTAAACTCTTCAGGATAATCTGTTTAAACACAATCGTGGTGGACCCCAGAGAGTGTGCAGTGGGAAGCAGCTGGTCCATATGGACACATACTCCATACTACCATTAGCAACTGGTGCATATGATAAACTGCAGAGCTCTCTGGCTGTACATTGGAGCTGGGCGCTTGAAAGAGACACATTGTGATAAAGCATTTTTAATCCGAAAGCAAGTTTAGCCCACCGTTTAAACCACCGATGGGCTTGTGTTGTGTGGATGTAGTGATGTGGAAGCAGATCGGCCTTATTCATAGCTCCAGCTTATGAATTTGTGATGCTTTTCAGATAGAAAACACTTTTAAAGCTTGGAGTTCTAATGGAAAGAAGAGGAGCTTGTTATCTTTGTTTTTATTGATTTTAATAAACAAACCTGAAAATGCACTAACGCAACATAATTCGCTAATGCAACATAATTCTTGAACATCAAAACTTAATTTTGTGCAATCTGTATTTATATATTTTTATTCATTACCAGATATTCCGAAATGATCAAGCATTATTTGTTGCTTTTGTATTATTTAGTACTATTCTAATACTGCTAGAATATTTTTTTTCTTTACTTGTGGTTGTATTCAGTAGCAAAATAAAGTAAACCGTGACACATCCAAAAATTCTTCATACAGTGGACTACCAGTAAAATTGATAATTTGGGACCAAATTTATTCAGACACTTTGACCTGACCATGTTTTGTTAAGTGTTTTTTCTTTAATTGCTAATGCAACCTTTTACACCACAGACAAAATGAAGCATTGCTTGGTAATTGGTTGACCTAAATTGGTACTATCTAATTGTGTACTTAAATTTAGTAGCTGACAGCTGATTGGTTGATTGTAATCCATTACATACCTTTCTATCAAAGTTATCTGACATTATCAAGATAATTTTTTTTCTGACACAGTTTAACTCTGAGTTATTGTCATATTTTATTACCATTTTCTAAACTATAGCGAATAAACTGCGACAATGTGAGAAAATGTTGAAGGTGTCTGAATAAATGTTGGTTTGACTGTATATGAGCGTACATGCCTCATACACACACGTGTGTGTTAAAATGGTAAATTATAGTTATTGATTAATTATATTAGTAATACTTTCTACTTTTTTTCATCAGAGGACCATAGGCAATGCACATGGTGAAATATGCTGTGTTCGCGCATATTTATTTTCATTTTGATTTGATATAGTATCTAGTATTAATATACTGTATATTATATCATATAACTTCAGTTCATACAGGACTAGAACAAATCCATTAAAATGTTTGATTCCTTTCATTTTTGTTGTCATTGAAAAGGCTTCATTTAATGGGAATGTTTTCATTCAAAGTAAGTTCATTGAACATGTGATTTTAAGTGCAAGATGCTGTTCAGTTAATGCCAAAGTGAACGGCACAGCAGGGCGAAATGATATTTTGAGCGCTCCTGAGAGACGAGTGCGAGACAATAAAGGACGAGAGTGCTCTTGTTGCCTGAGGTGGCTTTCGCTCAGAACAGCTCATGCTTTTAGCACTCAGTTTTGTAGAGCACAAGCTGCAGGGCCCATAAGAGCAGTTGTTACAGTGGGCTGTTTTTGTGCATTATTTACCTTGTAGTTTTAATTCTCTACTGAATGAAATTTTAGTTATGCATATGCAATTCATTGAGGCATGTTCACTCAATTTTCTTTAATATTGTTTTATAGTCTAACAGATTCAAATTCAAATTGAACCATGAGCTGGGCAGGGACAAAGACTGTGCCGTTACCACTGTGATCATAGGACTGTCTGCTTTTATTGTTCTGAAAGACATTTTGACCCACACCTTCACTAACTACCTCTTTGTTTTTGTAAACAAAGGCATGAGTCTACACGGTGTCCATCGCTGAACGAGAGAAACTTCATCGCGTGCCCAATGACAGCAAGTCAAGTGAGAGAATCGCAGCTAATTTGAGACCACGTGGGACAAAGGTGTGCTCACTACATAACTGCTCAATGAAACAGTCATTTGACAATTAAATCAGGCCCTGTCTGACTAATGACTCTGATGTTGCTAATTTGCACTACAAACTTTACATCAGTGAATGTTAATGTAAGAATTTAGGATTTTCACTACCCTGTTTTTTTTCGGACTATTCCATCAATGATTGTGGGATGTCCATGTTTTAATGTAGCTTTTATAGCCATTTAATAAAAGATTAATTCATAATACACTTTTTGGCTTCTTGTCTTCTTGTCTCAGAGATCCTGTCCTAAATGGACTTCTCTTAATAGCATCTCTACTGGCTCATTCCTTTTCTCCAGTACATTTTCATGCCAGAATCATGTCCAATTAGATTTCAAAGATGGAAAACGTATAATTTTTTTTTTTTTATCACATTCAGTACGTTTACATGGACAACAATACTCCGATATTAATCTGATTAAGACCATACTCTGATTAAGAAACTACCATGTAAACAGCGATTTCTAATTACCTTAATCCGGTTAAAGCCATACTCGAATTAAACAAAAATCGAATTAAGACATGTGGAGTATGCCTGTTTTAGTCGCATTATCTAAGTGCATTGTAGACATGTACACACCTTAATCTAACTATTAACGTCGTGAAGGAGTTTCCGCCGCGTTTTGTGACAGGTCACACACTCACACACACACACACACACACACACACACCAGGCAAGTGCAGAGGGGAGGGCTTTGGGGGCTCGTATCAAAAGTATATAAAGTGCCCCTCTAAACAATCATCAATAATATTGTGACCAATAAAACAGAATTTGAATTATAATTAATATAACCGCACGTACAAAACAATGCGCTTAAATTCCCGTTTATCTTTTACGTATCTTTCAGTCTGAAATGTCGTTGCCATGACGTGTTGCTATGGTGCGTGACTGCGTGTCTTGCTCATAGACCGTAAAAACTCTGCTCACTCGGACACGGCCTCCTCTATTTTTTTTCTTTGTGTTGCAATAATGCTCATTTTAAAAGTAAAATACAATCATTTTGTATCTGTAATCCCAGATTCATATTTGTCTGCTTACAACAGCGGTCGGGAACCTCTAGGCTTGCGAGCCATATGCCATTCAGTGAACGCTTGTGGCTCGATGGCAGAAAAAAAACAATCCAAACAATCACGATTTTGAAACCTTTTCATCATTTATCAAAACTATTATTCGAAATGTAGGCTGTCAAGAAGGAGGCAAGATGGGCAGTGTCTCTTAAAAAAACCTGAAAGACAATATTTAATATTACAAAAAATAAAACAATATATATATATATATATATATATATATATATATATATATATAATATCATAATTTCATAAAAAAAGTATAAAAATCACTCGTTTTTATAAAGTCACACTGTCCAACAGCGACACCCGCAGGTAAAGTTAGAGTGGGTTGCCTGAGCCCATTGATTTGAACACACCCACGAAAGTCGCGCTATGATTGGACCCCGGACAGCGTAGCGTGGCATGGGGACGTAATGACGTACCATTAATCAAACTATGTTCTGTAACATGTAAAACGGGAACATGAACGTAATATTCTAAAAGCAACTCATGTAAACACCTTAATCAGATTATTGCCTTATTCAGAGTAAGGTCAATAATTACATTACTGCTGTCCATGTAAACGTATTCATTGTGTCCATCCATCCAATGCATGAATGTTTCGCCAATCATTAGTACATATTCGGGTCTTTAGCGACCCAGATCTATATATACGATATAAAACGGATGGATCTCTGCCTGTCACGATAAAATAAAACTCCCCTGATATTAGAGTAATAATTACAGAAGAATAAAATAAAGCATATTTTGTTACCTTTTGGAGCTTGGAAGGGTTCAGTTTGAGCAGATATTTTATAGCATCATCACTGTCCTCGTCAGAGCTCATTTCCGGCTCATATTCGCCATCTCAAACATATTCTCAAAAATATCATTTTCAACATCTTCAAAATCAATATTTTGATCACTGACAGCTTCTTCGCCAGATCCACAATCAAGTGACAGTGACACGAAAATTTGATTACGTTCAGTATCGCAATCACAATTTACGTCCTATTCTTTTGTTTTCTGCCTGCATTAACTATGAGTGAAACGTCACTTCATCATTATGTGTCAGACATTAGTGGAATAAAGGTGACTTGCGCTTATTTAGTCATCAAAGATTCAATTATTGTTGTGCAGAAAAAATATATATTTACACTGTTACACACCTCGGGTCCTTAGCGACCCTATACAATTTTTACAAAAACATAAATGGAAAAAAAATTGGCATTCTTTATAATTGTATAGTTTTTTTCTTGTTATATAATGTTTATAATTAATTGATTGAGGAATAATAAGAAGTTTCATGTCTAACTTTAAACAATGAATGAGGTGGAGGGCAGTGAATGACGTCCCCGGTCACTAAAGACCCGAGGTGACATTATCATTGTATCCTGTTACATAAAATTGTATATCAACATTTCAAAAGAAAGATTAATTTCAAATTGACACCCTGGAAAACTTGCTAGCACTTAATTTCCAGGTAGCAATGAGTTATAAAAGTTGGGTCTGAGCATAATCACATTTTTGAAATTGTATCTATTTAAAGAAAGTCCTTCAATTATCACAAAGTCTCTGCATAACAGCAATGATCCTACTTCAGAGCATCTAAGATCTTTGTTTTCTGAGTATTACTGTAAATACCTCATTAAATTTTGAGTCTGAGAATGAGATAATATTCCAGTCAAATCAAGGTAGCGGTTTTAATATTGTGAACTTAATATATTGTCTCTGTCAATGAAATTAAAAGCCGTGCTTGTTAGAGACTAAATGAACAGTGTGGATCTATTGGATCCCACAGGCCTCTCTGCTGTAGTTTCACAGCCTCCTCTGGTAAGAGGTTGGGCACAGTGACGAGATACAAAAACATAGACAACTTTTTTTTTTTAGGAGTGTGAAAGCATGTGTGCTTTTGCGTGGGTGTGTCATAAAAGTGTCATAAAGTGTCTGAGCGTCACGGCCCTGTAATTATCTGAGGTGTAGGTTTCAAATATACAGCGCCACACGCGAACAAACCATGCACTGATGTCATGTAACAGTGGAGGAGCCGGTTTCTGTTTTTCTCTGAAATGTTGTTTTATCTCCTCCTCTGTTTGTCCCGCTTCATACCCCTCGAAGGCCTTTTTCTGTTTGCAAGTGAGCATATAGATTCAGTCCTCGAATGCTCCACATTCACACGCGTTTTGACATCAATGGCAAGGTGAATTTGTAAATTGTGTGCCGTTCTCAATGTGTCTGCCTGCTAAGTCAACATAAAGAGCAGCGTAGGAAGGGATTTATTCACACACTGCTTATGTGAAAAGCTGATTGATTATCCTGAGATGGTCTTATCATTAGTCTTGTTAGATTTTGTCACACAGACCTCGCAATTTCACCGGCTGACTTCACCTCAAATGAAGTTGGAGGCTTGGAGAAGAGCCAGTATTTCAGTTCTTTACCCATTCAAAGCGTCTTTAATGGCTCAAATTAACTTTAAACTAAATATTAGTCACTGACTACAACTGAAAATGTTTTGTTAGGTTTTATTACAACATACACTGTGTTAAATGAAACACGAAGCAGTAGACTAGATTTTCCTAAGAGAATGTTTTTGGTGCTTTTCATGTAAAGCTCATAATTGGGGTGTTGTGGGTGGTTGCCAGGGCGTCGCTCTGCTGTTGCCAAGTGTTGTTGGTGTATTGTTATGTGGTTAACTGTGTTCTGGAGGGTTGCTAGGTTGTTCTAATTGGTTGCTGTGTTCTGGGTGGTTACTAGGTTGTTGCTAGGGTTTCCTTGGTGGTTGCTAGGGTGTTTTAAGTGATTGTTGGCTTCTAGGTGGTTTCTTATGTTTTCCCATTCATTTTCATTTTCATTTTCATCATACATATCTCAGTAAAGACTTTAAGCTTTTAACTAGTCCAACCAGCTCTGAGATGAGTCACAACATTTTGAAACATTTTGGGGAATGAACTATAATTCCATGAATCACTGCGAATGACTGAATATATATTTTATTTTTTAAAAATTATATAAAACTTGATATACATTGTCATTGGTCGTAAGTATAAAATAATATGAATATGAACATACGCTGCCATTCAAAAGTTTAGGGTCAGATTTCTGTTCCTTATTTAATTTATTCTTGTGAAAAGTTGAATTTTCAGCATTATTACTCTAGTCTTCAGTCACATGATCCTTCAGAAATCATTCTAATATCATAATTTGGCGCTCAACAAACATTTCATTATCAATGTTGTTGTGCTGATAAATATTTTTTTTAAGTAGAAAGTTTAGAAAGTAAATCTTTTGTAACATTATAAAAGTCTTTACTGACACTTTTGATCCATTTAATGCATCCTTAAACTGAATAAAATATATATAAATATATTACTGACCCCAAACTTGAATCTGATTGGTTGGCGAACGTTCTAAGGTGTGCGATTATTTTCAGGGAAACGCAGAGCTAAAGTAGTTCCAGGCAGGTCTTGACCGCATTACAGTTCCTTATCACTTTGGCAAATGATTTCAGTTATTTCAAAGGTCCTTACAGCCGACAACAGCAAAAGAACCAAAACCCACAGCGACACTGACCAAGCAAATATAGTAAACAATAGGATAAAAACGACAAATTAATTCCATGTTTTTGCCACAAAATTACATTTTATTATGTACGGAAAGCACATACTCTTTCTTCCCACTCAAACACACACACACATATATACAGTATAGACACACACTCGCACAGAAACGTGTTGTCAAACTTGTTGGCGCTGCTCTGACAATTTTATCATAGTTTAGCTACTTAAAAGTTACATGACATTTCTCACTAACAAAGTAATAACGGAACTTTTTATCTCCCGAAGTAGATAAACTTACAGTTTTGCTATTACTAGAGACACTTCTGCCTCTCTCTCTCTCTCTCTCTCTCCCTCCATTACTAGCTCTAAAATGACATTTTGGAATTAGAAATGGAGGCGTGGGATTAAATGCGTAAGAAATTAGTCCTACACACACGAGCGTTTTAAGGACAGAAACCTGATAAATGTCTTAAAATACAACATTTGAACAATGTTTTGAGGTGTGGTAATCGTAGTATAAGTGGAATAATTGACTCCGGTCCATTGAATTTTCAGAAAATGATGCGTCAGTTATTCCTTACATACAGTGGAGAGAACAAGTATTTGATAGACTGCCGCGTTTGCAGGTTTGCCCACTTACAAAGCATGTAGAAGTCTGTAATTTTTTATCATAGGTACTCTTCAACTGTGAGTGACTGAATATAAAAAAAATCCAGAGAATCACATTTGTATGATTTTTAAGTAATTAATTTGCATTTTATTGCATGACCATAAGTATTTGATACATCAGAAAGCAGAACTTAATATTTGGTACAGAAACCTTTGTTTGCAATTGCAGAGATCATACGTTTCCTGTAGTTCTTGACCAGGTTTGCACACACTGCAACAGGGATTTTGTCCCACTCCTCCATACAGACCTTCTCCAGATCCTTCAGGTTTCGGGGCTGTCGCTGGGCAATACGGACTTTCAGCTCCCTCCAAAGATTTTCTATTGGGTTCAGGCCTGGAGACTGGCTAGGCCACTCCAGGACCTTGAGATGCTTCTTACGGAGCCACTCCTTAGTTGCCCTGGGTGTGTGTTTCGGGTCGTTGTCATGCTGGAAGACCCAGCCACGACCCATCTTCAATGCTCTTACTGAGGGAAGGAGGTTGTTGGCCAAGATCACGCGATACATGCCCCATCCATCCTCCCCTCAATACGGTGCAGTCGTCCTGTCCCCTTTGCAGAAAAGCATCCCCAAAGAATGATGTCTCCATGCTTCACGGTTGGGATGGTGTTCTTGGGGTTGTACTCATCCTTCTTCTTCCTCCAAACACGGCGAGTGGAGTTCAGACCAAAAAGCTCTATTTCTGTCTCATCAGACCACATGACACACTCCCATTCCTCCTCTGGATCATCCAGATGCTCATTGGCAAACTTCAGACGGGCCTGGACATGCGCTGGCTTGAGCAGGGGGACCTTGCGTGCGCTGCAGGATTTTAATCCATGACGGCGTAGTGTGTTACTAAGGGTTTTCTTTGAGTCTGTGGTCCCAGCTTTCTTCAGGTCATTGACCAGGTCCTGCCGTGTAGTTCTGGGCTGATCCCTCACCCTCCTCATGATCATTGATGCCCCACGAGGTGAGATCTTGCATGGTGCCCCAGACCGAGGGAGATTGACCGTCATCTTGAACTTCTTCCATTTTCTAATAATTGCGCCAACAGTTGTTGCCTTCTCACCAAGCTGCTTGCCTATTGTCCTGTAGCCCATCCCAGCCTTGTGCAGGTCTACAATTTTATCCCTGATGTCCTTAAACAGCTCTCTGGTATTGGCCATTGTGGAGAGGTTGGAGTCTGTTTGTTTGATTGAGTGTGTGGACAGGTGTCTTTTATACAGGTAATGAGTTCAAACAGGTGCAGTTAATACAGGTAATGAGTGGAGAACAGGAGGGTTTCTTAAAGAAAAACGAACAGGTCTGTGATAGCCGGAATTCTTACTGGTTGGTAGGTGATCAAATACTTATGTCATGCAGTATAATGTAAATTAATTACTTAAAAATCATACAATGTGATTTTCTGGATTTTTGTTTTAGATTCCGTCTCTCACAGTTGAAGAGTA
Source organism: Gobio gobio (assembly GCF_949357685.1). Lineage (NCBI taxonomy): Eukaryota > Metazoa > Chordata > Actinopteri > Cypriniformes > Gobionidae > Gobio > Gobio gobio. The sequence continues at coordinate 17,140,026 of NC_137121.1, read as the reverse complement.
CCTATGATAAAAATTACAGACCTCTACACGCTTTGTAAGTAGAAAAACCTGCAAAATCGGCAGTGCATCAAATTCTTGTTCTCCCCACTGTATAATAAATATATAAGAAGTTTGGATCATATGAGCTCATGGAGTAAATTAATGGGATTTTTATTCACTTTTCACTTGCACTGTGACACACCAAACCCATATATTTTAGCTGAGTAAAAAGTATTTTCTTTTAAGAATGTCAAATGCGTTTGCTACTAAGAAATTATTCCACATGTATACATACGGGCCTTTTGCTTTCTGTGCCGTGTGTCACAACCCCTGTGAGACCCTGCATACCTGTGTCAACCCGCTCCCACCCATCTCCACATAATCTACTAGCGTAGTGACCTATTAAGTCGAGGAATGCTTTGAATGAACCTCCATGACCTTGTAATGGCTGAAAGCCGCTAGTTCAGGATCAAAGCCGTAAGGTTTGCTGCTCCTCTGAAAGCTGAATGCACACAGAGGTCAGCTTTGTTTGTATTTGAGAAACATCCCCGTCCGTTTGAACTTCCTCCTCTCTCTAATGCGCTTGTTAATGTGATGCACCATTTATATTTCATCACGACAAACCCATTAAAGATATTGTTTGTGATGACAAAGCGTGGGAAGACGAAAATCCGCTTTGATCCCAGGACGTATCCTGCATCTTTCAGTCACCTTGTTTTGTTTAAATGAAAATGAAAGCCACCAGAAAAAAGTCAAACATTTACAATGAATTTAACTCTTGACATGTTCCAATATGATCCAGTTTCCCAAGGTTTCCAGATCATTTGGCTTTTCGTCAATGTTCTGCCTGAAGGCCTAACGGAAGTAAAGTGTATAAATTAAGCCTGTTTAAAGCAGAAACTTTTAGGCCAACATGCTATGTTGTGTTTATTGTGGCTTGTATTTGGTCGAAGGTCAGTTTTCATGTAGCTGTTCGGGTCGGGACAGATGAGAGGTGGTCTGCCCTAAAGGGATGTCTTGGTCCGGGGGCTTCATTAAGGATGTAATTTGTCTCCTTGCTGTTCTCGGAAGTGTCTCTGACAGCATATGTTAGAAACGCCTTAACATCTGCCCAGACTCCGTTTAAAAGCTAAGGGGGCTTAATTATTGATCGCTTCCTTGAGGCTCATGAGCTTCCGCCCCTGAAGAAAGTGTCTCTATAAGGCTTTGACAGTAATGTTTAAGTGAGTCTTACTCCACCACAGTGTCATTTCCAGCACATCTCTAATGATGTATTGTGTTTAATACCGTTCTATGGTGGAAATGGTGATTCGCCAATTTATGATGCTTAATCATATTTTAAGATTGAAACCGTTCTCTGGTGAAATTACATTTTTAACATTTTTGGAATACAATAGCCGATGACTTTGTCTCGCTGAGGCTAGTTTCACAACTAGCATGTTATGTATCCTGAAAAAGCACAATTAAATATAATTCTCTTTTCTATATAGAAATATAGATTCTCTGACCCAGTTGTCTAGCCATCACAATTTGGCCCTTGTCAAACTCACTCAAATCCTTACGTTTGCGTAATCATATTTTAAGATTTAATACCCTTCTGTGATGGAAATTAGGATTTTGGAAATAATAGTTTGAACATTTTTAAAATAAAATAGCAGACTCGTTTGTCTTGCTGAGGCACAGCGAGCATTTTATGTATCCTGAATACACACAAATAATTTTTTTTGCATAATTTCTACCAAATTGATTGAAAATTACTCAATTAAATACTCCGTTTACAAGTTATATTTTACTTGAGTTTTCTTCTCTGTCTTATTTTTCATCTCAAGCATTTAAATAAATTTTATTAGTGGCAAAATTTTTGTGACATAGTTGTAATTTTTTAACTATTTAAATGTATATTTATATGCTTTAAATCTATAATTTATTTATTTATTTAACAATCCATATTTTAATTATTTATTTATATTATCATAGTTTTAAATGTTAATGGATTTGGGACATGAGTAAAAGAATATAGGCATAGGAATAAATGCATCTGAAAAGTTCAAAAGTCCAGGCATGGTAACATTAGAACAAAGAAAAAACAAATCTGTTAGGTTTAATAACTGTTGACAGTTTTCCCCTCTAAATAACCTCATGAGTTTGCAGGTTTTTTGGAAAGAAAGCCGGCAACAAGCAGGTGTAACAAGAGACTGAAAGAGAAATTCTGGTTTTCTCTTTCACAATAACCTGCACACATGCTCCCACTTAGTTTCTCTTCCTCTCATTTCGTCAATGCATTTGGGAAACATTTTGCAGGAAAGGGTAAAAAGCCATCTGCTTCCTGAGATTCATATTATGGGATGCATGAGCGTTAAAATGAACATCCGGCACACTTGAACGTTCACTCAGTCTTGCAAAGCACATCTTCAGTCTGAGTGAGATAAAGATCGGTTTTGTCCAGACGCATTAGTTAACTAATGTCACCAGACTGGATTTATCATGCAAGTCTGTTAATTATTTTTTATTTCAATAGCTATATACAAATTCGTTGTTCATGTGATCATAACCACAATTAGATGTAATGCATGTGATTACTTCAATACAATAAAAACCCATCTGTCAGCATGCACTTATTTGCTTCTCCTCAGGGTCAGATGAAGGATGTCCCGCCTAACGCACAAGCAATTAGCTAATCCTTCAAACCACATTTGGCATGAAATATACAAAAACATTTACAGTTCTGCCTGTAGTTTTTGACCTGACTTTCAATGCATGTTGTGTGAAACAGTCCTCAAAATCTCAGTCTCTCGCCTTTAGCTCTGTTTAATACAATACTATTAAGCATTCTTGTATCATTGTTGTTGTCCACCAAGTTGCACACAGGCTAACATTAGCCGCTCTGAAATGAGATTACAATCATTGACGGGTAAAGTGGAAGCTCTGCTTTTTTTCCAGAGCAGGTGTCCCAACTTGTTCTGCTGAAAACCTGTTAAATGCCCCTTGAGTTTTCCTCCACCCTATGTGTTTTCAATTTGAGACTGTTCTTGTAGTGCAGACGGAGCTCAGCGCCAGGCACCGGTGCTCTGGGAAAACAGAGGAAGTGTTCAGGGCTTGGCGTAAAATCAGGTGTGCTGACATCACTGTTAACGCTAATAAACTTAATATAACCTTTACCTAAAATATATTTTATCAACTCCTCTTCAGTCACGATTGAATAAAACACTGTATTTTTCATAGCATTGCATGTATTCTGCACACACTCTAAAAAGTGCTGGGTTGTTTCAACCCATGTTTGGGTCAACTGTGGACAAACCCAACCATTGGGTTTAAAATTTAATTCAAAAATGTAATTTAATTCAAAAATTTAAACCAATTGTTGGGTTTGACCCAAACATGGTTTGAAACAACCCAGCATTTTTTTAGAGTGCAGAAAGGTAACATTTCAAGATGGCAGACAAGGCAAAAAATTGAATAGATAGTAATATGGATCATTTATTACATATCAAATGTATTATAAGACAATTAAAAATAAGAGATTAAAATTATTACTTTAACCAATATTTGTGTTATGCATTATTATGCTTATTTTACCCATATTTGTGTGGCATTGGATTTGCTGCCTAGCCTGGATGCCAGCTGAACTTAGCCCCGCCCACAACATTTGAGTTCGGGAAGTTTGGTCTGGGCTCGATCCAATGTGGAGCAACTATACCCGAACAGAAGCTGTTCGGACCAATCAAATTGTCAGGGCGGGCTTTAGGCGATGATGGACAGATGATAAACAGTAACGTAAGCATTCACGTCTCCAAAGACCGATTGGGTTGAATTTGTTCTAATCCTAAACGGAGAACTTGTTCGTATATGCATTCACCTTCACTATTTCTCTCAGAAATGATGATATTGTTTGTAAATACTCTGAGTATCCTTCAATTCTTTTACAACAGCGGCAAACATCATTTAGCAACCCTTTCAGCGTGCAAAGGGTTGCCAAGTTTTCACAACAAAACCTGCCCAATTGCTACTCAAAACTAGGGGTTATCCCGAAAAAATGCCGTTTGGGGGGTATAATATGTTTGGGTTTTTTTGGCTGGGTTCCTGGGTCTAAATATCACATAATTTGGGTTGCTTCAAAACCCGCGGACATGGAAAAACAGCCCGCGGCAAAACAGCGGACTTGGCAACGCAGCAGTTGAGTTCTGTTGACATTTGACAACTAACGTTATACGTCGCTCCGTTGCTCTGATTGGTTGTAGGTCTATATTGAGATCTTTTCTGGTTCGGTTGAAACACATCCCATAATCACCGCCCAACGGAGCAGTATCAGACTTATATTCTGACTAGAATTGAGTATGACAACGTCAGGCTATTTGCTGCCTGTAGAGCGTTTCAAATCACTCACTTGTGGTGGTTTTTAAGTTGGTTTTTAATATTTGTTTTATGCTAACATGTTTTTTTTAGCATGTCACACGTGAGCGCCACGTTAAGACGCTGTGGCAAATTTAAGAGGATTAAGGGGCCGTTCACACAGACCGCATTTTTCCATTCCACTGCACTACTTTTCTATTGTTTTTTCAATGTAAACGTGCGGTAGGTGGACATCTTTAACCGTTGCGCTTGAGTCTTGCATTTCTAAAAATGCGGCGCTCAAGTTAAAAGTTCAACTAATGTGTCCCTTGCTCATGAGTGTGAACCGGCCATAAGTTTTGAGTGTTTTTTTTCCTCCTCTATTCGTCAGCGCTGCCTCTCACGGTCCTTGACGCAGCACATCAGAATGGCAAAGTTTGCAGTTTAGTTGTTCTACTGTCATTATAATACATGCGTTATTAGATGGAGGACTTAGAGTGTGCGACATTTAAAAAACGAGTCTCGAGATCTCAAGAAACGTCGAAGACATCCATTTAATAAAGCATGTTTGCATATTTGCGTCTCACATTTTTGCATCCCACTTCTCTTCTTGTCTGTTGTTTTTTATGTAAACATGCGCTAGATGGACGTTTTTAACCGTTGCGTTCACGTTTTTTGCGGCATCTTGCACAACACAGCGTTCTAAAAGACGTCTCTAGACCATGTCTTGTTTTTGCATTCCAGTGCACTGTTTTTTTTTTTTATGTAAACATGCACTAGACAGACGTGTTTGACCGCTGCGCTTGCATCTTTTGCAGCATCAAAAAGCTCGCCTCTAGACCTTGTTTCATTCATTTCACTTCCCTGCATCTCACAGTTTTAAACGCAAAAACTCGTTCTGTGTGAATGGCCCTTAAACTGCAAAGTTTGTCAATTCCATGTGCTGCGACACAGACACCCGTGTCATTAGACGGCCATCTTTGATGTTGCCCAAGGAAGTCTCGAGTCTCATATTTAAACGTTGCACCGTCAAAGACGTCTAATGATGCATGTTTAGTAGAACGAATGCAGAGCAGTTGAACTCGAAAACACGTTCTGAGGAACATTGTGTCTCATGTTTCCTCGACTGGGTTTGTCTTTAGCTGTCACTGGGGTCAAGGAAACGGGCCGGATGTGTTTACCTTTTGTAAATGAGTAATCCTCATTACAAACTCGCATTCCTTTACTGTAAATCACTGCGGTCAAATGCTGAGAAATTCACACGTTATTTCACACAAGACGGCCTTTTGATTCTACAAATCCCTCCACATTTTTGGCTTTTAATGAATTGAAATGTTTACGCATTCTGATTGATTACAATCAGTTCATCCCTTGTCTTTTGTCTCTTGCATCTTATACTATTATTTTATTGTTTAAAACAGTGTTTCAAGCTTAATTTGAATGAAAAATACTCTGTCAGTCCTGATACAATGTAAAGTTCTGCCATGTGACGTGGGGTTTTTAGCATAAGGGTGGAAATGAACTAATCTCTGTGAGTAATAGCCAGACAGGACAGATTCTCTGCCAGCTTTAATATTTTCACCATCCTGTCCGTGTGCGCTTTGTTTGGAATTTAACTAAACTTTGCTACTGTCCGATCTTAATCTTCTCTTAAGGCATTGCCCTAGGAAACTATTATTTATAATCTTCTTGTGCAAGTCACATGAGGTCATATAATGTCTCGGAGAGATTTCAGCGCTCAATCTGTCAGTCCACGTGTGCATGTGCATGTGTGTCATATAGCAATTACAGAGCTTTTCGGTCCATGTATTTCGAAACATTCATGCAGAGCCGTCCAAGTGTTCATTCTGACTAAAAAACATCCATCTTTCTTTTTTTATTTCTTGTTGGTTTGAGTGTTTTGCGTGAACTATTGTCAGATGTTATATAACGTTTCTCCATAAATTAGCTGCTCGGTTCGTTTCCCTAACATGCACTGTCATGTTATGTCACTATCGTTCCTATTCCATATAAACAGGTTTGTGAATTCACCCTTATTTTGCTGAGATTGTCCCGAGCGGGTGTGTGTGTCTGTCCACCTTTGTGCCGAAATATGCTTTGCGACTGCTAATTTAGCAGAGCTTTATTCTCAGCTGCTGAATATATAACAAGTTCATCAGCTGAACATACTGAAACCTGTTAGTGCTGCCTCACTACAGATTGAATATCACAGAAAAGCAGGAATTCACCTTAGCAGGTGCAGGAAGGACAGGAAAGCACCTTCCGTGTTTAATCGTTTTGCTGAATAATGTCACCAAAGAAAAAAGTCAGCAACATTTTAGGTTTTATAGATTTAAGTTAAATTTACAGTAAATAACCATATTTCATTTTCTGAAATCATGTTAAATTACTAACTTATTGAAATACTAATATCTGTTATGAACCTTTGATAACTACTGACAACCACCAATCACAGTGGTGATGAGAGTCACGTGATGAATCAAAGGTCATCACATGCAGCTTTTAGGAGGAAAATAATACAAAATGTGCAGTGTCATTCACACAAATACTAAACAACATGAAGGTAAAGAAATGCAGTAAACATTCATTTAACAACATTAAATGTAACGTAAAAATCCTAATGTACATAACTGATTAGAATAAACTCAGAAAAACTAAGAAGAAACAGTTATTTAAATGAAAATAAATCAAATGTGAAGTGTCACGCAGGGAATTCTGGGAATGTCAATTTACGTTTTTTCACTGTAAATTACACAACGACTTGTTCTTTTTCACTTCCAAAAACTGTAAAAATTACTGTAAAATTACATTAAATGTAAGGTTAGATCTATTCAATTATTCACCGTATATAGTACGGAAACTTTCTGTTAACCAGTTAACTGTTATTAAAGGGTTAGTTCACCCAAAAATGAAAATTCTGTCATTAATTACTTACCCTCATGTCATTCGACACCCGTAAGACCTCCGTTCGTCTTCGGAACAGAAATGAAGATATTTTAGTTGAAATCCGATGGCTCTGAAAGGCCTCCATTGGCACAATGGCACTTTACACTCTCAAGACCCTTAAAAGGTACTAAAGACGTCGTTACAAAGTCCATCTCACTACAGTGGTTCTACAATAACTTTATGAATCGGCGAGAATAGTTTTTGTGCGCAAAAAAACCCTAAATAACGACTTATATAGTGATGACGATTTCAAAACACGGCATCATGAAGCTTCGAAGCATTATGAATCAGTGAGTCGAATCATGATTCGGATCGCGTATCAAACCGCCAAACTGCTGAAATTTGGCGATCCAAACTGCTCATTCGACTCACTGATTCATAACGCTTCGAAGCTTCATGATGCCGTGTTTTGAAATCGTCATCACTATATAAGTCGTTATTTAGGGGTTTTTTTGCGCACAAAAACTATTCTCGTCGCTTTATAAAGTTATTTTAGAACCACTGTAGTGAGATGGACTTTGTAACGACGTCTTTAGTACCTTTTAAGGGTCTTGAGAGTGTAAAGTGCCATTGTGCCAATGGAGGCCTTTCAGAGCCATCAGATTTCAACTAAAATATCTTCATATGTGTTCCGAAGACGAACGGAGGTCTTACGGGTGTCGAACGACATGAGGGTAAGTAATTAATGACAGAATTTTCATTTTTGGGTGAACTAACCCTTTAACTCTAGCATTTTTACAGTTCTTTCCTGTTAAAATCCTGATCATTTTTTTATATATACACTGATGAGCCAAAACATTGTCACAGGTGAAGCAAATATCGTTGATCATTTCCTAACTAGGCCACATATTAAGATCTGGGTAGATTAGATGGTAAGCAAACAATCAGTTCTCGTAATGAAAGTGTTGGATGCAGGAGAAATGGGAAGGAATAAAGATCTGAGCAAATTATTATGGCAGGGCGACTGGGTCAGAGTATCTCTGAAATGGCAAGGCTTGTGGGTCGCTCTCGGTCAGTCGTGGCGAGAATTTACCAATCGTGGTCCGAGGAGGGACATACCACAAACTGGTAACAGGGTGTTGGGCGCCCAAGGCTCATTGATGCAGCGAAGGCTGATCTGAGCCAACAGAAGGTCTATGGTGGCACAAGTGACTCAAAATTTTAATGATGGTTATGGGAGGATTGTGTCTAAACACTTTGGGAGGATTTTTATGGGAGGATTGTGTCCAATGAGAGAGCCTGTGTGACCCCTGTCCACTGTCAAAAGCTCCAAAAGCACATTATATAGTTTTTGCTGCAGAGATGGGTGTCTAAAATAAATTTTAAGTCCCCATGTAATCAATAATTGTATCCTTAAAACTCATCTTTGATCACCTAAATGACATTTTAATGACAACAAATTCTTAAAATAGCTTGAATGCAACTACACCTTTGCTTCATTTAGTATATGCGGGTTCATGCATATGCAAATTAGCCCCTTCTCCACTCACTCAACTTTACTGAGGTAAACGCTGCACAATGGTATCGCTTTTTACAACGTCGGACACATAACGGTAATTAATATGATTAGCCTTTTGCTTGACTATACGTTATCAAACAGCTAATAAGGTTTTGCGAATGTTACATGTTCCCATTCGCCATCTCAGAGTCAGACAGCTGCCCTCTAAAAATCAGTATCCTTAGAAACGCTTTGAACAACTTAGAACGTCAGTGGAGAAAGGCTTAGTTCATCATAACATCTTAATATACAACATATACATAATTCGCCCACCATATTGCAAACTTTACCTGATTTTTCACATCAACAGAAAAATATACAGGGATAAACTGGCTTCTCTTGAGACTCCACTGCTTCAGAGCGGTCAGTTAATGATATGCTAAAGCCCGCCCGCATGTTGACATGATTGGTTACAAGTTGGTGATGTAAGAAACACGATTTCAAACCACGTTTGTGAATTCATTGCAATGGTGTCGACTGATGAATTTGCGCATGGTTCGTATATTAAAGCATATTAAAAACACCACATAGACATAGAAACAACATTTAAAAACTTGATTTTCACCATAGGGGGTCTTTAAAGAAAAAATAAAGATGTTGATGATGTTTGTGTGGTTGCTTTGGTAACCTACAGTTGCTTAACAATAAAAAAAATTATTATTATTCTTAATGATAAAGGCTGCATAGCCTGTTTTCTTTGTTAAATGCTGCACACTGCTAACAATGGCTTCTTAATCTAGCCTAAGCGGTTCAAATTCGTCCGTTTCACAGTTGTAATCCAAGACAACAATTACAGCTCATTCCATGCATTAACTTTGATGCCGAGTACAAAATTGACACACTTTTTTGCCTTTGAGGTATTTTTTCATGTGTCAATCATTTACGCATCACTTCCTGTAATGAATGACAGCAGTTATTGAGTGTGCCCCTTCAAAATGAACTACTTCTATTACTATCTCATTGTAAGACGTAATTTAAAGTGCTTAAAAGACTTTTTGAATGACATGTCTTTGATCCTGTCAAAACTGCACTGGTGATCTCAATTATGCTTGTGTAATGAGCCCGTGTCGGCTCAGAAGACATAAACACACCGGTTTATCGTCACAAATCCCCTGCTTTTATTTTAGACAGATAACGAGGACAATAAATAATGGCAAACATTAGATCGACGTTTTTACAATACAGCAGTTCTTGCGATCCCAAGAATAATCCTGAAGGTTTTGTCGAATGTCATTTTCGCCCTCTCAGCATGCCGCCTGATTCAACACGGCCCGTGTTTGTCCCACATTGGCACGCTGTGCATCTCTGCTCGTCCAGCTGTTCTTGAATCTTTTCCAAAACCGTCAGAGCTGTTGTTTATTCAAAATGGTTCAATCCAATCCAGATTAATGGCGCTTTATCATCTGTCCCCTCCTCTTCGGCTTTAATCACAGAACACGCTGTTGCCAACAGGAAACCAGACCCAGAATTTTATTCTCTTTTATGACTTCTGATGGATTTGCTTCATTTTAAATGATGGGGAATTAAATGCCTAATTATTTTTACAAATAAATGGCTCTATTTTAGAGCATAAATCATAAAGTCTAAGTATTTCAGCACTCTTTAACCTTAATTTGATGATGTCTATATGATAACTGGAAGTTTTTATTTTATCTGCAAATTTGGAGAGTTCTGACATATTAGAGCTTTTCCAAATGCCATAATTCATCCCTTTCAAAACTATGTAATTGAGAATGAAGTGGGAGGGCGGCTCTTTCCCTTTTCTTCCTCTGTTTTTAAACATCACATTTAAGGCTTAACTCTTAAATCCTCTTCATACACCCCAGAATCCCTGAACTCAGTGACACTTCTGCATTAAGGGTTGGTTGGATGCCCTGCCCAAACTTCTCAGGTCATGCCGGAACTGAATGTACAGTTTGTGGCATGTTTTTAGTGTATATGTGACTTCATGCTTCATAATGCATTTGTACTACAGCAGCAAGACCATTTTGATTCATATTCAATTCATATAATGATAGAATTCATAAATGACTTTGTAAGCAACCACAAATTGAGATGAATGGCTACAACAGCATTTGGGCATTCCATTTGATAATTTTGCTATTAGTTGCAATGGAGAAATCATATGCATTGTGTGAAATTAGTCAACCACAAAATACATTTAATGCTGAAAGGTCCTTTGTGACAAAAAAATGAATGGGTAGAAACAAAAAGATTCAGCAGAAATGACTTAACTGCAAATTCCCGTACTGTACGTTTAGTTTAATTAGCAGTCTCGTTTTGAAATTGCCTCAGTCTATCTCTTCACTGTAAGCAAACAGGGATTCACGCATCAGCTCCTCAGAAGTATGTGCTTCGCACGCACCTTTTGATTACCACAACTGTAGTTCTCAGAATATTTTCTGGTTATGCAAATTGATTCCTTGTGTAAGAGCTGTTTACTGTGAATCGTTCAAATTAGTCGCGTGGTGAGGATGGAAGTGGTTAGCATTATTTTATTTGCCTAAATTTTGTACAATAAATAATTCTGCAGACATTTAAAGACTCTAGAGTTTTGTGGTTTTTAGTCGATGTGCGTTAAGAAGTTGTATATGCTAAACATTGACGAATCTCACTTTTAGCAAATATAAACATTTCATATTTGCGATGTGACTCATCCTGCACTACACAGATTTTAGTCCAATCAGATGCTCTCTAAAAGGAGAATGCCCCGCCCCCTAATACCACCTGCACACTGACTAGCAAATCATGGTTTATGGGTGTGACCTAAATACAGATGTGTTAAAACAGGAAGTGTATCGCAAAAAAAATTGGTTACTCATCCTGCACTACACAGATTTTTGTCCAATCAGATGCTCTCTAAAAGGAGAATGTCCTGCCCCCTAACACCTAAATACAGCTGTTGAAACAGGAAGTGTAAGCGGGACATATCAAAAGCCTTATCCTTTTTATTTTTAAATTGCCAACAGATTTCAGTTACATCACAGCCGAAAAACTGATGTTTGTAAAAAAAAAAACACTGTAAAAAAAAAAAAAAAGTTGCTACCTCAAATTTTTAAGTACGATCAACTTGGGTGTTTAAGTCATTTAAACTTCAATTACATCAAACTGACTTTAAAAAAATGAGTTGATTCTTGTATAACTTGTAAAAAAGTTGAAAATTGCATAACTTATTTTGATGAGTTAAAGCAATGTAAAAACATGTTGTCATAACTTATTGATCATATCCTTTTTTTCAGTAAATCTCATTCTAGAGAGCGTCTGATTGGACAAAAATCTATATTTTCCCGGAAAGGAAACCGTAAATGTTATATCTGCATATATTTGAACATTTAGGAAGAGCGACACTACTTAAACCACAAAACTCTTAACGTTTAAACATAAGGCTACATAACACAAATACATAGTGTTGGTATTATAACATTAGTCAGCACACAGTGGACATCTCTCAGTCTATGCATTGGTATTTGATAAGCTGCACCTTATAAGCTATTCTCCATGTGTATATTTGAGGCAATTAGATCATAACACTACATTGGTATAATTTACATGCAGTCCTCTCTTATAAAGAGAGCATATTACTGAAATCTACAGAGGCGAAATTTTCCCTGAGTTCGATTCCGATTTCAACTGTATTAACAGCAGCACGTGCCTGTCACACAAGTGACTCGCAAACAGGTGCGTTATCCGAGTCTTGGCTGTGCATTGAACTCAGTCCAGTGTCCGAGTCATCATCATTGGCGCATGTTTTTGACAGTCCCCTCGCCTGCTCTACCCAAACATTGTCTTTGTCCACGGAAGGCAGTTGGTCCGTTTCTCCCTCATCTTTGCTGTCGTCAGCCTGTTTCCCTTCCAACTCGTCTAATCTGTGAACCTTTTCAAGTAATTCCCTCAACTCCTGTTCCTTCGCGTCCAAAAGCTCCTGACTCATATCCAAGTCGCTCCTCACCGTCTCCAGATCGGTGTTCAAGCGCAGCCCGATGTATAAACTCGTATCCAGTTGCGTTTTGATCCTCTCCTCGTCTAATTGGAGTTCATTGTCTGTTAAGAGGTCCGGAGCAACTGGGACCGGCTCCTCGGGGACTGAAGTCACCTTGAGGGCCGCTTCTTCCCCAGCGCTCTCCGCGTCTTTGTTGGAGAGCTCCTCCTGCCGCCGTCTCATCCACCTTTGGTTGAGTTCTTCTTGTATTTCACCTGTAAGTATCTCCATCAGAGCCTCCCTCTCGGTTAGTTCCTCCTGAAGTTGAATGACTTGGTCGCAGCGTGACGCGTATTCCTCAAACTGCGCAAAGGACGCGTCCGGATGCGCGCCGGGGTCGGCATCCAAGCCCTGGTCGAGCAAATACGTGTCTTGCACATAGTTCACGCCGTGTATTTTCATTCTGTCCAAGTGAACTTTTGATTCATACCTTTCTATTTCGCCGTCCAACTCTTTTATTCGCTGCACCTGCTGTCGAATGGTATGGTCCTGCGAAATAATAAGATGAACGAGCGTTTCCATTTTCTCCGCGGATTTGTCTTTGGAAGGCTCCTCTTTCTTCCTATTCATTTTATCCAACTTTCTAAAAGCCTTCCGCACAATCCTCCGCTGTTTGTCCTGTGAAAATGGCATAGTGGTTCTGGCAGTGCAGGGACTGTCTTTGCTGAGCACGACCCGAGCTTCGGCGCTCCTCGGTCCGTTGTTGGGCAGCGACGCATCGCTTCTGACCAGGACGAAGCGCACGTTTTCTTGCTCGTCGCCCCAAGCGCCCCACAGCCGAAGGATTTTCGTTTTATTCGGCAGAATCCGCTCGAACCCCCTCCATTTCTCCACAACACAGTAAGACTGTGGAGTACCACTGAGCATCGCGCCTTGCTGTATGGTCTGGTCCTCCAGCAGCACTTTTACCACGTCCGCGCAGGTGGTGCGCCTGGACAGTCCGGACACCAGCTTCTCCTCCCGGCATACCCACACCGAGATTTTGCTCTCCTCTTGTTCCATGATAATTCACATCGATAATGCCCTTTCACATTCATATAATGTTAGACGGGGTAAAAACTAGAGATATTGCTCGTCCCGCGCGCCCGTCAGTGTGAACTGAGAGTTGTGTTTGTCCCTGAAGTTGAACTACAGCAGCGTGTTTCTGAGGGCTCAGGCACCTCCCACACTCACTGAGTCCCAACATCACATGACTTTATACTACAACTTTACTCATTGTTGATAATAACGCACTGAGATGTGTTTATGATCATAAACACATACTGAGAATATCGGTGCTAGTTGTCACACATTTACGCCACTGAATACTGCGGAACTTTTAAAGTATTTCTGTGTATGCACAAAATGCATTTGAACATTTCCTTCACAGAAAAAAATAGAGGTAGGCCTATAGTTGACTAAATAAATGTTGACAAATAATGAACCTGCCATTAAACACACTGTTGTTTTGAAACAAAGATCCAGCCGTGGTTGCTGCAAAAACGAATGAATTCTTAAAACTGTAATTTACAAAAATGAACAATCCAAGAGCAATAGTTATATGCTTTTCAGCAAAATGTAAACACAATCCGTCACAAATCAATGTTTGAAACATCATAAATGTTTTAATAACACAAACATATAAAGATTTGTAATTCGTTATTTCACAAACTGGAGTTAATGAAAAGCTAATAATTACATCATTAGTTAAATTTAGTGCTGTCAATTAATCGCATCTAACATAAAAAAAAATGGTGTGTATACATATTATATATATATATACATCAATCAGGCATAACATTATGTGAATTGAATAACACTGATTATCTCTTCATCATGGCACCTGTTAGTGGGTGGGATATGTTAGGCAGCAAGTGAACATTTTGTCCTCAAAGTTGATGTGTTAGAAGCAGGAAAAATTGGCAAACGTAAGGATTTGAGCGAGTTTGACAAGGAACAAATTGTGATGGCTAGACGACTGGGTCAGAGCATCTCCAAAACTGCAGCTCTCATGGGGTGTTCCCGGTCTGCAGTGGTCAGTATCTATCAAAAGCGGTCCAAGGAAGGAACAGTGATGAACCGGCGACATGGGCGGCCAAGGCTCATTGATGCACGTGGGGAGCGAAGGCTGGCCCGTGTGGTCCGATCAAACAGACGAGCTACTGTAGCTCAAAGTTAACGCTTGTTCTGATAGAAAAGTGTCAGAATACACAGTGCATTGCAGTTTGTTGCGTATGGAGTCAGGTTGCCCATGCTGACCCCTGTCCACCGCCGAAAGCGCCAACATGTGGCACGTGAGCATCAGAACTGGACCACGGAGCAATGGAAGAAGGTCTGGTCTGAGGAATCACGTTTTCTTTAACATCATGTGGATGTGTGCGGCACACTTACCTGGGGAACACATGGCCCCAGGATGCACTATGGGAAGAAGGCAAGCCGGCGGAGGCAGTGGGATGTTTTGGGCAATGTTCTGCTGGGAAACCCTGGGTCCTGCCATCCGTGTGGATGTTACTTTGACACGTACCACATACCTAAGCATTGTTGCAGACCATGTACATCCTTTCATGGAAATGGTATTCCCTGGTGGCTGTGGCCTCTTTCAGCAGGATAATGCGCCCGCCACAAAGGTTCAGGAATGGTTTGAGGAGCACAACAACGAGTTTGAGGTGTTGACTTGGCCTCCAAATTCCCCAGATCTCAATACAATCGAGCATCTGTGGGATGTGCTGAACAAACTTGCAATTTACAGGACTTACAGGATCTGCTGCGAACATCTTGGTGCCAGATACCACAGCACACCTTCAGGGGTCTAGTGGATGGGTCAGGGCTGTTCTGGCAGCAAAAGGGGAACTAACACAATATTAGGTCATAATGTCATGCCTGATCGATGTATATTATGTAAACAAAAACCTTTATGTTAAATGCGATTAATAATTGTATTAGTTTACCTGTCATCAACCAACATCAGAGAACCGTGAACACTGTTAAATTATTAAAATATTACCTCGAAGTATCAAGGGTTGCCTCTAATAAATATTTTAAGGGGTTCGACAAACCAAAATGTTTGGGAATCCCTCTTGTAATTAGAATAAATCACATCCATTTGTAACATTTAAAATAGACATGTGCCCCAATTTAAGACATTTAGGAAAAATACCCTTGTCCTAAGAACATGTTATATATGATGCATTATATAACGTATAATCTTTGTTAATATTGGTGTTACTTTTTCTTTAAATTGCTGGTAGCCTACGTCTGTTCATGACGTAAAGTACATTTGATAAAATGAGATTTAGGCCTTACTGTAGGCCTGTGTAAGATTAAGCCTGTAACGTGTTCACTAGAGATTCTTAGACTGGAAAAGGTCAACGACTAAAGTAAATCACTAGGCTGGTATTATCCAGCTGTGCATAACCGGATGTCCAAATTTGCCATCGGTCGGTGCGGATTTAGGCCGGATGAGAGAGGGCAAAAGGCAACTTTCCTGGTGAAAAAAGCCGTTAGGATTATATCGACAGTTCTGCTGTGCTAATACAGACCTGTCAACATCTGTAGAGCTCCATTAATCATCATCAATTTATAATGCGTACATCTCAGAGACGTCTATTTGACGTGTGTTTTTAGAGTGTTAGCTCATCTGTAATACATCTATAGGACGTTGTCAGATGTCAAATAGACGTTTAAACAAATGTCTTTAAGATGTTTAGGTTTTAATGTGTGTAAAAGACGTCTATCAGATGTTTGTAAATAGCAGATGCTTTCCAAATGAACTGCTCTTTAACAGATATCTTGCAGACATACGTTTGCTATCAACAAATAATAATTTATTGTGTATAATAATACTCTATATATAAATAGGTATAAAATGTATAATAAATCTTTACAATAACAGTAATATATTATTATATTAATAAATGTTATTATTTTAGTTATTTTATATAATAATGTTGCTTTCATTGGTAGTTAATTTGTATTACATTTTAGTTGAAGAAAATAGGGTAGTGTAGTGTCATTATTGACAATGTACTGCCACATAGTGGTTGTAATAAACATTACACAGGCCTATGTATTTTTTAAACGTCCTCCAAAACAGAGCCACATGTCAAAACAAACAATAATGCTACTAATTATGTAGCACGGAGAAAACAGAGAAGCCAAGGAAAACAGTTTGCAGTACAAACACTAAAAGTTTATTTTCATTTTTTTCGTGTCATCCCCTCAAGGAAAATATACACGATTGAAAACAATTATAAGAGTCCACATTATTAAAAAGCTCCGCGTCGCAGTGCTTTTCAGACAGTGTTCTCTTCACTGAAAACAAACAAACTGCCGTCAAATACATTAGTGTTCCGTTTTAATGCTCATTTTACTAACAGATACTCTGAAAACATGGTTGACGAAACAAACAAACAAAACAAAACCCACAATCTTGTGTGGTAAATAAGACAAAAGACGGCTCTTTAAGCACTGGACTGTCACTCGTCAGTAACATCACGGTGTACATGAAATCTCTTTCCCTATATACACGACACTACAATCAACTGCTTTCTTTACAGGGTGGAAAATGAATTTTTGACGTGTTCATATTGAGATTAAAAATATATAATTGTTTTTTTCCCAGCTTGTAAAATGTCAAAGGCATTAAGGTGATAGAATCCAAATCTGACTTTTTGTTCCTTTTTTTTTTTTGGCGTCGACAATTTTCTGAGCTGGAAAAAACAAACAAAAGGCACTTTCAACACCTGTAGCTTTCACTTGGCATGAACTGAAGTGATAGAATGTGTTTATTTGGTTACAAGAGCGAAATGTGACCTACTTTGCTTAGACTGGCTTGACAAAAACAAAAGTGGCAGATTTTTTTGTGTATGTGTGGGACAAAATACAAACGTCAAGTTATGTAGGCTACTACTCACAAGTCAGTGACGATGAACACTAAGGCACAATATGCTTTGGTGATTTTGCTATGTAAATTACTTTATTCTGTAGCCTATTCTGATAGGGGACGTGCTGCTAGTTTATTAAATCTGAAGTATGTCATTTTGTTTGCCCCAACAGCGCCACCTAGCGGAATTTCAAAAATAAACATTGCTAGCCCCGCCCCCCACGCACGCCATTGGTCGAGTCAATGTTTTCGTAGCGCAGTTTTCGCCAAAATTAACCCATGAAATGGCTTTACTTTCACTCTCTGCATATCATTTATAACAGGAAAAAGTTACACCAGCTTTAAAAGCAAATTCACAAATAAACAAAACTGATTAAGGTTTGTATCTGTCCAACATCATTTGTTAAAGTTTCTATTAAAGAAAATGATTTGTTTCTTAGTGTTTTAGTACTGGAACAGCCCATGTGCAGTGTAAGGCAGGTAGTTCCACATAAATAATACAGTACCTTTTTATGCTCTTTCATTAGAGTTAAATCCACTAAAGGTGAAAACAAAAATACCAGGGGCGAAGGCTGAATAAAAGGTTGAACAATAGAAAAAGCTTTCATGTACTATGACAATACGAGTTTATATAAGCAACGTTCTTTCCAAACACATTGTGGTTTAAAACATCAACCAAGTTAAACAGACATCCAAACAAAATATCAAAACCGTACCGTTTCACACACGACAGGTTAAAGAAAAATAAACACCAAAACACGAGTGATGAACAAATTATAATGTAATTATTCATTCCAGACCTCACCCAAAACGTGACAAAAGCCTTCTGGGTGGGACTGACAGAGGCACAGCCACTTAAAATGAGGTTGTGAGTCATTCAAAGGCTTTTCTTAGTCCGTCAGGCTTTGCCGCCCTTGGCCTGTCGCCTAAAAGCCTCGGTGAATATAAAGTCTCCACTGTTCTGTTTCCCCCTCTCTGTGGGCAGCGGGCCGCTGACTGACTGCTCATAGTGTTACTCGTGTGAGTCGGGAGCCTCAGTCTTTGACCAGTCTGTAGATGTGATGCTGAGCGCCGTGCTCGCTGTTTGAGACCTCGAACACGCAGGCCATGCACAGTAGGGTCTCTTGAGTTTCTCTGTTCGTCACCACCTGCAGGAACGGTGCGAGAGAGGCTGCTTTTAGTGATCGCTAGCATTTGCACACGTGCATTTAGGGAACAGAATGACATGGGAATTGTAGGACCTACCAATAGGATGGTAAAGTTTTCTAGTACGCTGTTCATCATGTACTTCTCGGGCAGGTGCTTGAGCTTATGGATGAAGTTGATCATGTATTCACACATGGGAGACCGGCTGATCTTGTACACAAAACGGCCGTTCTCAAACCGAGCATACTCCGTCTACCACAACAGACAAAGAAATAAGATAATTAAATAATTAAATTAATTCATACAGTTTTCAATCTATATATCTATATATATATATATATATTACAATTGACATATTGAAATATGTAATGTATGTCAAATAAAATTTAATAAAAACAGTAAAAAAAATCATTTAAACTGTATTTAAAATTATATATATATAATTACATAATATGCATACATATTATTTTTTTTATTTTTAAAGTTCAGTTAATTATCACTTTTATTAGAAATATTGTAATATTTAAAATCATATATACATGTAAAAAATATATGTATTTTTATATACAATTATAATATATATTTTTAACATTTTAAGTTCAGTTAATATTCACTTTTATTAGAAATATTGTAATATTTAAAATCCTATATACATGTAACAATATAATATTACAATATTTCTAATAAAAGTGAATATTAACTGAACTTTAAAAAAAAATCATATAATATTTTTTACATGTATATTTGATTTTAAATATTACAATATTTCTAATAAAAGTGAATATTAACTGAACTTTAAAAATGAATAAATAAAAATCATATTGTATATAAAAATACATATTTAAAATCATATATACATGTAAAAAATATGTTTTTTATATACAATATAATATGATTATTTTCAGTTAATATTCACTTTTATTAAAAATATTGTAATATTTAAAATCATATATACAATACAAATATATTACAATATTTCTAATAAAAGTGAATATTAACTGAACTTATCCTATATTTTTTACATGTATATATGATTTTAAATATGACAATATTTCTAATATAACTAAACGTTAAAAACTGCAATTGTATATATATTATATCTACATTTTACACATATGTATGATTTAAAAATATTACAAGTAAAATTTATTAACTGAACTTTAAAAAAAATACAAATAAAATTAATATAATTGTGTATAAAAATACATATTATAAATTAAATATATTACATTTTACATGTATATATGATTATAAATATTACAATAAGTATAATTGTATATTAACTGAACTTTTAAAAAAATTACAAATTTGAAATATAAAAATACGTTTTATAAAAATATATTTAAAATATTTACAAAAAACAAGTGAAATGAACAAAACTTATATTATAGTAAGTTACAAGGATACATTTTGAAATTTACAAACATCTTTTTACTCTTTTATGATCATATTCATTTAATATTCATTAGCACTCTTAGCATTCCTCACCTCAACTTTTTCAACCACTTGTTTCCCGAAGGAGCAGACTTTTGTCGAGCAGGTAATGGTCATGTTCTCTGAGCTCTCGTACTGACTGGTCACGCCATAGAATGCCCCAGAATCCTCCTGGATGTTGCAGTTCAGGTCGGCCTGCGGACGCACCAAATAACAGCTCAGTGACGACAAATAAACGGATGGAGGGAAAATATGTTGACAAAAGCAAATTCGACCACACTGTTTGCATACAGTTGGGAAAACAGGGGAGTCATTTGTCAGACGCTAATAAATAAAAGGTGCTTTAATCAACAGTAAACTCTTCGGCTACTTTAAACTGAATAGAGCCTTCTGTGATATTTCTCAAGGCCACAGACACCTGGAATCACTGGCGTCTTATTTACAGCTGCGTTTAATGAAACTTGTGCAAGTCTATTTTAAAACGCTGAGTATATCAAACGCTGCTGAAAGAACATAAAACTTCTTTTGTACAGAGATTTTTTGTGACTTTTTGTCTGAGAGATTTCAAGGCTATAAAACATGATTTATTACGCCACGACTGTGTATAGATCAAAAACAATAAGAACGCTCTATTCATTTCAGCTGCTGTTGTCCTAAAAACACCAATTAGTAAAAGATAAACCAGGCGCGCGTTTTGGCCAGCACAAACCGCCATCTGAAAACTAGTATCCGATGTAAGAGTGTAATAAGTGTTAACCTTCAGAGAGCGGTGTTCTTCTTTATTTCAGGCTGTACAGGATGTGGCCGTCTGATGTGCTCATGCGCTTGCACCTGTCGCTCAGAGCGGCAGGTGTTCAAATAAAGGCTCCCTATCAAATCCAGCATCAGCAGTATTAAAGGACAGCGCACGCTGTGTTTCACATTCAGACCGCCCAGGGATTAAATACACCACTGCTGGCTTTAACGCAGCACTTTAATCAAATGCGAACGTGTTGAACCGTTTCAGCTGCCTCCATTCAAACTTATGCAGGTCACTAGTGGTCGACAGACACTGATTTTTCAACAGCTGATGTATGGCGGATTTATTTCATAGGAAAGCGTTGTTGTTGTTTTTTGTCCGTATATACACCGATCAGGCAGAATATTCTGACTGCCTTCCTAATATTGTTTTGATCCCCCTTTTGCTGCCAAAACAGCAAAACCCCGAAGGTGTGCTGTGGTATCTGGCACCAAGATGTTAGCAGCAGATCCTTTATGTCCTTTAAGTGGCAAGGTTTTTCTCACTATTACAGGTGTTTCTGGACATTTTTATTGGACTGATAGGTGAAGTAGCACATACAATGATGTGGAAAAAAAGAAGGAAATGAGATTGGAAAACGATTCAAACTCAATTTGTATAGCACAGCACATGCGCTAACGCTCAAATGAACACAAGCGCTCTCAGACTCACCCAGAACTTGACCAGGAAGAAGGCGTTCTGAGGCCCTTTTCCAAACAGCTCCTTCAGCCCACCCTTCTTCTCAGGGAATTTGTCGTAGATTTGACGTATGTCCACTGTCTCCAGGAGCGCATCGTTGTACGAGTAATTTGTCTGGCCGATGTGCACAAACAGATGCTTGTTGTACTGCAAAAAGAGTTCGTAATTAGATCGATACAACGTATTTCATTTTGCCAAAAAATAACTGTCTGTTGAAGGAACAAGCTTTTTTTTTCTAGTTTAGTTCAAATGCTATTCCCAAATGTTGTTTGTGTCCGTAATGAAGCATTTCAGATGGCATTTGTGAAGCGGTTTCAGGTACGTTCTGAACCTCCACCCCGAAGCTGAGTGTTTGTGTGGCTGTATAGAGAACGCGACTCGTTCTGCGTAGAGCTACAAACACATGATTAATAGCAGCTGTCACGCCAGACCAGAGGGACAAGCATTTCATAGAGATGCTGCCAACATGATAGATTACACAGGTCTGCTATAACACGGACACGAGACATTTTGATAACCTGTAGGTCACGAGAAGTTCTTCCCAGGTCTCACTTTTAATCTACGCATGCAGTTTTGTCTTCATTGTCTTGAGTGCAGTCAGATCAGCGCTTAAATAGGACATTCAGCATCGGTCAGCTGATTTAAAGACACTTTTGGATGACTACTAGATCATAATAAGCAGGCTCAGCTGCAACACCTCTGGGTTCTTTTAGTGTACCAGAAAAGATGTGTTTTAGCTTAGTGCTTCATTCAATTTGAGCTGAAAATTACTTAAAGGAACACGCCGACTTTTTGGGACTTCAGCTTATTCACCGTATCCCCCAGAGTTAGATAAGTCCATACATTCTCATCCACGTGTGTGCCATAACTCTGTCTGACGCACCCACCGCTAGCCTAGCTTAGCACAAAGACTGGAGGTAAATGGCTCCAGCTAGCCTACTGCTCAATAAGTGACAAAATAACGCCAACGTTTTCCTAAATCGCAACTTTTCATTTTCCGTCGGTCTTAGTACACCCTGTGACTATACACATCACAACATGTAAATAGGAAAATGTTGGCGTTATTTTGTCACTTATTGAGCAGTAGGCTAGCTGGAGCCATTTACCTCCAGTCTTTGTGCTAACTAGGCTAGCGGTGGGTTAGTCAGAGCATGCACGGAGATGAGAATGGTGTGGACTTATCTAACTCTGGGGGATACGGTGAATAAGCTCAAGTCCCAAAAAGTTGGTGTGTTCCTTTAAGAAGTGCTCGCTTGAGCTTCTGTAGATTTCCAGCATTATCATTGGATCAGGAAAAAAAGCAGGATGTGACCTTGGTCATCATGACCATCTCTAACAAGACCTGCAGGTGGTTTTAATGGATTTGCATTTCTCCAAAGCTATATTATATATTATTATATTATATGATATTATATTATATATAACCAACACCAAGGACATGCAAATAAAATAATGCAATGTTACTACAATTCATATTTGCATTCATGGTAAAAGTAGCTTTAATCAAAATAAGCTGAGCAATTTCACATATTATTACTCATCTGGTGAAAAGTGTTTTTAAGCAATAAATAAAGTATACTATAAAGTTTTATATGTAACTATAAAGTTATACTATAACATTTATTTATTAAAGTAAATAAATAAAAATATGCATATTTCTGTAATATTTACTATATTATTTTATTATAGATTTCTGACTTTAGAAATGTTGCATTATGCGTTTGAGCGTGTGTATTCAACAACTAATTACACATCCCAGAACTATAAACCATAAACATCCCTTTATAATAATTCTGCTGAATATATGTATCTATATATTATAAAATTATAAAATTATATATATATATATTATATTTATTTATTTTAATATGCAGAATTATTATAAAGGGATGTTTATGGTTTATAGACTTTTTTTACAACTATTTTATTCCTTTTTTAATTTCTGGGATGTGTAATTAGTTGTTGAATACACACGCTCAAACGCATAATGCAACATTTCTAAAGTCAGAAATATAATAAATCAAATCAAATAATAATATAGTAATATTACAGAATATGCATATTTTTATTTATTTACTTTAATTAGTTGTTGAATACACACGCTCAAACGCATAATGCAACATTTCTAAAGTCAGAAATATAATAAATCAAATCAAATAATAATATAGTAATATTACAGAATATGCATATTTTTATTTATTTACTTTAATTAGTTGTTGAATACACACGCTCAAACGCATAATGCAACATTTCTAAAGTCAGAAATATAATAAATCAAATCAAATAATAATATAGTAATATTACAGAATATGCATATTTTTATTTATTTACTTTATTAAATAAACTTTATGAAATATATATATACAGTGAGGAAAATAAGTATTTGAACACCCTGCTATTTTGCAAGTTCTCCCACTTAGAAATCATGGAGGGGTCTGAAATTGTCATCGTAGGTGCATGTCCACTGTGAGAGACATAATCTAAAAAAAAAATCCACAAATCGCAATGTATGATTTTTTCACTTTTTATTTGTATGATACAGCTGCAAATAAGTATTTGAACACCTGAGAAAATCAATGTTAATATTTGGTACAGTAGCCTTTGTTTGCAATTACAGAGGTCAAACGTTTCCTGTAGTTTTTCACCAGGTTTGCACACACTGCAGGAGGGATTTTGGCCCACTCCTCCACACAGATCTTCTCTAGATCAGTCAGGTTTCTGGCCTGTCGCTGAGAAACACGGAGTTTGAGCTCCCTCCAAAGATTCTCTATTGGGTTTAGGTCTGGAGACTGGCTAGGCCACGCCAGAACCTTGATATGCTTCTTACAGAGCCACTCCTTGGTTATCCTGGCTGTGTGCTTCGGGTCATTGTCATGTTGGGGAAGGAGGTTGTTCCCCAAAATCTTGCAATACATGGCCCCGGTCATCCTCTCCTTAATACAGTGCAGTCGGCCTGTCCTATGTGCAGAAAAACACCCCCAAAGCATGATGCTACCACCCCCATGCTTCACAGTAGGGATGGTGTTCTTGGGATGGTACTCATCATTCTTCTTCCTCCAAACACGTTTAGTGGAATTATGACCAAAAAGTTCTATTTTGGTCTCATCTGACCACATGACTTTCTCCCATGACTCCTCTGGATCATCCAAATGGTCATTGGCAAACTTAAGACGGGCCTGGACATGTGCTGGTTTAAGCAGGGGAGTCTTCTGTGCCATGCATGATTTCAAACCATGACGTCTTAGTGTATTACCAACAGTAACCTTGGAAACGGTGGTCCCAGCTCTTTTCAGGTCATTGACCAGCTCCTCCCGTGTAGTTCTGGGCTGATTTCTCACCTTTCTTAGGATCATTGAGACCCCATGAGGTGAGATCTTGCATGGAGCCCCAGTCCGAGGGAGATTGACAGTCATGTTTAGCTTCTTCCATTTTCTAATGATTGCTCCAACAGTGGACCTTTTTTCACCAAGCTGCTTGGCAATTTCCCCGTAGCCCTTTCCAGCCTTGTGGAGGTGTACAATTTTGTCTCTAGTGTCTTTGGACAGCTCTTTGGTCTTGGCCATGTTAGTAGTTGGATTCTTACTGATTGTATGGGGTGGACAGGTGTCTTTATGCAGCTAACGACCTCAAAAAGGTGCATCTAATTTAGGATAATAAATGGAGTGGAGGTCGACATTTAAAGGCAGACTAACAGGTCTTTGAGGGTCAGAATTCTAGCTGATTGACAGGTGTTCAAATACTTATTTGCAGCTGTATCATACAAATAAATAGTTAAAAAATCATACATTGTGATTTCTGGATTATGTCTCACAGTGGACATGCACCTACGATGACAATTTCAGACCCCTCCATTATTTCTAAGTGGGAGAACTTGCAAAACAGCAGGGTGTTCAAATACTTATTTTCCTCACTGTATATATATAATATTTCAATACACATTGCTTAACTACTGCTTTGAAACGATATGTATTGTAAAAAGCGCAATACAAATAAATGTGAAATGTGAATATTTAATGGGTAATAAAAATGCCAGAGCTGCCTAAAGTCATCATTTAATGGTGTTTGTTATGTGATGTTCATTTGATCTATACGTGACAGTTCAGTACTGAAGAAGTAAAGCATCTTTTTTTGAGCAGCAGTGCTGTGTAAAGCAGGTCAAGGCTGCTCTTCTGTCGCTATCTCTGCAGTAATTCTGGGTATGTGTGCTGACTCACTGAATCTGGGTCCCGCTGATGCTCCAGGAAGGAGGAGAACTCCACCAGCCGCAGTTTAGAGGTGCCGATAGAGCGCCCATGCCACACCGGCATTGCGGCTGTGAGGGATGTCGGCGACTCGTAAGCTGCACACACAAACACAGCATTTGCAAACATCAGTGATGCGTTAAAGAAATAAGACCGGAGCCGTTAAAGGGATATTTCACCCAAAAATGAAAATTCTGTCATCATCAACTTGTTCCAAACCTGTATGAGTTTCTTTCTTCTGCTGAACACAAAAGAAGATATTTTGAAGAATGTCGGAAACCAAACAGTTAATGGGCCTGAGGAATTCCATTTTTTTTCCCATACCACGGAAATCAACAGGGCATATGAACTGTTTGGCTACCCATATTCTTCAAAATATTTTCTTTTGTGTCCAGCAGAAGGAAGAAATTCATACAGGTTTGGTTTGGAACAACTTGAGGGTGAGTAAACGATGACAGAATTTTCACTTTTGGGTGATTTAACTATAATAAATATACTAGATTTTTTAAATTAATAATTCTACTTGAGTAATGTAATGACTTTGTTTTAATGTAATAGTATACATATAATTTATATATTTACATATCATATAAAGTGAATTTAGTGAAAATTATAAAATATATCATAGTGTAAATATACTGTATTTATTATATTATAAATTGATCATATAAATAGAAATTGAATGATAAACAATTCCTCAGCCAAGTAATGTAATTCTCATATTATATCATTATATAAATATATTTGTAAATTTTATTTTATATAAACAAAACTGTATTATCATCATTCGATAATAAACTATTCTTCCACCAAGTAATATTATAATAATTATAATATTATGAAGCACATTTATATAAATTAAACAATTTTATTCATTTATAGTTTATTACATAAATCAATTAATTAATTTAAATAAATGTGCTTCATACTATATATATAATGAAGCACATTCATATAAATATTATATATGTAATAAACTATAAATGAATAAAAATTTCCACAAAATAATGTAGCTTTTTTTGGGTTAATGTTAGCTATAAGCAACAGCTTTGAGTGGCTCATCCAATCTAATATAAGAATCAGATTGATCCTTGTTACAAATAACAAAATCTACATATGCAAACTAACACATTCATAAAAGTATAATTAATTTCCAAGGCATCTGTTAACGGTGGATGTGCATACCTGCAATGGCTGTGGCCGTCTGGATAGGGTAATTCTGCTGTGAGAACGGCTTTATACTGAGGAACAAGAGAGGCGATTATTACAAGGATTAGTTTATTAAGAAGCTTATTAGTTTATAATACATTGTTTTAATAGGCACACATTCAGCCATGTGTAAATTAATTAGTGTATGTTACATATACTTACTCTTGTGAGGAACCAGGCTGCCCTGTTGGAACCTGCCAAATCTAGAAAAGGAGCAAAAGCAACGCAGTGCTAGTGTAAAACAATACAGATGCATGGATATATTCTGGATACGTGAATGGATTTAAAGTGGGCTGGGGCATCTCTTACCCCTGTCGACCCAGGCAAGGTGGCCCGTGGGAGTCCCGCGAGCCCCAGCCGGCTGTGGATGGCCGTGGCCGAGACGATCTGTGCTGAAGACATGGCTGCCATCCTGTTGATCGCATCATTCTTCACGGTCTGGTCCTTCAACGACACACATCACAGAGAAGATTCAGCTCCTGCGCTGTTACGGTTATAAACCTCTTTTTATTAGATGAAAGGTTTTGATACAGGCCAGCCTGTATTTCTGGCTCAGAGTCTCTTCATTTCTTTAAATGAATTTGTCTTGAGACCTGACGCCGTGAAAAAGTACCACAAATCTTTAAACAAGCTAAATGGGAAAATAGATTTGCCATTGACCTTTGAATCGGAAAGTTTTGAAATGAATAAAACGAAACAATCTTCTGGGTCGCCTTAATATTTCATTTTTATATAAAACTTAAATAGCTTTATTGCAAGTGCTTGGTAATGCATATCGCAGAAGAACAAAAAGGAAAAAGGGAACTACATTTAATACGGCATTGAGAGCTTCCGGAGTCATAGATACTACAATATGTCTACATAAAAACACATTAGACCAGCAAATATGCCCTCAGATGTTCTCGTAACTAGTAATCAGAGTTGTTAAGGGTTTCTGAGCTCCCAGAATGCATTGCACATGAAATCTGTGGTAAGTTTTGACTTTATGCATGCTGTTGTGCATGTTTGTTGATAGACTTGTGTGGCTTGCGTTACTCATTTGGAGAATGCGAGCTCTGTTTTTGTCAGCTGCAGTGCATGAAAGCAGCAGTCAGTCAGAGTGTCTGATAAATGGGTTTCATTCTGGTCAAGCATTCTGTCAAGTACTGGAGTGCAAATGCTCAAAGAAGAGCCTTTTGTATAATCAAATGCGTAACCAATCCTATTCCTCCCTTTTCTCCTTTCCGGTTACTGTCCACTACATCAGGCTTATAAAGAAGGCAAAACAGAAGTTTTACCTTATTGACTGCAGGTTTAGTGTTCTTTATATTAAAGTCACCATGAAATCATAATTGACATTTCTTATTTTTTATGGAAAATAGCAGTATTTGTAATTTAATTCCCTTTTAATCTTTAATCAAATTGCAGCGACATCTCTTCTCTGTTTACAGGCGCGACGCGCGAGGGTGGGACAACCCGTCACTCACATGAGATCAACCAATAGCAAACCACAACCATCCAATCAAAATCAAGTCTCGTCCTACATTGTTTCTTTTCCAACAAGCTGTTTCACTCAGATATACATCAAAATAGGGAAGAAAAGAGGATCGCAACTTCCATTTCATGCCGACTTTAAGTACCGTCGGTATAAGCATTAAAGCAATATTTAGGTCTACAATGTATGAAAATGGCATTGAGCTGTCTAACCTTTTCCCTGCATGCTTTATCGTTCTGCAATAGACAATGCTAGCACACTTGAAATTGTCAAAGTGTATTCAAACAAGTAAATGATCCTGAGTCAGTGAACTGTCATTTGCTGTTTAACCACCAGATGCCACAGCTGTTCAAAAGCGTGAACTTTGGACACCCCTCTTCCTTCACAGGTCAGACAATGACAACATAAGCCAAAAGGTCACTATACATTATGTTGTAAATAGTACAATAAACATTTTTAATTATTGTTATTTTAAGGTCCCACTTTATATTAGGTGGCTTTAACTATTATGCACTTACAGTACATCAACAAATACAGGGAGTGCAGAATTATTAGGCACGTTGATTTTCTGATCATATTTTTTTCCAGGCACATTTGACCAATTCCAAACCACAGTAATCCTAATAACTACTATTAATTTAGTATTTAATAATGTATAAGTGATATATAATTGTTCATGAAGGCTGGAAATGAAAAACACCTTATATTCAGGTGTGCAGAATTATTAGGCATGTTTTCTTTTACAGATAAATTGAGCCAAAAAAGAGATTTAACTCAGACTGAAAAGTCAAAAAGTATTAAATGCCCATGAGAAGGATGCAATACTAATGCAATACTAGACATTGCAGTTAAGGCATGACCATTGGACAGTGAAATGCTCGTTGGGTCAGCAGGATCTGACAAAAACAGGTGGTGAAGAAAAGACACCTGTTAACTGCAAAAGAATTAAGAATTAAGGTGAAAAATTAAGGGTGAAACCATCAGGAACCCTTTAGTCTCCAGCGCCACCATTTTCCAGAGCTGCAACCTACCTGGAGTCTCCAGAAGTGCAAGGTGTCAGGATCTCAGAGACTTCAGTTAGGTAAAGAATCCTAAAAAATGACCCCCACTAGATAAGAATCACAAGCTGAAGTGTTGTAAAATACATGAAGCCTGCTTTTTTATAGGCTTTATAGGTTTTATAGGTTGAGAATGACTCTTGAAGGACCAGCACCACATCCTCTAGTACCACTGTTTGAAGAATTCATCTTCCAGAATCTGGCAGTACGTTTTGGGAGTTCATTTTAGTCCATCCTGAAGTCCGTTTTGCAGAGATGGACTAAAAATGAACTCCCAAAACGTACTGCCAGATTCTGGAAGATGAATTCTTCAAACAGTGGTACTAGAGGATGTGGTGCTGGTCCTTCAAGAGTCACTCTCAACCTATCTGTCCATAAAGCCTATAAAAAAACCTTCTTCATGTATTTTACAACACTTCAGCTTATGATTCTTATTTAGTGGGGGTCATTTTTTAGGATTCTTTACCTAACTGAAGTCTCTGAGATCCTGACACCTTGCACTTCTGGAGACTCCAGGTAGGTTGCAGCTCTGGAAAATGGTGGCGCTGGAGACTAAAGGGTTCCTGATGGTTTCACCCTTAATTCTTCACCTTAATTCTTAATTCTTTTGCAGTTAACAGGTGTCTTTTCTTCACCACCTGTTTTTGTCAGATCCTGCTGACCCAACGAGCATTTCACTGTCCAATGGTCATGCCTTAACTGCAATGTCTAGTATTGCATTAGTATTGCATCCTTCTCATGGGCATTTAATACTTTTTGACTTTTCAGTCTGAGTTAAATCTCTTTTTTGGCTCAATTTATCTGTAAAAGAAAACATGCCTAATAATTCTGCACACCTGAATATAAGGTGATTTTCATTTCCAGCCTTCATGAACAATTATATATCACTTATACATTATTAAATACTAAATCAATAGTAGTTATTAGGATTACTGTGGTTTGGAATTGGTCAAATGTGCCTGGGAAAAAATATGATCAGAAAATCAACGTGCCTAATAATTCTGCACTCCCTGTAAGAACAATGTACTTATTGAGTTCATATTGTATTGCAAAACACTTTTGCTGATATTGAGGTGGGATATGGGTAAAGTTAGGGACAGGTGTGGTGGGATGGGTAAGTTTAAGGGGTTAGGTGTAAGGGAAGTGTCAACAGTGTAATTAGAAATTAATTACAGATGTAATTACATGCAGGACATTTTTGAAATGTAAGTACAATGTAAAAACATGTAGGCCTATGTACATTATAAATGCATTGTATCAAATTATTTATTAAAATGTTAGTACATAGTAGTTAAGGCCACCTAATATAAAGTGGGTCCCAATATTTTTAAAGTCAATTTTATGTATATATGCGGTCAGTTTTTTAAAAGAATGTAAAAGAAGACAATAAATGGATCAAAAGTAACAGTAAAAACATGTATAATGTTACAAAATTTCTATTTCAAATTAATGCGGTTTTTTTGTTTCTACAAAAATATTAAGCAGCACATTTCAACACTGATAATAAGAAATGTTTCTTAAGCATCAAGAAATCGTGATTTCTGAAGGATCATGTGACACACTGAAGACTGGAGTAAGGATGCTGAAAATTCAGCTTTGGCATTATAGGAATAAATTAATAATTAATTAATAATATTTCACAGTTTTACTGTTTTACATTTTTTTGGTCAAATGCAACCTTGGCAAGCATAAGAGACTTATTTCCAGAAAATGTTCATATGTTATTGAAAAACTCATAAAATACATGATAATTAAACATAGTATATCATTTTTGAATTATTTATAATAATGATAATAAAATTTATTTTTTTTGTATTTTATTATAAATATTTATGTAGCCTGTCAATGGCCTACAACCCACAGTAATCCATATTAAATTCAAATACATTTACAAAAATAAATAAATAATAATATTTTAAAAAATGATTAACTGTACTAAATTAACTTTAAAATTCAATTTGAATATATGGTTGAGGCATTACACAATATTACTGCCTTGGTGAGCATAAGAGACTTCTTATAAAAATAAAAAAAGACAAAAGAAATAATACAAAAAATAATACTTTATTGAAAAACTTATCTATATACATTATATACATTTTTTAAAAAACATTTAGTAATATGATTTTAATCATAGGTCATCAGTCTAAACCATCCCAGTGACCTAAAACTATGCGTAGACAAGTCTGGAAATTTTTGATTAGATTGAATAGATACTCATATATTGTCATATGAATAAATAAAGGGGTTTTGTCTGCCTTTGAGTTTCAAGCTGCTTTTTAAATCATGCACTTGTCCTTGAACAACTTTGCTCAAGCCAAGTATATCACAAATCAAATATTTCGGTGTGTATGCAACACCTGGCAAAATGCAGTTTCTTCCAAAACAAACACACTTTTGTGTCACACAGGAAGGAAACAGACAAACATGCTGAAGAAAAGAAGTTAGCCAGTTGACTGCATACTAAGCAGGGCAGTCACAAGCAGGAAATCTAGGTTACAGACAGCCAAACAGCAGGGCACCCGTACACACACGCACACACACACACACTGTTCAGTACGGATATGGCCTGAGAAAATACACATATACACACATAGACTGTGTCACACACAAGATTGGCATGTACCTTTAGCTTGGAGTGAAATTCTCTGGATTTCCGCCGGGCAAGAACCTGGATATGACTGGAGACCTGGTCACACACACACACACAAACACAAAAGGAGCATTTTGTAACCATGGAGATGAAAGGCCCCCTGCCATTAGCCACAAAAAAACATGTACTTTAATTACAAACAGAACATCTAATACATACAACCTTTCACATCATTTGTTCAGGAGCAAGGAAGAAGCATGCGATCAGCCATTTCATTAGTTAAGAATTCAGTTTTTAAGTCAAACTGACTTTATGGCAAAATTGTAAAGATTTGCAGTGAATTGAGAGCACAAAGCAACAGGTGTCCGCTCGGTGAAGAACACTTTGGTAACTAGGGAAGGCAGTAAGCCAGCGAGACGACGTTTGGTTGAAGCTATAAACAAAGCCTAGCTCTTCACTGTCACTGTTGTGAATTTACTGGAAATAAACTGTAGTTCAGCCTCGGTAACCAACATTATTTATTTGCGTGTCATGCTTAGAATTGAAAGCAGCTCCACCAACCTGCTTTCTCGTCCGTGTTTTTCCCGTTCGGAGTTTGATGTATCTGGCGATTAATTCATTACGACCTGTAAGAGAAAGAAATAGAAAGAAATGCTTGTTTATGGACAAAATATTAGATTTTTATGATCAATATTTATATTTTAAAGAAATTATTTCAGCCACTATAAATGCATCTCAAATACATAGATAAGTAAATACATGAACAATTACACAACACAAAATTTTAATTTGGCATATTTATTATTTTATATATAATTACCCACAATGAATGGCTTATATCAAATGAATAAATATTGTATTTGAATATGCAATATTGTGGCAGATTATTGAATAGACAAACTATATATCATTGAACATTAGCCAGTCATATAAAATAAATAATAATACAAAAAAATTATAATAATATATTAAAAAATATATATAATACAATAAAAATATATTTAATTGTACTAAATTAACATTTCAAATGCAATTAGAATTATATGGTGAAGGCAAAGATTATAACCTGTTTATTCCTCATGCAGTGCTATCATATTACATTTTAGAAGACTTGAAATATGGAGTTATGAAAGCTTCTAATGTGAAAACAAACTACAGAGGTTATAGTGCTTTTTGAAGTTTGACAGCCTCTGGTCATAACATACACTAAATAATGGTCAATGGTCAAATATGGACAAACACAGCCGTTGTTTTACATTTTTTAATTACATTTTTAAACCCACCGGTTGGGTTTGTCCATATTTATTTAATCATTTTTATTTATTTTAAGAGTTTTCATTGTATGGAAAAAGAGCAGCGTGAACATTCTTCAAAACATCTCCTTTCATGTTTCACGGAAGACAGATATAATTTGGGTTTGGAATGACATGAAGATGAGTAAATAGTTTAATTTTTTGGGCAAACTATTCCTTTAAGGACAATATCTGACTGTAAGCCAACAAACACCGTCAGGGTATTTTCTCCAGCTAGCCTTTGCCCAATGTGCTTGCAGTGTAATCTCTTCTAACCCAGACCTGGGCCTCCCTATTCTTCCAAACACAAACATTGGTGTACACACACACACACACACACACACTCTGTACACTCACAATGCGGGCATTCATGCACACTCCGCTCTCAGATCAAAGACTCTCCAAACGACCAGCTGTAAGCATGCTTACTGCTGCATAATTCATTCTTTTCAGTCACTTGAAAACATGCTCAGCTGGACTTGGCAAACCTGCAAAACAACGTCCAGAGAGAAAGGCGACTTACAGGGACAGAGAAAGAGAGAGTGAGAGAGCCTGTCGACGAATGTTGAGTTTCGAGTCTCCCCCATGGAGTTTAGTAGACAAACCAAAGCATAAAGTGATCAAAGAGGCTAGTTCACTCTCAACAAGAGATAATATAAACAGCAATATCATTACAGTAAATACTGAATGACAGCTGATTACAGTTTGCTTCAATTGCTAACAAGCATCGGTCAATACTGAAGCAGCTTTTTTCAAAACTCTTCAAACAGTCTGCATTACCAACATGAATCTTGACCAAACAGTTAATATCACTTCATATATCTCAAAATACCACCATAACACCGGCAACGATTCCATCATTCGGATTTGTATCAGTTTTGAAAGCAGTCTGCTAGCATTCAAAAAATGTGCTGCAAATATATAGTGTTTTGCAAATGGGGAAATATGAATGACAAAAGTGTACATGGATTTTGAAAAAATGTGGTCATTGAATGCATTTGAAAGCAATCAAAAATTATTCACAGTTTGGTCCAAATTGACTTCTGTTTCGCTGAATGTGTGAAGAGTTTTGAAAATGTGGCTTCAGTATTGACCGATGCATGTTAGCGGGAAAAAAACCTGTATTAGTCAACACTACCGTACAAACATTACTGTGGTACAGTAATAACATAATAATAAAGAAAATAAATATATAAATATGATTTTATATAAACTATATAATATTATGTTTTATATAACATTATTATAAATTTATAAAAAAAATATGTATAATATACATATTATATACATATTATATATACATATTTATATATATATATATATATATATATATATATATATAATTAACCATAGATAAAATATTAATATATATTAATATTAATTATATAATTAATAATATTAATACAAAATAAGAATGTGATATTTATATTATATTTATAATTACATGTAATTACAATATATAATAAATTATTAATAAATTATATATATATATATATATATATATATATATATATATATATATATATATATATATACATACACACACACATAAAATACTATATATATATATATATATATATATATATATATACACACACATAAAATACTATATATATATATATATATATATAGTATTTTATGTGTGTGTGTGTGTATATATATATATATATATATAATTTATTAATAATTTATTATATATTGTAATTACATGTAATTATAAATATAATATAAATATCACATTCTTATTTTGTATTAATATTTTTAATTATATAATTAATATTAATATATATTAATATTTTATCTATGGTTAATTAATATATATATATATATGACTATATATATACTATATATATAATAATATAAAGCTGTAGCTGAAGATCCACCAATAACAGGACATCTAAATCTTCGGATGACTCAGCAATGTCAGGCAACACTAAGTGAAGTGGGGCTTTTATGAATTTATTCAGGTTTGGGGATGGCTCGCTCAACACGGAGACATTAAAAGTGAGCGATTACAAAAATGTTAAAAGCAAACACGAGGCTGAGAAACACATCAAGTTGAATCTCTGACCAAGAACAGTACAAGACGCGGTTAAACGGATGGACTAGAATTAACTGTAAAAAAAAAAAACCCAGTGAGGGGTCAGATGGCATTCCTTTCTGGCGTTACAAAAGTATTGAAGTTATGCTGGTGGAGGTCACGCCACAAAAGCCATTGAGGATGTGGTGGGTTAAAGGTCGTTAAATTACAATATCAGCTTGATCAGCACAAAGTAGGAACACCCACTGTTTGCAATTAAAGGCGAGCTGATAAATGGACCTCACATTGGCGCAGGGTTAACCTCAGCGCATCTTCTAAAGGGAAGGATGGCGCCAAAAATGCAGCTCGTCAATCATTGTGTATTGACAGCTTACTCTGCCATCAGTCTCTTCCATCAAACTTTATGAAAAGCTGTGATATATGCTGTGTTATGCCTTTCTCAGGGCTTTTCAGTAAAGCAACAGGTACAATGTCTTTAAAGGATAGTTCACTTAAAAATGATATTTGTTATTATTTACTTGTTTCGTTTCTTACACTTGTGACTTGGAATATAGTGCATTGGTTGTATTGACCACTTTTATAATACTTTCAAAGTAATTTTGCATCCTTTTTGAAGCTACAAAATTGTTCTTTTGTGTCCTGCAGGTAAAAAAAAATTGGTTTAGTCATGAGGACTCATCATTGTGTAATTATGTAATTGTCCCTATAAGGTTGTGATAATGCAGTAAAATCACTAACATTGCAGCTTTAGATCCATACTAGTATGAACAGCTTTTGGATTTCTGCTGAGCCAAATTGTTCTTTCTTCTGATTTCAGATAAAACTAACTGAAGTCTTCATTCTGCAAGTGATCTCATTTCCTTGCTGGGTCTGTCTGAAGAGAGTTTAGACTGCATGGGTCACTGAAGAGAAAGGCTGATGTCAGAAGCTGAGAGCGAGCCTGACGCGTGCTCACATGCTCCATCTCTCTCTCTCTCTCTTGCACTCACGTTCATCATTTTGCTGTCATCTTGTCAAATCAAAAATATCTCTCAGAGAAGGGGTGAAATTGGATAAAAGAATTTGGTTCTCCTCGCAAATCTTTGAAAAGCTTTGACCGTGTCAAATGACCCACAAGTATCGGGGTGTTGGCCCATGGGTGTGACGGTGACGGGCAGGGTAGAAACCCCAAATCTTTGGCACAATGGCTCCGCTGCATTGCCAGACCTGATGGATGACTCTGAAGACCCGGGCTGTCATTAGAATCACAATGGCCTAAACTAACAATACAAAGACTAGTCCATGACTAAGGAATGACGAGTCTAAACTGAGACAGCAATATTCACAGCTGATTTCCATGCGCATTATAGAGATCAGCAATATACCTGTTGGTTTACATTATATCTTAAGCAACAGCAATAATAAACACAATCAAAATTGATGATAGACATAATAATGTTATAATATAATATTTGTCTTTTTTTTTTTATTAATCACAAAAACAGGCTTAAAATCAATTTAAAAAAAAAAAAGGAAAAAATGTGAAAAGTATTTTGAATGTATATTATGGAATATAAAAATAAGATAAATTCATTGTAGTTTTCTTGCATTTGTTATCTTCAATTCTTAAAATAAAATACAATATAATTATATTCAGTATGTATGTAGATATATATCTTCAACATCTTCAATGTTTGCACTTTACTCAACCACTAAGTTTGGAAAGAACTGAATTAAAATGCAATTTGCCTTTCAGAAAAAAAAATTAAAATTAAAGCTACACTTTGCAAAGTGTCTTACATCTGTCTTGATAAATCAAGGTATTGTGAATAGATTGACACCAACATTGTCCAATCACACTAACAGATTAATGATCTACCTGCTCAATTTGGCGCACAAGCATGAATGGTGAGGAACGACAAATGCCATATGGATATAAGTAAAGGTCAGCCTCCAAAAGCAGATGGTGGTCTGAACAATCCCCACTCTGGGAGTCAGTCAGCTTAGACTGATATGATCTGCAGGCTCAATGCAGGTGTTTCCCTGAGAGCAGGACCGAGGGGTGCGGCCAGCTTTTCCCCAGCCAGATAAAGCCATTCACACACACACATATACACACGCTTATGTGCACACACATGCCTGCTACCATCTGATTAGAGTTAGCCAGCTGTCCTCTGTGACGGGTAGAGCCCGTAACACGATGACACCCCTCTGTCCGCAAATCATTTTCAGAGGGAGGGTCTGAGAGGAAATTCAAGGCCAGATGGCAAGAGACCGTGACGGACAGTCTTTTCTTTTCCAGTGGACACAAACCCACCCCCACCCCCCCCACACACACATCTCTCATCCCGCCAAAACTGCTATGATTATTTAGTGAAACCAAATCTGATAGGAAAGTCATGGACATGATCAGATGGACCATATTTGTACTTGATAAACTCTCAATATCAAATATATTCAGTGGGCCTGGTCACTTTCAAACTCAAGTCAAACTTCATTTATAAAGCACATTTAAAAACAAAAGTTGAACCAAAATCTTGTACAATTTAATACTAAAATTTAAGTTTGAGGGGGGAAAAATGACAATTGAAGTAGGCCTATTTACTTTATAATTATTATTATTATAATAACAACCTGTTTCAAAATTCAACCTGAACATTCTTTGGACAAACTTGCAAGTCAACATAAAATCAAATATTAACTTTTTTATTACATGTTCCTGGTCCTATTGTGTGCAATTCATCATGTTATTCCTTAGAAAAATAAATGTTTGTTTTTGTAAACTTTCATTAAAATATAATACAAAAATAAAAAATTATATAATTAATATTGTAATAGAGTAAAACATAAACATTTAATATTTATGTTTTACTCTATAATATAAATATAAATAAAATAAAATATAATATGTGAAACAACTTTCTTCTTTGGATGACATCACCGAAAGTGCTCAAGTTTTTAACCAATGAGGCCCAGAGGTTAAAACCCAGTACTGCCCTAAATGTATTCTCTTTAAATGTTGTTTCACTCAGAAATACTTCACGTTATAAATATAAAATGGGTTCTGAATGCATTTCACGGTCAAAGGAAGAACAGGAATTAAGGAACCGTTTCTACTGCCTCTGCTAGTCTGGAGTCATAGTAAACCGCTCACTGCTGTGTGTTTGATGTTAAAAGCCCTGAAAGTGTGTACAAGTACAACAGTCTGGAACTGAAAGAGCTCTAGAATGCTGAAAGCTTCTCTTCCTGCGATAGCAAAGCCAAACTGGAAACACAGAGTGGAAGGAGTCGGTTTGGAGCTGTTTTCTTTAATGGGAGCAATTAAGCATGCTTCCTGTGTGCATGAGGGAGAAAGTGTGTGTGTCTGTATGTGTGTGTGTGTGCATGTGTGCTTGTCTGACTGTGTCCTAACATGGTGCGCTGGCTGGAAACATCACACCAGCCTGCTGGAAATCACACATGGAAAATCCAAACAACCCCAAATGACCCCTCGCTCACTCATACTCTATCTCAACTCTTTCTCCATCATTTGATAAACTCACTGTCTGCTAAATTTACGAAAGGAGAGCTATAAATGAAGTGTGTTTGTCTGCCAGGGTAAA
This sequence comes from Gobio gobio, assembly GCF_949357685.1. Taxonomy (NCBI): domain Eukaryota; kingdom Metazoa; phylum Chordata; class Actinopteri; order Cypriniformes; family Gobionidae; genus Gobio; species Gobio gobio. Next base: position 17,100,888 of record NC_137121.1, on the reverse strand, counting down.
CTTGCCATCTAAATTACTTTGAAGAGAAACGTGCATAACAAAGGCACACTGCAGCTTAAATGTATTTATCACTCAACATTTGATTTCAAAATAAGGTTTAATGATACTATTTTTAATGAGCACTTTTGTATTTGCAGAAACATCACAAAAAATTTCGGAGTTGAAGTCTTGCTCATGTGCAACTTTCTCCGCCTTCGCTGTACATGCTGCTGTTTTACAGTAACTGCCAATGAACAATAAAACTGGGGCTGCATGATTAACCGAAATAAAACCAGATTCCCGATATACGCTGCATGTTTCACAGTGAAATGCAGCACTGTGTTTATTTTACATGCGAGGAGCTCATTATAGTGTTTTTAGTGTCTCAGAGCGACTCGGTTTGAAGTAAATGCAGCTAAAATATTATTATTATATTTTGTTAAATACTAAAATTTGTATTTTACAGACAAATTTACAATAGTAATTTCTTATTTTGTTCAATGTTTTATTAATAATAATAATAATAATAATATTATATTATTATTATTATATTTTTCTTAAATGCTCGATTTTTTTTTACAATAAAATATTACATTAGTAATATTTTTATTAACATCAATAATAGCAATCAAACTGCACAAGGTATGTCTCATTTCGCTCATTTTATTTAAAAACATTTAATTGCTTAGAAAAGGAATAGCAAACCACTCCTCAACAAACCGCACAATGAGAGGTAATATTAATGTTTTATAGTTTTAAAAACATATGAGTGTATAGTTATCCTTGTCTTAACTGACAACACAGAAAAATAAGCGAAAATATTTTAAAAAACTTCATAAATCGTGACCCCCCAAAAAAAAAAAGATTTTCAAGGCAGAAAAAAAAATACTGTAATGAGGAACAAAATCTTTTTTACAGCTGCCACAAAGCAAAAATAACATTCATAATGCAGCTCAAGGACTCTCTGTAACATGAGATCTGTGTCTGTTTCAATCACTCATCCGTCTCAAACAGTTAAGAGGTGTGAGGCTGAAGCATGCTGTGACCTGTCTCCTAACTGGCTCTCGGTGAGGTAACATCCAGGCCTCTCACACCTATCAATGCCAAATGAGAACATTAATGCGGTTCACACTGGACTCATTTCTTGTGTCCATACAGTCTTCCGGGCATCGGTCCCTCCTCGCACGAAGCCCCTTTTTCAAATTCACACGCCGCCCCTTGAGAAACATGATTAAACTCTGTACCTCTGGGAAAGAAAACGGCAAAATTACTCCTCGGCCCCCATTTTATGCAACACAAAAGAAGCAAAGTGCAGGTTTAGAGTGGGAATATACATAGTCCTCTCCTTTGGTAGACCTTGAAAAGTAAAGACTTTTTAAAACGGCCCACATCGAGGGACCTCCTCTGGAGCACAATACAGCCCTGAACACAAAAAAAGCAATGTCCTGTGTGATTTTTACAAACACTTCTTTCAGATACAACTGCCTCCCACCTGAGTCTCCCACCTGAATCCCTCCTTTTCCATCACACCACATCTCACACTGGCAAGCTTCCTGTTCCTTTCTCATTATGTAAGAAAGTCTTTCTGTGTGACTCTAAACATACCCGTAGGTGGAGGTCTGGCGGGATTTTGAAAGGACTTAAAACAATCAGCTGTGTAAGTACAGTGAGTAAACGCTTTATCATTTTAAAATCATTTTAATAATGACTAGGAGATCAAAACGAGCTGTGGTGCTCACGTGGGCAAAGTGAGTTTGAATCTGGCTCAAAACATTTCTCGTTCCTCAATTTACTTCTCTTTTCTGGTCAACTTAACTGTCCCCTAGCTATTAGCGATGATGTGCACAACCAGTGGACTTCACTAATCTCAACAACTGACCATTATGACACACTGTTAGTTCCATATAAATAAAAATGGTATGTATGTTCATTGCTTGTCTTTCATCTTTGAAAATAAAAAACAAATATCTTAAAGCGGGGGTCTAATGCTATTTATTTACACTGTTGGAGTTGCATTCATGCTAAACATGGCCAAAATGTCAAAAAACGAGTTGGAATATTTCTGTGCCAAATACACTCCTTCAGGATTCGAATAAGTGTCTGAAAGTTTTTTTCGAGTATAGAGACAGAGCGACACGCGTCATAATCTGAAGACCACGCCCACCGGGGGGGGGAAACAATCCAAAGCTCTCCATTGACTTTGCATTGCGGGAGGCTGCCTCCTTGTCATTTCGGACTTATAACAAAAAACTGAACAATGTATAAAAGCTGATATGTGACAAAGTGTACAGCAAACAAGCTAAACAAAACCCAGAAGCAAAAACCCAGACGTTTTTATAACCCAAAAAACGAGCGTTTAAGGACAAAAAAGTGGAATCGGGCCATTGAGACAGAGCGCGACGGGTCATATAACACTGAGAACTACGGCGACTAGAGGGGAACGTAATCAGCGACAGGAAATATAATATATAAAACGGACATTTGGATATTTGACTTAACAGTGACAAAATGTGTACTGCACACATAGACATATTGAGGCATACTGAGTGTCAGGATCCCAAAATTGACCCATTCTTCCTGCTGAAGCTTCACTTCGTATTGCCTGTATCCACTTTTATCTTCTTAAACGCTCGTTCCCATTCAGTCGGTCACGTTCGACGTACGTCGGACGTACCGACGAATTGGGATCACTTCAGGGAGCCCCTATCAGCTTCGAGATATAGAGAACAGGCCAATGGGCCATTGGCGTGCGAGATTTGCATCTCGCGCTCCGCCCCGCGCCGCGGGTATAAACAGGAAGCGAGAGCGAATGCACGCTGTCATTCACTTCGGAGCCGAACGGCGTTGATGAAGCAAGACTGCTTTTCTAAAAGAGAGCCTATCTGCAAGAGAGATGCTCCAGAGAACGAAAAGGACGCTCTGTGTTGGCGAAAAGGCACAATCAGCGCGACCACATGTTCACCGCTGCATCAGCATAACAAACTGCTGTTCTCACAGCAACTGTCGGTTTGGTGAGGGCGTTTGTTTCAGTGAGTGCACCACAGGATTGCACTTACCACCTGTGTGTTGCCGCGGTCTTCCCCTGGGTGCTTCAGCACTGTTTAAAGAGCGTTTCCTCACAAAAGAGCAACACGGGTGTGACACTGCGTCTTTTTCAAGACGTCATTCCACTCGTGCGTTTCTGGATGCGGTTGTTTCCTGTCCTGACGGCCACGATCCCTCTCGCATAAACATGTTGAGACTGTGTCGTGGGTGATCCATGTTCTCTCAGGGGAACGGGATCACGTCGACGCGCTGGTCATCTCACCTTCCGCGTGAGGGTTTGAGTGTTCAGCGCGCCGTGTGCCGTCTGGCTGCCGGGTGACAGCACGGGTTGCCACGGCAACTCTGCGCGCGTCACTCGGCGCCTCCGATGCGCGGTCGAGACTATGATGCCTCAAACGGGGTTGAGTCCCTTCGCTTATACCCCGATCTAGTCTCTTTTCTGGTGCACCAGAGGGGGGACTATTTTGGCTGATAAGCCTGGGTGGCCTGAGGATTACAGTGAGGCTTCCCCGCCGCGTACATCTCTGTGGGCCCCTCACTCCTCTATCGCATCGCAAGCATGTTGAGACTGTGTTCGTGGGTGGTCTATGCTCTCTCATGAGAGCATAGCCACGTCGGCGCGCTGTTCGTCTTGCCTTTTTCATAAGGGCTTGAGTGTTCAGCGCGCCGTGTGCCGTCTCACGGCCACGCCCACTGTCTCACGTGTCTGCTGGTAGCTTACAGATGGGATTGCTGGTCCTTGAAAGGGGACCTAGCGTTTCATTTGGGGCTCTAGCAGAGGACAGATGTCAATCGCTGCATCGGAGAGAGGGCTGTTATGTGTTGAAAATGAAGATGATGCTGAGATTCCCACCGTAATAGTGGGCGCTCGTGCTAAATCAGATTCATACTTGACAGCCATGCTTTCCCGGATGGCTGAGGCATAGTGCAACGCGTAAATCGCCTTGCCTGCCCCTTGCCTTTTTTCGGATGTGCATTGGAAGGCTTTGGCATTGTGGAACCATTGGTGCCAAAATATGGAACACCAATAGGGCCATAATCTGTATAAAGTTTTCCTCTCTCTCACTACCCTCACCGGTGGGGTGGCAGTGCCACGTGCACGAGGGTAGTTCTGAGCCGAGGTTGAGCTGCGCACAGCGCTGGCCCTTGGCTAGACGATGTCCACCCTGGTCCAGAAACACAATTGACCCGGATTTGGTCTGGAACTGTTCTTCCCCGGAGGAGGGCCGGGTGGAAAACCATTAGTAATTCTGTTCCGCCACTGATGTTAAAAACAGCCAGTGGTACCCAAAAAAAAAAAAAAAAAAAAGAGCAGTTCCAATACCTCTGGGTCTCGGGAGTTCAGGAATGGCAGCTACAGAGCCTCGCCGCTTTCATTCCCCTCCCCACAAGAGGGCGAGAATGGCAGTGTGTGACGCTACAAAGCCTCGCCACTCTCATTCCCCTCTTCTCAGCGGTGCGTGGACAACAGTGCGCGACGCTATGCCTCGCCACTCTTGTTCCCCGCTGAGGAAGGAGGTGAGGCAGACCGTGCGCCATTGCCCCCATGAGAGAGCATGGTGTTCGCATTCTCAACTACCTCGACGACTGGCTGATCCTTGCCCAGTCGTGAGAGCAGTTGTGCGAACACAGGGACAAGGTGCTCAGTCACCTCAGCCAGTTGGGACTTCGGGTCAACTGGGAGAAGAGCAAACTCTGTCCCACACAGAGGATCTCTTTTCTCGGTATGGAGATAGACTCGGTCGCCATGACAGCGCGCCTCACCGAGGAGCGCGTCCAGTCAGTGTTGAACTGCTTGAATTCGTTCAAAGGCAGGACAGCGGTACCACTGAAACATTTTCAGAGGCTCCTGGTGCATATGGCATCCGCAGCCGCAGTAACGCCGCTCGGATTGCTTCATATGAGACCGCTTCAACGCTGGCTACACGATCGAGTCCCGAGATGGGCGTGGCACAGCGGTTCCCTCCGTGTCCAAGTGACTCCGAGGTGCCGCCAAACCTTCGGCCCATGGTCGGACCCTTTGTTTCTACGGGCGGGAGTTCCCCTAGAACAAGTGTCCAGGCACTCCGTTGTCTCCACGGATGCCTCATCCACGGGTTGGGGTGCCACGTACAACGGGCTTGCAGTTTCGGGTCTGTGGACGGGGCCTCAACTGCAATGGCATATCAATTGCCTCGAGTTGTTAGCAGTTCGTCTTGCACTCAGCCGCTTCAAAGTTCCGCTTTGGAGTCAGAAGCATCTGAGGTCGCTTCGTGCCATTCACATTCCGGGCCTGCTTAATCGTGCAGCCGACGAGCTGTCACGTCAGCCGGTGCTTCCGGGAGAATGGCGACTCCATCCCCAGGCGGTCCAGCTAATCTGGAGTCGTTTCGGGGCCGCACAGGTAGACCTGTTTGCCTCCCCAGAGACGACCCACTGTCAGTGGTTTTATTCCTTGACCGAGGGAACCCTCGGGTCGGATGCCCTGGCCCACAGCTGGCCCCGGGAAGAACGCAAGTATGTGTTTCCCCCAGTGAGCCTTCTTGCGCAGACACTGTGCAAAGTCAGGGAGGACGAGGAGCAAGTCCTGTTGGTCGCTCTATATTGGCCCAACCGGACTTGGATCCCGGAACTAGTACTCCTTGCGACAGCACCTCCCTGGCCCATTCCTCTGAGGAAGGACCTCCTGACTCAGAGACGGGGCACCCTATGGCACCTGCGTCCAGACCTCTGGAAATTCCATGTCTGGTCCCTGGACGGGACGCAGAGGTTCTAGGTGACCTACCGCAAGCGGTAGTTGACACCATCACTTCCGCTAGAGCCCCCTCTACGAGGCGCCTCTATGCGTTGAAGTGGAACCTGTTCGTCGATTGGTGTCTTCTCGCCGAGAAGACCCCCGAAGATGTTCGATCGGTTCTGTGCTTGCCTTTCTACAAGATGGGTTGGAGCGAAGGCTGTCTCCCTCCACCCTCAAAGTCTATGTTGCCGCTATCGCCGCTAATCATGAGTTAGTAGATGGAAAATCTCTAGGTAAGCACGATCTGGTCGACAGGTTCCTTAGGGGGGCGAGGAGGTTAAATCCGCCTCGTCCTCCCTCCATACCCTCTTGGGACTTAATTCTGGTGCTAACTGCACTACAGAGAGAACCCTTTGAGCCTCTGCAGTCAGCTGAATTGAAAATTCTGTCGTTAAAGACAATACTCCTGACTGCGTTGGCCTCCATCAAGAGGGTAGGGGACCTGCAGGCATTTTCGGTTGACGAATCGTGCCTGGAATTCGGGCCCGGTAATTCACATGTGATCATGAGACCCCGGCCTGGATATGTGCCCAAGGTTCCCACTACTCCCTTCCGGGACCAAGTGGTGAGCCTGCAAGCGCTGCCTTCGGAGCAGGCAGACCCAGCCCTAGCTTTTCTCTGTCCCGTCCGTGCTCTCCGGACTTACGTAGATAGAACGCAAAGCTTCAGGACCTCAGAGCAGCTCTTGGTCTGTTACGGAGGACAGCAGAAGGGAAAGGCTGTCTCCAAGCAGAGGATGGCCCACTGGATAGTGGATGCCATCGTCTTGGCTTATCAGTCCCAAGACGTGCCCTGCCCGCTCGGGTTAAGAGCCCACTCCACTAGGGGTGTTGCCTCTTCCTGGGCGCTGGCTCGTGGCGCCTCGCTGACAGATATTTGTAGAGCTGCGGGCTGGGCGACACCTAACACGTTCGCTAGATTCTATAGCCTCCGTGTAGAGCCGGTTTCTTCCTGTGTGCTCACTTCCCATAGTCAGTAACACCGAAGTGCCCGTTCTAGTGTCGGCTTGCTGCGCCATTCCCTCCCCTATGGTAGACGGATGCGTGCGCTTATTCTGCTCCAGTCGAGTTCCCCGGATCGGCGAACCCTGTTGAGTCCTCCGCAACCCGCGGCAGTCGGACGTGGCGGAGCGTTCGACGCCAGGTCAAACACTCGTATGCATTGGTGGAACTTGTGTTAGGCTGGGTTCCATATGTAGTGACCCCCACGGCGGTCCCATATGTGTATTCTTCCACGGTACGGCTCCCTACGGCGAGCCCGTGTCTTTCCCTCGGCAGAGTCTCCTCTGCCGTCCCAGGTACGTGTTGTCCCCCTCCACGAATTGGCCGGGGCCACCCCTGGGACTTCCGTATGTTGTGCTGCCCACGGCCAGCCCATACGTGTATTCTCCACATGTTAACTCCCTCTGGGCATGATGTGGCTTCCGCAGCTGCCTTCACAGGCACGCTTTCCCAGCGTTATCCAATACAGTCAGCTGAATGGGTCTTGCGGAACAGCAGCTTGGACTCTCCCTGCGTGAACTTTCCCGCCCGCATTAGATCGGGGTCTGAGGGGCTCATCGCTGGGCGCTGGAAGTGGTAGTAACTGTGGCATTTTCCATAGGGGATCCCAATTCGTATCCCAATTCAACTGAATGGGAACGTCTCGGTTACGTATGGTAACCCTCGTTCCCTGAAGGAGGGAACGGAGACGTACGTCCTGTCGCCACAGTTGCTGTACCATCACTGCAGGTTGAGCCACTAAGTTCGGCTCCTCAATGAAAAACAGTGTGCATTCGTTCTCGCTTCATGTTTATACCCGCGGCGCGGGGCGGAGCGCGAGATGCAAATCTCGCACGCCAATGGCCCATTGGCCTGTTCTCTATATCTCGAAGCTGATAGGGGCTCCCTGAAGTGATCCCAATTCGTCGCTACGTCCGACGTACGTCTCCGTTCCCTCCTTCAGGGAACGAGGGTTACTATACGTAACCGAGACGTTTTTTTGGGTCGACAGCTTATAAAAACTTAATTCTGTGTTTTTTAGCTTGTTTGCTGTACACCTTGTCACATATCAGCTTTTAGACATTTTTCTGTTTTTTGTTATAAGTCCGAAATGACAAGGAGGCAGCATCCCGCAATGCAAAGTCAATGGAGAGCGTTGGATTGTTTTCCCCCCCCGGTGTGGCCTAAATACGCTCTGTCTCTATGGCACTGTATGACGTCATAAAGGGCGGAATTCCTTGTATGGGCACTTCTCCCGGATGCGTGCACACATCAACCAGAGCGAGAGCAAGAGCACACCCATCAATGAGCTTCGTTCAAGGTTACGGGAGCCGTTGACGGCGCTGTCATTTTGATTTTAGACCACAAAATCAACAATGGTCACTAAAGAAATGCGTTTCTTCTGCAATTTAAAACTTAAGACTCTTCGGAGATATGAAGGATGCAATACTCAAGATTAACATGAGATTGGCAGAAAGCGTGTTATGTACCCTTTAAGAAAAGAGTGGGGGCTTGTTATGTGTTTTTTTAGTTTGCATTGCCGTGTACTTCTGCTGCTGGCAGAGACTCAACAGCAAAATAGTTAGCCAGAACAGAATGACTAACTCCCATAACCACTAGTTTCCCCTGTGGAACGTAATGTAGCCCAAACTGGCACCACAGTCTCGGAGCAGGTCTGTTATTCTATTGTTAAAGACACAGCTTTCCAATTTACAATCCTCCGAGGCACACATTATGTTCACAAAGCCCAACACTGCCTGAGCACACCAGCCTATTCATTATTTTACACTCACAATTTGCTATTATAGAATGCAGAAAGACATGATGCTGTAAGGTGAAATTAATAACGATTCAGGCTCTGTTTGCATGAATAGAGCTGCACACAAAATGTCCTTTAAATTAAATTAAATTAAAGGCATTTTGGAACCAACACAGCAAGCACAAATTCGCTACTGAAATGTCTGTCAAAGATTGAATAGCATTAATAGCTGTTTTAGGCCTTATATTTATTTATTAACAAGCATTTGGTAAACACCTTAAAGCAGATTTACATATATTCCCCATCACAAAAGTTCCCTATCACTAAATGCACTAAATGCTGTTCTAACATCTGACAGGAAACATTTTAGCTATGCATTGCACATGAGGAAATACTTAAACTTATATATTTAAAATGAAACCATGCATTCGGAAGTGTGGGTACTAAACTAAAACTAAACTAAATGACTACACAAAATAAGTTTATTTTTGCGAGAAAAAAAAATTACCACAGCTATGGGCCAATTATACGGTTTATCGGCCAATATACGAAAATATTTGATCACTGAGAGGCCAGGTATGTCAGTTATGCTTAAAAACGATACAATGCATTTCTCAAATATAGGTGGATATGGATGTCAGAATATAAATCCCTTGAGAAATATTAATTGGCTGAGATTATGTTAAGTCCTCCTCACAGTATATCCCCTCAGAAGTGAAACCACTGTGATTAGATCTTTCTTTCATTGAACTCAGCGGGGGACTGTCAAATCTACTTATGGCATGTTTTCTCTGCCTAAAATAATCACTAGCAAAGCAGAGGCGAATGTTTTATGATATCAGAGGCAACAGAGAGGGCACACTCATTTTACAACGTTGGGGAAAAAAGTTAATTGCACAACAAACAGCCAAAAAGGATATCAGAAGGAAAGTGTTCTGTTCACCTGTGAAACCAAACGGCAGCTGCCGCAGCGTTACGAACCATCTATAGAAGACAACTCAGATTCTTTGGCTTGACTCCAGTTTTTGTGCTTCCGTGAGGCTGTAAAGAGTCCTCTCAGGTAAACAGTGAGATAAGCTGAGCCACAACACGTGGAAAAAAAAAACTACATATTGTTTTGAAGTGAAAGGAGGTTGCTATAGGGACGGCTGCTAATTAACCACACAGCACTTGCAGACCAGAGAGCGGCCTGGGGACCGAGATCTTAACTTGTATGGATCTGTGATGGGTTCGCACAGATAAATGAAATCTCAAGCAGTTGTTATGGACGATGAAATAATGAAGGTGACGTAAAGCATAAGGCTAAGGAATGTTACACGGACACAAGCGTAGGAGGTGACAGGTTTGCCTCAGCAACCCAAGAAAAACCCCCCACGAACACACCAGCCAATTTATTTAAAAGGAAATGCCTGAAGGAAAAACTGACTGTGGCCATGGGAACAAACAGGTGTCTATTGAGAAGACATGTCCTTTTTAGCATCCATTTAACTTTGCTAAACTTTTCTAGAAAGGTTCAATTTGTTAACATTAGTGCAAACACTAACAAAAGTTAAAACAAATTTTTACAGCATTTATAAATCTAGGCAAATTTTCATGTTCACTCATAAAACTTGACAAGTTAAAAATGTATTTGTATACGTAGAAATTAACATTAACCTAGAATACCATATTTTTTGAAAAACAAGTTACACCAGGTCAAATATTGTTAATTTTAAGTTAATGCATTAGGTAATGTTAAAATTATGAACCTTATAGTAGTGATACCAAGATTTCATAGGACAAGTTTCAAACAGCAGAGGATGCCATTCTCAACATCAAGGTCATTGGTTTGATTCCCAAGGAATGCATGACTTGAACACCTTGAATCCAATGTAAGTCGCTTTGGAACAAAGTGCGTGCCAATTACATAAATGTAAATTTTATAAAATGATAGGAAATTGGAAAAAGGCAGGAATTGGCAAGTCGGACTCAAAATTGCATCCCCAGGGGGGCAGCAACCATGTCCACTAATTCTACCACGGAAAAAAAAAACCAGTGGCTTTATGATTTATAAACTTGTCCACCTTTTCCATCATGCATCCAGATTTAACAACTGTTTGGTTTCCGAGTTGTTCCTAATAAAGACAGCTGGACACAAGTCCAAGTAGAGTGACGAGGCTTCATTGTGGACAAGGCCAAGAGCATGTTTAATATCCTAAGAGAAAAGAAAAGCAGTATTCCCTCTTTCCATGACATCACCCCAGCCGGGAGTTTGAGGGAGGCGTTGGAGGAGGGGGTGGCTTTGTGGAGTGAGGTGGGGGGGGATTGGGAGCGCAGCTGGTGTCAGCCGCACGACCATCTGCTCCTAACTAATGGTTCACGCTGACTTTACAACAGAACCCAGGACAGCCAACCCGCTCCACCGCCTGGCCCGTTTTCCAGTTTCAGAGGCCCGACGGACCTCATCGTCTCACCCTGAGGACAAACAACTAACAACTTCCCTGAGAACTTTCTGATGAGCGCTTTCCCCGCCAACCTCAACAAACAACACACGATTACAAGCAGTCAAAACAACCCCCAATGGCAGTCATAACGTCACATAGCCAGTCAAAATACTGAGATTGAGGAAAAGGTCTGTTTGCAAATTGTGTTAAGATGTATAACCTCAGCATATTAAAAGGTGTATTCACACTAGAGCATTTAAAGTGACTGAAAGTCAATTTGACATCACACTTGGGCTCACTGGGTTGGTTTAATCCATACTTAGAAACAGTGGTCTGGTTTATGTGAACTCCAGATTCAAACTCGAGTTCTGTTCTAGCAATCAAACCAATTGTTGCAGCTTTTTTGACTCACCATACATTTTCCCCTCATCGGACAGGATGATTTTCCGTCGGCCGCAGGGCGGGTAGATGGCCAGGGCCTCCTGAAAGCTCTGCTCAATGTCAGGGCTCCACACACCCTCTGCGTCGTTGTCCATGGGTTTATCGGCCGAGTCGCTCATCCTCTCGATATCCTCCCCGGCACTTTCACTGCCACTCCAGCTGCTGGGATCCATGGCAACAGCTGGGATCTCGGAGCCCAAGCCTGGAGAACTTTAGGTGCACTGACCTGGGAAGACCAACCACAAAAAAAGCAATTGATTGGTCTGTTCAACTTTCTGCAAAGAGCTAATTTAAGTCTCTGACAACACAACAATTCAAGCAGGGGTAAACAAGAAAATGTGATTGCCATATTCATTTACAATGGTATTTCTTATGGTACTCCAAAATACTTCAAAGATTACCATAATGCTACCATTATGCAGTTCAAAAACATGATACTTGAGTTAATTCATAATGATTCAGGTCACTTTGGATACATTTGCTAATTGAATAAATGTAAATGCTGGATGATAATGAAGCAGTAAATAATGTAGCCAAGCTAATTATAGTTGACAAACTAAAACTTAAAACTTTAGTAACTTTTAGTTCAAGGCTTTTAGTTCTTGTCTGTTAGTTTTGAGATCAACATGCTACATACTTGTATACTCCTAAATTTACACAATTTCAGATCTAAACATTTAAAATTCACAGTATTTCTCTTCCAGGAAAACAGACCAAATATATTGATGACTCATCCTGCACTACAAAGATTTTGTCCAATCAGATGCTCTCTAGAATTAGAATGTCCCGGCCCACATCCCACCTACAATTTACTAGAAAATAACAGATTATGGTTGTGACGCACTAAAGTCTTCTGTCCTGACAACTTCAAACTTACTGTTTAAAGAGGAAATACATCAATAAAGGAACGAAAACTGGGCCTGGTTTTAAAAATGGCCTGTTTACAACTTCACACAGTGAATCTATTTGTGGTTTGGAAATGAAAAATAATAATGAACGCCGAACACATTAAATACAATTAAAAAATTCTCTCATCACCCATAAAACATCAACCCAAAAGCTAAAGATCAACACATGATTGAAAACCCATGAAGGAAATGAGAAAACACATAAGCCACGCCAATTTAGGAATGGCACTTAGGCTAAACCAAAACAGCTGCTGTCTTAGAAGGGAACACTTACAAGCTGGCAATGATGTCAGACCAGCTTTTACATTTGTGGTAGAAGATTGCTGAATGACAAATGTTGATCCCATAGCTTAAGAGAGAGTGATTAACCCAATTCACATGCAACACTCCTCCGAGTTAGCATTAGCGCCACACATTACGTTTCATGTTAAAGGAAACTGCTTGCGAAAAAGCTCTGTGGCTAATCGCAATCTCATTATAAACATTACACAACAAATCAAGGAAAGACTGCAACAATCTGGCAAACAAAAAAAAAAGATCCTGTCCAAACACAGCCAACCGCTCACATAAACAGCCAAGAGCAACAACATCAAACATTTGTCTGTGCATTACGACTTTGACGTGAACCTTGAATTTTTAAAACAATGCAAATCTCAACTAAATGAGTGTTTGCTAATTACAAAACTTGTATTTTCAAGTCATGTCTGGCCTAGCGACTACGCTAACCGGGGAAATGCCCAGTGAAAAGGCTATTGTAGAACTACTAGCATGCGTTTCCTGTCAAATTTGAGCAGGCTGCACTTCACACAGTGTTAATATGTGTTAAAGAACACTTCAGCATGCTCTTTTTTAATATTTATTACAGAAATAACATACTTTAGTGCGAGCTGACTGGAATGTTTTCGGTCTATCAATTGCTTGTTATCTGCAGTTGAATGAAAATGTATTAATGTACTATACATTGTAATGTAGTGCTTTTTTGACAAAATTATAATCTAGTTCTACTTTAAAACAGGATAAAAGTTTAATAAAACAATGGAAAAAGTAGAACTTTTACATTCAAAGTTGTAAGTAGTAGTAATTAAATGTAACTTTATATAAAAGTAATAAACTCATCTATTGTGAGTCCTCATTTGGATAGCTCAATGTGTGTGTACAACTGTGACTGGGTCTCTCACTAACACTTTGCAGTTGTAACTGACTGTTTTGCGTGTGTGTACTAAATGCTGATGTTGCAACAAAAAGTCACTTGTACTGCTGAGAGAGTGATAAAATGCTGCAAACTGCTAAATGCTTGGGCTCTTAAACATCATCTTTCTGACTTGGAGATGAACTCGACTGTAATCACTTCCAGCACAGTCATGTGTGCACTTTTGGCTTAGCCCACAATTACACTGCAATCTGTAGTTTTCCACTTCTGGCACATCATGGAAACACTTACCGAATACTGTATTTGTACATTCAGCACACTATATCTGAGTGAGTAAGTCGTTTGTGTTTTTGTTGAGCTCTATGCGTATATCGCATGTTGAGGTTTTGTTTCATGCAAATACTCCCTGATCTTGTGCATTATCAGCCGACTGAACCAGAAGTAGGCCTACATGCTATAATTACTTGTATGGTAATATCTTGGACATCTGAGAGATTCTACATGAGTTTTGAATTAGCATCAACAAAAGGCAGGCTGGTGGTTTGGACAGTTGAAGATTAAAAAGAGACTGAGTGTGATGGTTAAATCGGAGAGAGCGAGAGAGGCGGCTCTCAACACACCACACATTCTCCTTGTAATTTACAAGACTTCACACTTCAAAAGAGAGAGAAACTCAGTATAAAAGAAACATGAAGAAAGGCTAAAGAAAGAAACTAAAGAAATAAATAACCGTAATAAGTAAATGTTTTACTAGTCTATCAGGGTGAGGGGTGTTTTCCAACAACCAACTACTTGATTAGCAATGTTGACTAGTTTGTTGACAAGTACAATAACTATAACGATAACTAAATCTTACGTTTTAATAATTGTTTTACATGTCCACATCACAGCTATAATGATCACGACACAGAAGAACGATATCATTCGAATCACTTTCAGAATTAGTTTTTTTGACAGAATCCTGCCGACTTTAAATATATGGACGCTAATAAAGTTATCACTATAGTAATCATACTTGGTGTGAACGGACCTTTAGAGGTAAAGTTTAATTAGAATTCTCAACAAAAAAAAAAAAAAAAAAAAAAAAAGTTGTGTCTTTTAATTTACCCAACTTGGTCTAACATATCTGGGTGGACGTTTTTGGTCACAGTTTTTGCGTCACAGATTTTTCATCCCACCAATGGCGTTGCACTTTTAAGACTAGTTAACAGTTCAAAACAGTATCCTAATCTTAAATGTGACACCCAAAAATAAGAATCCTGTCATCATTTACTCAATCCAAACCTATAGGCGTTTCTTTATTGTGAAAAACTCAAAAGATGATATGTTGAAAAAAGTCAATGGGGACCAAAATTACTATTCTAACTATCTCCTTTTATGGTTTGCAGAAGAAAGTCATGAGTTTGGAACGACAAAAGGTTGAGTAAATGATGACTGAACTTTTATTTTCGGCATGAATTATCCCAGTTTAAACTAAACGCATGAAAACATGCATAACAGTCAATTTGTGTCAAACCAAAGACATTTGCACAAGCCGGCAGGACAAATCCCTGTGTTTCGTTATGTGTGCATATGTAACGTCCCATAATTCCCGGCTGTGAGGCGGGCAGCGAGTCCACCCCGGCGCTTCTGCTCAAGCAGAGTGCCAGTCAAAGCCAAGATGTTGTGACTGCTGCAATATGGCAGTGCTTGATGTTGGAGAGCACAGTGCTTGTGCCGGGGCTTCGGTGGCAGATGGAAGGCCGAGATTAGTCATGCAACAATGTACTGTGGTCACACTTACAATACACTTCACCCTCCAGGCAGCCTCAGCCGGCCAAACGAGAGGCATGGGTGCGATCCCACACAAACCGGGAGGCACACATCCACCCCGGGCAGCTGCCTCACTCCCTCTGGTCTACTCTGGCTGCCAATGGATGAGGGTATCTCACAGTATACATGTGTACGCTTGTGTGTGTCCATGTCCACGGGCGAGAACACCACTAAAACGCCAGCTTGTTGTAATTAAATGTAATGATATGTATATGAGTACAGACAGTATTTGCGTGGGGTCCCATTTGTGTCATAATGCTAGCAAACTCTCTTACATGCGTCTACATCACAAAATCTGCTTTATTCGATGCAAAACCATCACGCTGAGCTCTTTAAAGTGTTCGCGGGAGCCTCTCACTCTCACTTCATTACCAAATTAAGCTGTAATCGAACCGCCCGGCTCTCGTCTGCACATTAGCGGCTCCCTATTGATGAAGCTGGCAGCCGGACCGATAGAAAACCGCTACATTTCCGCCCGCCTCCACTTTGCGGCTTCGGATACTTTAAATGCATTAAAGAAACAGTTCACTGGGAATTACAGTTGTACCTTGAGTTAGATGTTTGTAATTGCATTGTGATTAGTTAAAGGTTATAAACACCTGGACAGTCAGGTTTTTTTTAAAAAGGGTCTAGAGAGGAAAAAATAAGATCAACCTGAGAGGGAAAAAATGTCAACACATTTTTATTTTATATATATATATATATTATATCTGTTAAAATATGTGTTGTAATTTTTTTGTGTGTGTGTGTGTGTTGTCATATTTATATACATGGAAAATATTTATTAAATAGTTATTTCGAATTGCATATATTTTTACTACACAATATTAGACGAACAAACAATAGTGAAACAATATAAAAAATATATTTGTATACCACTTTGTCTAGAAGAAAAGATAAATGCAATATAATATTGGCAAGCAAACATAAATAAAATTTAAAAAAATTAATATTAATAATAATATACATCACTCTCTCTGTGATCAATTTTATATATATAAAATTGAGTTTTGCTGTTCTTATTTCCATTGTTAATAATAATAATAATAATAATAATACTACAAATAAATACATAAAAATGTTGTCTGTAATACGTTTATTACATTATAAATAGGCCAGTATACAATTTAATATATATATTAAATTATTGCTGACTTATAATTTCAAGTGAACATCACCTTTGGGGGTCATTGGTACTGAAAACTCCTGATAGGGCTGCACAATTAATCGAATTTGTAATCGGGATTACGATTATGGATGCCACAATTATGTAATCGTTCAATAAAATGTAATCGCAATTACAAAATAAAAGTCCACTTATATTATTCTGTGTGCTTAATGTTTTTTTCTTTTCTTTCTACAGGTTAAGTTTTTTCTCTATTGTTTTATTTTCAGTATAACATTATAATACCATGCATATTTTTACTTTTTTTTATATTTAAAGAAACCAATGTATATTTTACTTTTTGAGGCTTAATGCTATAAAAAAAAATCAATAAAAGTTTTTCAGGAAGAGTGTTTTCAGTTTGTTTATTTGATATAACAATATGGCATGCAGTCGCTTCAAACAATGGCATAAAGCTATTCAAATCATCATTCAATGTAAATTGTGATAATCGTAATTAATGATCACAATTACAATTTCAAGGGAATAATCGACAATTATGATTTTTGTCATAATCGTGCAGCCCTAACTCCTGATATATCCGCTTGTTAAGTCGTGACGTAAGGAACGCCATTTCTGGGTCCAAGCCTCAACTCTTTGCACTTGAGAATGCCATCGACGGCCGTTTATGAGCGCTAATTATTCATAATAAACATCAAACATTTAAAAAAGTTAAATATTTTAAATACTTACAGTCTACACAACAGTCTGTGCTCACAGCGTCACAGAAATTAATATTTTAATGATTTATAAAAGATGAATCACTGTCTGGCCATCTGGAATTTTGGTATGGAGATAAAGGTTATGATTCTAATTTTTTTTTTGTAGTATTACACCACATTGTGTGTGTATATTAGCACCGTTTGTTGTTTTTCTTGTGGTATGAGATCCCGGAAGCGCTTAACATCAAATATTTGTTAATTATGTAAATGAATGTTCATCTCAGTAACTTGAAGAGTGTCAAAAAGACAATAGAGAACAAAAACATCTGATTATCTGATTACAATGAAAAACAAATGACAACAACAAAACTTAGTTGTAACGCCACTAGACGCTCCGTTCAATTAATCAAAAAGAATGGTTACATTAACCCCCGTAAACCTATTCCACTTACATAACGGAGAAGGCTTATTAAGTTATTAAGCGAAGACATAATGAACGAAGGGTTTTCATATATCCAGTATCTGTAAGTGATCGCAAAGAGCCTTCCTCCAGTGCATTTCTAGCGGTGACACGAGATGCACACACAATGCTATTAGTCTCTATATTACTCTGTCATCAGCCAGGAAATTCAATTAAGGATGACCTAAAAATCCCTTCTTTCAGTCTTTCTCTGAGAGAGAGAGAGAGAGAGAGAGAGAGAGAGAGAGAGAGAGGCTTTTGCATTTCAATGGCATGTGTTGTATAGCGGCCAGCACATCTTGTACTCTGATTGTCAGAGTAGTATTTGCTTAGATGAAACCGTGTCCTTTTATTTCTCCAAAGGAACCACGCCAGAGAATCCTTCCTCAAAGAAACCCTTGCCATAGACAAAAAAAAAAAAACATTATACGAGGAAGACGTCTTGAAGATGCAAGATATGTGAAGGGTTCTTAAGAAATGGGCCGCCCTATTCAGAAACGTATGCAAAGAAGTGTCTTTGATCAGAAAAATTGTTCACAATCATGTAATACATTTTCAGAGCATTCAGCTCTTTAACTTGGCATGTGCTTCAAATTAATTATTTGTCACGCTGATGACAAAAGCGGGGGGTCTTACAAAATGTATCGGTCTTTGAGAAGCCATCCTTGAGATGGCATTTTACTAATCTAAAGATGTACTGAACCCCACACGTCCAAGGCTTCATTCACCTGAACAAAAATCGCACAGCTTGGCTCGCTAGCTCCCCGGGATATGATTTTATTCAAAGCAGTTTTTGGAGGTCATACAAACCTGCTAATATCCAAGCGAAAATATGTCTGTGAATTGCACTGCATGGACTCCTACGGGGCGGCGGGCATGTAAGCACCGTTGTTATTGCTTTCCCCGCAGCTATGTAATCCTCTCAACCAAGTGCTAATGACCCAAAGTGACGGCTGGACTTCTGGAAAGTTATTGTCCAGTGGGCAGAGAAAGCTGGCTTTACAAGACAATAATGCTAGAAAGGTAAAAGCATTAGTTTAGCAACATGGAATCAGATTCAATGAGTATAAAAGAATCAAATCTGATTTTCACAAGGTTCTGGAACAATATTCCCCTTCTAACCTGCCCCTAAAATCAATGAGTGGTTGAAAGCAATGACTGATATTAAAATTCTGTCCGGTACAGATAAGCTGATTATAATTTTTATGTTGTGGGTAGTATTAAAATGTGTTACAGTTGATTGTCACATGTGAATTTAGACACAACTTATTAAACATGGTGAGATTACATGTAACAGTGTTGCTATTAACAATGAACTTTGTGAGCATTATATGACGGTAAAGATGATTTAAATGAAAATCATACACAATTAATTATCCAATAGGCCTAGTATCTACTGATATTGATAAATGACAAAACAAAATCGGTAAATTGACCGATAACCGATAAACTGACAATATTATTATTTATTTTATATTATTTTTTTAAATTTTCTACAAGTGAATTTAAGCATTGCATAAAAATGTACAGTACAAGAAATGGATATTCATTTGAAGATTGATTTTTAACTGTTAAATTATTTGTGTTTTTAAAGATGAATTTTAAGTGAGTGTTAGATGACGGCAAAAGTCATTTAAATGTAAAAATGAGCATGCAAATCAATTAAAATCTTGAATAAATCCATAAAATGTGAGCACAAAACCAGTCATAAGGATAATTCTTATTTATTTATACATCATACAGGCTTTAAAGTTGTCCAAATGAAGTCCGTAGCAATGCATATTACTAATAATATTTTTTTTATACATTTATGGTAGGGAATTTACTAAATATCTTCAATGAACATGATCTTTACTTAATATCCTAATGATTTTTGGCATAAAAGAAAAATAATAATTTCGACCCATACAATGTGTTGTTGGCTATTGCAAGAAATATACATGTGCAACTTATGACTGGTTTTGTGGTCCAAATATCTTTAATAAAGTCAACTAAAATTCCATCGACAACCGATATGGTACCGATATATTGTGCATCCCTGGTTAAAACCAGTGTATCTAACATTACATCACCTAATTAATATTAAAGAGCAAGGTTATTATAATATGTGCCGCCATGTTCCTAAAATAGCATAGTTTGGTATAGGAAAGTTGACTCAGGACCATGTCCTACTTAAATGACTAAATTCAGTCGCTACAGTGCCAGAGGCCACATACAAAGTCCACTTCCTTGAAGACAATCCGGGAGCGGACCGGCTTCCTCTCCAGTATTGTGGGGCAGACATGTTCTGTGATCACTCCACAGGCTCCATTCTTCTGAAGCAGGCTATTTTTCGCTGAGTCAGACCCCGCTATTATCCAATGTCTTCCTGGGGTGCCACTCTCCCCACGCCGTCCCACAATGCCTCCTCCAGGAAATGGAAGAGACGACGTGTTCAAATAAGTGTGAGCTCCCGAGAAGCATGACCAGTGTTTGCTCATAACCTTTCCTGACCATCCAGCAGGGGACAAATACATTTACTCCAAAGGGTGCCGTGAACCACGCTCTCTTCCTGATTTACCACAGATACGGTTTCGCACAGAGCATACAGACGCTTCTTATAAACGCAGAAGAAAGTCTTTTGAAAGCTCACAGTACATCTGATCAAATTGTATCAAAACAGAATTGTTCTCCCTTTCTTGGCATCTCCTGAAATCTATCTAGGACACAGCGGTGTCTTTTTTTAATCTACTGTCCCAATAGGAAAAGGTTTTTGTGCTTTGTTTTTTTGTTAGTTCTGTTCAGGAGCATGGTGTTCAGGATCATCAAAAAGGATGTATTTTATGAACAGGGTACTAACTGTACCCTGAAATTCTATTTTAACAGCTGTATAAAAAGGTAGACTGGATGAAATAAAGGAAGGAGAAACTGTAAGACCACCTCTGATAGGCGCTGTACGGGAGGTGAATAATGGTCTGTTTAACTGGAACTCTGAGGTTTGTGTCAGGAACTGACTCATTTAGTGACTGATTTCACTCTGACTCTCCCTTAGCTGTTGTTCTGACGTTTCCACTGAGCTGAAGGAACATTAAAGGAAAAACAGATTTTATGATAATAAAATAACCTACACAAAGAAAAGCTCTTCGGTTTTTACCAAACCACACAAAGCCGTGATCTATCTTCTTCTTTTGAGACTTTTCCAAAATCACTCTATTATCATGTATTTTTGTCTGTCGTCTGTCTCTTTACATAAAGTTTTTCCAAAATCAATTATCTATCTGCTTGTCCGTTCGTCCATCCATCCATCCATCCATCCATCCATCCATCCCTGATCTTCATTCAAGACTTTTCAAAAATCACTCAATTATCTATTTTTGTTTTTCTCTCTTTTCATAAAGTTTTCCAAAATCAATTATCTATGTGCTTGTCCGTTCATCCACCCATCCATCCATCCATCATCCACCCATCCATCCATCCCTGATCTTCATTCAAGACTTTTCAAAAATCACTCAATAATCTATTTTTGTTTTTCTCTCTCTTTTCATAAAGGTTTTTCCAAAATCAATTATCGGTCTGCTTGTCCGTTCGTCCGTCCATCCATCCATCCATCCATCCATCCATCCATCCATCCATCCCTGATCTTCATTCGAGACTTTTCAAAAATAACTAAATTATCTATTTTTGTTTTTCTCTATCTTCTCATTAAGGTTTTTCAAAAATCAATGATCTATCTGCTTGTCTCTCCATCCATCCAATCTTTTTTCATAAAACTTTTTACAAAATAACCAAATTATCCATCTGTCTGTCTATCCATCCATCCATCCATCCATCCATCCCTCCCTCTATCTACCTATCTTCTTTTGAGACTTTTCCAAAATCACTCAATTATCTCTTTTTTTCTGTCAGTTTTTTCCTCTTTATTTCACTCTAGTATCCCTCTATTTCTTTCACACTAATTCATCTCTTTTCCCATTTTCTGAATTCACTCAAAAACTTTTCCTTAAGTGAAGTCCAGCAGCATTTACAAGCTAGCTAAAAAGCCATCCAGTGATCAGCCTGGAGCAGACGTGCTGACGTCAGTGGCAGTGTTCCAGTGAGGGTCTCTCTCTGGCTGTCCTCGGTCTCGTGGATCTGTGGGCTGTGTGGAGAGAGCGGCCCTTTTGTGACAACAGAGTTTACCTCAGGGCACGGCGTGGGCCTCCCGCTGCCCCGGGCCACAGAGGACACCCTATTGTTCCTGTGTTCCCTGAACAAAGCCGGCCACCCGTGCCCCTGCTACACACAGTCCCACTGAGCTATTGTTCCGCTGACAAACTCTCAACCCAAATTTCATTACATATGAATTTTCCTTTGTCGCCCCTTCAGGCCCCCCTCTCGCGTTTTGCTCCGACAAATCTTTTCGGGTTTCGTATACCCCCCCCCCCACCTCATCCCACCCCCTCCAGTTATCATACAAGTCTTGTGATTTTGTGCATGCCAAAAGAAAAGGATGAAACTGCAATGAACACATGTAACTCACAAAACAAACATTATATTAGTCTGTATGGTCAAATTTTGCATCAATCTACACTGAAAACCTTTTCGCGGAATTAAAATTGCGCATTTCTCTTCTTTAGATAAGCAAAAACAGCTTTAAAAAAAAAATCATTCTCATAGAATAGTCATAAGCACCTGTTGCTTAAATACTTGGCATCTTTGCCTCCGATATCTGAACTTATTTCTAAAAACATGGCGCAAGAAAAACTTTGACTTCTAATTAAAAAAAAAATACCTCACTATGTTATTGACAAATGTCTAGACCAAAACTCTGAATATTTCTCAATTGAAAATCTAAACAAAATTGAGGGAATATTTAGATGCATACAACGTTTTGCTCAACTTTGTAAGCACTTCACTTAAGAAAAATACTATGCTATTACATAGCTGTATGCTATTACATTAAACCACAAAAAAGTATTTTTTTCCTACTAAAACTGTATGTAAAGCAAGGGTGCATTAATTACAAGTGCCAAACTATTGTACTTTGGCTAAATAAACAAAGTCCCTCCTTTCCTAAACTTACTCAAACACCCTCTTTGCATAAAAAGACATGTAAAAGAAAGGACAAAATACAACATAATGGTGTTGATAAGCTAAATTACCAGATAACATCGAGGCACACACAAGCCATATGGTGCCTCCACCACTATCGCCTGTTGCTGGCATAACAATGGAGTTGGCTAGACGGTGAGTGGCAGCAACAGTCAAACAAATGGCCGTTCCTCTGAATTAGTCCAGCGCCAGAATGAATACACAGTTTAGCATCTTTCAGCCTACAGGTGCGCTTAAGTGGCAAACCAGATGTCAGCATGGGAGCGGGACTGTTTGTGGAGTAATTCAGCCGCTCCACGAGCCCCTGCTTCAATAACAGCAGGAACAATGAAGGGCCCCTTCCCCCATTTTCCCACAATTCCGTGCTCCCAGAGGAAGCCGTGACTATAGTGAATCTGGCACATTTTTTCTTCTCTGACAAAGTTTCAATTCTTCAAAACAGAAAGAGAAAATAGCTCAATTAACTAATTGATTTTCTCCATCTGAAAGCTTATGTTATTATAATGTTAAACACAAAGGAAGAGAAGAAAACAAACGTTCAGATCTCATATAAAAATGCTTTCCGTTTCACTCAAGTGGCCATATGTTCCTACACTTCAAAATACTTGTTAGGTTTTGATTAAATGACAAAAAAAAAAATGAATGAAAACTGTCACAGATATTGATTTTTAAAACTGATATGAAGTCAAAACAATGTTTAGGAGCGTAAGAATGCATTTCCATTTTTTAAAAGGTTTATCTACTCTGTTTACATAAGTTAAATAGACTGGCAAGTCAAAACAACCACACAATGGCGAAGGGGGTCGAGCTCATCTGAGACAACAAACCACTGTCAGACAGCAGTTGGAGAGGGGGGGCAACAAACAACAAAAAAAAGACCAAAAAAAAGAAATACAGTATGTACTTGATGTACAGTATAAGACATGTACATAGTGCTTACAATTAGTTTAGCCCTCAAAAGTTTTCTCTATCTTGTTGATATCTTTTACATGTTATTTAAATGGCAAACTGTAACATTAAAATTTGCAATAAAATTGTCAAAAAGCATATGTGATTGTTTCTTCCCTCTTTTAGAAGGAAATATGACAAATTAGACCCAAAATATGACACATGATGCCCAAAAATGCTGTGTAACGTTAGATAACGTATAGGCAACGGACAAGTTTGAGGCAGTCTTAGACCAGGGACTAATTTTAGTCTGAGGGCTTTTTAAACGTCCAGATTAATTATTAACAGGGGCTGGACCATGGACTTTCTCCCCAATCCTTTATTTATGTACACAAAACTGGCGTTTTTCAGGAAAGCAAACGGGAACGGGGTGTTAACCGGACCAAATAATCGCCTAAACATCCACAAGTGACTGAGGTCAAGTTAATAAACAGAAATCAATGACACTGATTCAGTCGTGCCAGAAACATGAATCACAACGTGAGGTGTGCTATTAAAGTAAATATGAACTTACTGTTACAACGAGATCGTGGTTAAACTAGTTGGCACAGATCGAAGAAAAAGTGTTCTCTGAAGCTCCACAAGTGATGAAAATCTCTGCGGATGTTTGCACAATCTACAAAAGAAAAAAATATGAATGTTTTATTTAACTACCTCGTTCGGCACAGTGCCTATTTTTGGGGAGTTTCATCGTAAAATGCTGCTTATTTTTTGCCGTGTCACTTTAAGAACTGGGAATAAAACTATAGCCTCTATTCTCTCAGTATTTATCTACTAATCCACAATATAGCTACAAACCCAAACACATAAGGGTTAGTATAACTAGTAGCAAAAAATAAGTAAATCTACCATTCTTATACTTCACAACAATTTTACATAAAATCTAAATAGCGTTTATAACTTCACATCGCTTCTACAACTTAGTATAAAGCACCAACGTACCTCAGTCTTTTAAATGATGCAGAGTAATGGGATCGCGCGCACGCTCTGATTTATTTCCAGCTGATCACTTTTTTTCTTCTTGTCGGAGCGCGACAGCGCGACTATTCTGCGTATCTAACAACGATGTGAAGTATGCGCGGAATGAGGGCAAGAATGAAATGAACGCGAAGAACTGAGTTTGCGTTGGGGGCGGGGACAGAGTGACGTCGCTCGCAGAAGTCCTCGGCGGTGGGAGGGGCCACCACAGTGAGTGTGTGACTGAAAGTGGTGAGGATTTCTGATTCATCAGTGACTCGAATCTTTTGAATCTCTTCACTGTAGACTGAAGAGATTCGCTTTTTCATTGAGTACACTGTCTGGTTATATATACACCGCTAACGCTAGTCATCCAATTTTTTCTTTAAGGCTGTTCATAATTTTAAGTCAGAGTTAACGTTGGTCTAATTTGATACCGAAAAGACTGATTACTCATAACTAACTGCTATACAGACATGGTGAATGCGGAACCGCATAGCTAGGCTACTCCTACTATTTCTGTCATAGAAAGATATTGTAGGCTATAGTAAGAGTAGTAGCCTATACTTATGGAAGCCTTTTTCCGCCACAGAATAAAACACTTTAAAAGATAATTGCGACTTTTTATCTCACAATTGAGAGTTTACATATCGCAATTCTGACTTTTTTTCTCAGTCGCAATTGCGAAGACAGAATTGCGTGATATAACGTCAGAATTGCGTGATATAGAGTCAGAATTGTTAGATTTAAAGACAGAATTGCATGATATAGGCCTAAGGCGAATTGTGTGATATAAAGTCAGAATTGTGAGATATAAAGACAGAATTGCGTGATATAAAGACAGAATTGCGTGATATAAAGTCAGAATTTTGAGATATAAAGACAGAATTGCGTGATATAAAGTCTGAATTGCGTGATTTAAAGTCAGAATTGTGAGATATTAAGACAGAAATGCGTGATATAAAGACAGAATTGCGTGATATAAAGGCGAATTGTGTGATAAAGTCAGAATTTTGAGATATAAAGAGAATTGCGTGATATAAAGTCAGAATTGCGTGATAAAGTCAGAATTGTTAGATTTAAAGTCAGAATTGTGAGACATAAAGACAGAATTGAGTGATATAAAGGCGAATTGTGTGATATAAAGTCAGAATTGCGTGATATAAAGTCAGAATTGCATGATATAAAGTCAGAATTGTTAGATATAAAGTCAGAATTGTGAGATATAGGTCTACCCCGGATTTACAGAGGCTTAAACTTAAGCTAGTCCTAGACCTGGGGTTTTCAAACTTTATGATGCCAGGGACCCCCAAATACAAATCTTTTATGAGGGACCCCCATCCTAAATTCCATCTATTTTTATGGGGGAAAAAAATGTTTTAACTGGTAGATAAACTGTGTGACATTATAAAAATACAAAATATTGTTTCCAAACTTAATACATTGGCTGTACTTAATCTTGTATGTATAAACCTGAAGAAAGCAACTTTCACAAAAAATGTATGTGAGCAATTAACGCGTACTGCGTTAAAAATACTGCCTTACAACCCCAGTGAGCGAGATAAAGGGTCTCACTAGAAAGATACAAAGCAAACGTATACAATATGTATACGGCAAGAAATGAGAGAAACATTTAGAAATGAAACTCATAAATGCATGTTTGAGCCGTTTTAAATGAAAGCAACTTGCACTGATATTTCTTATAATATGTCAGTGCCATTGTTTTGACTCAAGATGCACATCACCAGTAATGTTTTTTTAGTGCACATTTAATTATTAATTGAACTAAGGCATAATACTGTCTAAAGCCTCGGGTAGGCTATACTTCAATTAAATGTATTTATCAAAAGGAATTTTCAATCGCCTTTTCTTCATTGTGATGTATATCCGTGTGAAACTGATTCTGAAATGAGAAAAAATGTAGGGCGGGAGTTGATTTTGTCAATCGGGAATTGATTGGATGGTTGTGGTTTGCTATTGCTGTGATGTCATGTGAGTGACAGGTTGTCCCGCCCTCGCAGCATTAAACACGTCATCAGAGAAGAGAAGAGATGTCCCAAGTGGGAGGGGGAGTTAATTTGATCAAAGTAAATTTGATTAAAGATTACAAGGGCACATGAATAAAAAATAAAAAATCATGCATAAATAAGTTATAATAAACACTTATATTCTGTAAAAAAGGGAACTGTCCATTTTGATTTCATGGTGACTTTAAACAACAACTGACACAAAATGCAGCCTATTTCCCCATCTAACATTTTCCCTAGATTTTGTCAACTGCTGGCTGGGCATAAGTTATAGAAAAACAATAATTATAGACTATAAATGAAGGGTTTGGTTTTTACATTTTAGTCATGCGGGTCATTATTACATATTTATCATTTCGCAAACAAAAATCGCTATACAGAGGGGCTATGGCGTTACCAAGAGGAGACAGGCGTATTAAACAATTAAATACTGCCCTCATGTATAAAAGCAAGTCACTCAGACATCTTATTTCAATAGAGTTTATGCAGATGTATTTACATTACATGAGGAAACAATCAAATAAACATTAAAGTTACCACTGGACCCACAGAAGGGTTGTTAACATTGATAATGGAATAGTGTCATTATATGTACCATTGCCATCTTGTGGTAAAAACAGACAAAAGCTGTAGTCAAGGAAATGCTTTGACTGTTTCTACACAACATGGTAAACAGAAGCCCACTATACGCTTTAGTGATTCATTAAAGTAAAATGATCTACTTGCAAGTACAGTTACAGAAATGTATGCACAAAATGACTATAGGTCACAAAAAAGTTCCATGGAAGTCACAAAATTATGGAAGAATCAATTGAACTGGAAAATCATTTTGTGACTTCTATGGAAATGTCCACTATTCTCCCCTTTCTTCCTTTGATTTCTGCTCCAAGAAACTTTGTATTTGGAGTGGCATTTTGCACTTTTCTTCTTGTGAAGATTATTCTAAATGCACACATCCTTCTTCTATCAGATTGCTGAAATCTCACTAAATGATTGGTCCAGATAGCCTTGTTCACTTATCTTGTGCGAGATTATATAGTGCTGAAACAAATATAAAAAAAGTATCAAGTTGAGATGTGTGCTCATAAAGCTCCCCATCTCTCCTATATATATGTATACCAAGATTTGGACTAGAAAAGCAGTTTACAAAATTCCATAAAGTCAACAATCCTCGAAAGTTCCAGAATGTTTTAGGAAGTGCTACTTACATATGCCGTAACATTTGTTATATATTGTTATGGGTGACCTTTTTTTAAACTTAGAAGAAATAGGGCCTTTTTCATTGATTTCTAAGCAAAAGTTAATCAATTTATGATACGGGAAATCTTTTATTTGAAATTAGTCAAAACATTACAACCCGACACATATTTTGTCCGCATAATGGGGTTACCAGGCCACATGCACACATTTCTTTTAATCAACGCAATAAGTGAAAGTGCTTGTTATCAATAGTTTGTGATATACACTCACCTAAAGGATTATTAGGAACCCCATACTAATACTGTGTTTGACCCCCTTTCCCCTTCAGAACTGCCTTAATTCTACGTGGCATTGATTCAACAAGGTGCTGAAAGCATTCTTTAGAAATGTTGGCCCATATTGATAGGATAGCATCTTGCAGTTGATGGAGATTTGTGGGATGCACATCCAGGGCACGAAGCTCCCGTTCCACCACATCCCAAAGATGCTCTATCGGGTTGAGATCTGGTGACTGTGGGGGCCATTTTAGTACAGTGAACTCATTGTCATGTTCAAGAAACCAATTTGAAATGATTAGAGCTTTGTGACATGGTGCATTATCCTGCTGGAAGTAGCCATCAGAGGATGGGTACATGGTGGTCATAAAGGGATGGACATGGTCAGAAACAATGCTCAGGTAGGCCGTGGCATTTAAACGATGCCCAATTGGCACTAAGGGGCCTAAAGTGTGCCAAGAAAACATCCCCCACACCATTACACCACCACCACCAGCCTGCACAATGGTAACAAGGCATGATGGATCCATGTTTTCATTCTGTTTACGCCAAATTCTGACTCTACCATCTGAATGTCTCAACAGAAATCAAGACTCATCAGACCAGGCAACATTTTTCCAGTCTTCAACTGTCCAATTTTGGTGAGCTTGCGCAAATTGTAGCCTCTTTTTCCTATTTGTAGTGGAGATGAGTGGTACCCGGTGGGGTCTTCTGCTATTGTAGCCCATCCGCCTCAAGGTTGTGCGTGTTGTGGCTTCACAAATGCTTTGCTGCATACCTCGGTTGTAACGAGTGGTTATTTCAGTCAAAGTTGCTCTTCTATCAGCTTGAATCAGTCGGCCCATTCTCCTCTTGACCAGGACCACACCCCTAAATGCATTGAAGCAACTGCCATGTGATTGGTTGATTCGATAATTGCATTAATGAGAAATTGAACAGGTGTTCCTAATAATCCTTTAGGAGAGTGTATAAACTGGTAATTTAACACACAAATCAAGCGTAGTGTTCAGCGTGCATCAGCTGATCCGTGTCTTCGACGCCTATCACAGCATCCCTAGTGCATAAAGTATTATTAGCAGCTTTATCGCATTGGTCAGGAGCTGGTGAGCTCCTGGTGAGGAGCTCCTCCATCCTCTTTCTCTCGTCTACAGTCAGGACTTGGCCTTCTCATATTCCTTTATCTTGATTTATGACTTGTTACATTAAATTATTGTCATTCAGAAATTTAATGACATCTGCAATACATTTATGTTGGTTCTGTTCTGTTTACCCTAAGGGGGTTATCGCAGCACTTCCTTCTCTATGCTAGGCTGCATGGTTGGGCTGGGAGTTCTTGCCCAGAACAGAACCACCGCCAATCCAAACTGTACGCTACTTGTCAGTCATCTTTGACAATATTGATCCTGACAGAAATGTGCCCTGTAAACCCCGAATAAATTGGAAAAACTCAACAACAAAAAATCAGCTGCCTCAAATTTGTAAAGAAATTTAAAGTTTAAGTAAGCAGAACTCGCAGATTTTTATTTTGTACTTGTACATTTTAATTGCTCTGAACTTGAAATATTTGAGTAAGCCAATTCATACATTTAACTTAAAACATCATGTGATCTCAATCTTTTTTGTAGTGAAAACTTGGCTACACTCTTAAAAATGCTGGGTTAAAGTTGGGTTGAAAATGGACTAACCCAGCAATTGGGTTGTTTTAATCCAGCGATTGGGTTGTTTTAAGCAAACATTTAAGCCAACTGCTGTGTTAAAACGACCCATTCGCTGGGTTAGAACAACCCAATTGCAAAAAGCATTTTTTAGAGTGTAGCTTTATCTAGCTAATTCAATAAATGCCACCTTGCTAATTGGTTGCACACTGCTTTGGTAGCATTAGCATAGCACTTGCTGAATGAGGACAGAAATAATACACTTACCACTTATCTGTTCTCAAACTAGGCTCATGCTCCACTCGTCACCATGGTAACCCTACAAAAAAAAACCAACATAACAGAGAAACTCTTCTAAAACATTAAACACTACTAAATCTCTCACTTAACGTTAATCTTTCACACACACAAAAACATAATATAACACTTCATTTAGGCATTTACTGTCCCTTTTGAGTGTCATGGCAAAGCATGCTGGGAAATAGAAATCCCAACCCAGTTTCGGTTAAATTTAAGTTAGTCTAAATGAAAAGAAACAAGTTCATACAACTCAAAACTATGAAATAATTCAGATGACTTAATGTTTGAGTTTTGAGAACTCAAAAGAAAAAGAAAGTTCTAAATACTCATAAAAGTTCATTTGTTTGAACTAATGTGTTTCATTTGAGTTGGCGCTACTCAAACCAATTAATTATGTTGAGCGTTAGGGTTTACAGTGTGCATAACACTTAAAGAAAAATGAGAGAGGCTTGCTTTGAAAGGTAGCAAGTGCTGTTTTTGATGAGAGCAGCATTTGTTTACAACTTAAGCATGATGGATACATCCAGCAAACACACTTCACAGGAATAGCGAACAAAACGGGCAAACGTATAAAATCCTTGAAAATCAATATGTGCTTTTACAGGAGGAGAGAGCAGGAGCAATATGAAGTGGTTTAATTAAATGGTCATATAATTGGATCTGGAGGACAAGCAATGAAGCAGCTTGTTAACTTGTTACTGTTACCCCGTTGAGAGCAAGCCAGCGTGCCTGAGCCTGCCATTAGCAGAATGTTGTTCTCACATTCTATAGGGACGCAATGAACGACATGAAAAGGAAACAGTGAGCAAGACCTTGTGCGTTTCTCTTCACTCGAATGATATTCACAGAGGAAGGAGCACATTTATAATAAATATTACATCAATTGTTCTTAGATACGACATTCAGATGTAATGTATGAATGGCTTTATGAATCAACAACTGAATATCCAAATGAATATAAACGCTCTTCAGCAGATTGGAGGTCATGTCTTTCCTGTAAATGTTTTATAAACGGAGCCCTCAGAGGCATGTTTGATGTTCAGGATGAATGCTCTTCTACCTTTGATGTTCAGTTGATTTTCAGGCCAGCGTAACTTTGAAAATCCACACACTAAGGCTCCGAAGCATCAGTGACACATGGGTTAACAGATAGGCAAATCAAATGTTTGAGAGAGAGAGAGAGAGAGAGAGAGAGAGAGAGAGAGAGAGAGAGAGAGAGAGAGAGAGAGAGAGAGAGAGAGAGAGAGAGAGAGAGAGAGAGAGAGAGAGAGAGAGAGAGAGAGAGAGAGAGAGAGAGAGAGAGAGAGAGAGAGAGAGAGAGAGAGAGAGAGAGAGAGAGAGAGAGAGAGAGAGAGAGAGAGAGAGAGAGAGAGAACACATGTTAAGAAAAGAAAAATAATTGCAACACTGCAATTCAGGACATTACGCACAGGTCAGTCAATTACCCAGGTGTCGTTTTTGTAATTTCCCCCTCAGATTACACTAATCACCTGCTTTTGGCATAACAGGAAGTCAGAATATGTGAAAATTGCATAATATGCGTTTCCTTTGTAATGTTCTTTTCCAATATTTAAAACAAACAGAGCTACATACAGTGAATCATATTATATTTTCTCAGTTTATCTGTTGTATCTTCATTATGGAAGACAATTTGAAAACAAAGGACTAAAACACTTTCCGAGATACAACCATTTAAAAAATCTGGAATCTGAGGGTGCAAAAAAAACTTAATATTGAGAAAATTGCCTTTAAAAAGTTGTCCAAATGAAGTCCGTAGCAATGCATATTACTACGATTTACTATTTATGGTAGAACATTTACAGAATATCTTCATGGAACACGAAAAATATCCTAATGATTTTTGGCATAAAAGAAAAATCAATAATTTTGACCCAGGCAATGTATTGTTGGCTATTGCCACAAATATACCCGTGCGACTTATGACTGGTTTTGTGGTGCAGGGTCACAAATATTACCGAATCCCAGGAATGAGCCATCCAGTCATTTCAATAGGAATTTCATGCAAAACAATTTCCCATGCACATTTCGCATCAGGTTTTTCCACGCAAATTCACCACATTGACAGTAAACATTGGACCTTTCTTTCCTTGCGAAATTTCACTAATGCGACCATCTCTAAGTGATCAGACATCCCAAATTTGACTGGAGGACCATAACAATTGGTGAAACACCCTATAGGCTTGCATTTAAAAGGGAGCCAGAATAGAGACTTGGCTGGGGGTCTCTTTTGATTTTTTCCATTAGGAAACCACTAGCAACAGCACACAAACGCCCTAGAATTGTTAATGCAAGTCATGCTCGACAAGCATCTTCCTAAGGAAATGTAAATCTTATAATACATAAAGATCTGAAGAGTGTCTAAAGCAAACCAGGCACAAGAATTTCAAAGCTTTAGGTAGAAAGCTCATTTTCTGGGAATCCATCCATTCTGACTAGAGGAATGAAAGATTTGAGTATTTTTCTCCAGTTTAAACCAACAGTAATTGTGCAGATAGTGTCTCAAAACAGATGTTCCCTATTAGAGTGTTTATCTTTGTTATATTTATTGGTGGTTATAAAGCACCAAACAAACTACGATGCTCAAGCACTGTAGCATATGGAGTCTGCCAGATCAAATTGGACAATTTTTTCGATTTGCTGCCATTTTGAAAGAATCCAATAAGAATGTTAAAGCGATTTCTCAAGCACCGGTTCCCCATGTGGACATGGACGGTTTTGAATGGAAGTAAATTACCCCCAAACAGCCTTCCACTTAAACAAGGACAAAGAGGGCCCATGTCTGCTGGTCATCCCTGCGGTATTTTGAACGGCATAAGCATCTGTTCCAGTGAGTGAAGTGAACCGAGTCTATCAGTGACAAGACGGCTTAAAGCACAGCACTCAAGAATGCAGCCTTTGGCTCGGCAGAGGGAGGAAATGGAATGGAAAGATAAAATCGGACAATCACAATGGGCTATGATTCATCCACGTTTAATGTAGATTTTGTAACATTTTTCAGGTGCCGATAAAACATTGAGTTTTACAAATGATGCTACTGGAATGATATCAACCAAACAAGGTATAAAAAAAAGCATTTTCTTGTAGCTTCCACAAACAAAGTTGCGCCACCGCTAATTAAATCCGTTTATCCTTTTAAATACAAATTTTCCCCAATAATGATCCAAAACACCATGTTTTAAGACGTAAGAAAATAAATCAATTGCTATGAAGTCTTCAAAATAACAAATTGAGCCACATGTGTGTGACAACAGCATAGAATTATTATTTTTGGTTGATGCAGATAGACTTTGCAAGTGGACATATATAAAAACATGAGCACAGAAATCAACTAACATTATTTGGCCAGACACCCATTTGGAAATATAAGCAAATACTGTGACTTAAGATAATATAGTGTTTTATGTAATATAATGTAGTGCAAGCTGGATATTTTCTCTCATACGTGTGTTTAGGCACTTTAGAATGAATAGTTCAGACAGATTAAAAAGCAAATTGCATTTCCACAAACAAAAGCCGAAGTTATGCTAGTCTTCAATGCATCATCTGAGGAATGGAATGCTTTCATAAAAAAAAAAAACATTGATATGCATAGTGTTACTTTCTTTAGTGTTTTTACATCCATCTAGATGACAAGAAAAAATACTTAAGACACAATTATTAGCCGTATGTATAGGGGTATTATACAATACTCCACAATCATTTTAACAGCATATTTTGTTTGTCAGCCTCATAAAAACTTGTGATCCCAAAGACGCGTTTCCTGTTTCGACTCATTCCACGTGTCTATACCTGGTGAAAAGGTTGTAAAGAACTCGAAGTGTCGATTTTAGGTCACAATTCACAATATCTGGAACAAAAGAGAGGAACAAAAATGACTCATTCGGAAATTTGAGAACAAAAGCTTTTATACAGTTGCAATTGTCTCGCTCTGAAGAATTCCTTGAGCAGCTAAAACACTCATTCAGTACATCGTTTCTTCAGTTCCCGTACTTGTTTGAATTGAATTTAATGCTTGAAGTAGATTTACGCAGTGTTAAATAATGTACCTTTGACTCTTCAAGGACTCATGGCATAATGCAAACACTAACAAACCTAGACACATATTTAACCTGAAATTCATTCAAAGACACACACACACACACTTAGCATTTATAATCTTAGAATGTGTATATTATGGATACTGTATATGGCATAGCGTCTATTTTATATTGTGAACTGCTGGTATGTTAAACTAGCTCTTATAAGAAGGTAGTTATTAGTTATAACGCATATACACCGATCAGGTGAAGTGAATAACACTGATTATCTCTTCATCATGGCACCTGTTAGTGGGTGGGATATATTAGGCAGAAAGTGAACATTTTGTGTTAGAAGCAGGAAAAATGGGCAAGCGTAAGGATT